>NC_028645.1:69640509-69750681 GCF_001406875.1 Solanum pennellii
TACCTTGACATTTTAACCTAAATATATATATATATATTAAGTATCGGGAGTAATTTACGACTCTAACCCTCACGTCAAGCTCTAGTTTAGCCTAATAATTTCCGGAATGTTACATATTTACAAATCAAGAATGATATGAGTCTTAACATAGAAATTTTTGGAAATTTATAACACTCATAATTGAGTGACTTTTGAGTTAAAATTCAAAGTTGAGTGACTTTCTGAGAAAAACAT
Organism: Solanum pennellii; assembly: GCF_001406875.1. Classification (NCBI taxonomy): domain Eukaryota; kingdom Viridiplantae; phylum Streptophyta; class Magnoliopsida; order Solanales; family Solanaceae; genus Solanum; species Solanum pennellii. The sequence goes on from NC_028645.1 coordinate 69,640,744, forward strand.
AACTTCTAGTTGAGTGACTTTTAAATTTAAACTCAATGTTGAGTGACTTTCTAATAGAAGAGTGCATACTTGAGTGACCAATCTGAGATATTAACTCTAAGAATAGATAATATCTTACTAACCATAAGGAATGACCAAATAACTCCTACTAACGGTAAGAAACTGCTCAATGATCCATAGGTGAAAGCTGCATGAATTTGAGAAGATGCAAATCATTATTTTCTCCTATCTTTCTTGGATTCTTCCTCCTTGAATAAGTGTGGAAGATATGTCCCTTATCATATTCTTTCTCCTTATATAATTTCTTCGCTTCCTCCTCCTTGAATAAGTGTGGAAGATATGTGCCTTATCACATTCTTTCTCCTTATATAAAATATATGATTTTGTATAATCTAAAATTTTATGGATTTGTGTAATTATGTTCGCCTATCCGTATAAGTCATATACATGGCTTTATATACATAAGAGGATCAAATCTTAATATAAAGAATATCTTCCTATCCTAGAGGACTAGATCTTGATATGAAGAGTATCTATTTGGAATTACTCTATAATCCAACAATTTCCATCTTTTTTGTTCTTATGCACTACTAAAAAAACAGTGTTTAACTACGAACGAAATTTGTCGCTAATGGACATATATCCGTCGCTTTACTATATTTGTAATGGATTAGCAATGAAATGTTGCGTGTTGTGATATTTCTTGTAGCTAACCCCTTAGCGATGGGAAAATTAATTCTGTAGCAAGAATATTGAAGATCTAGCAACATATGATACCTGTAGCAAAATGGTAGCGACAAAAAGTGTTGTCGCTAGATTGATACATTTCATTACAAATTACATAAATTTATTCATCGTCAGAAAAAATTGTGATGATATGATTTATCGCTAATCCATCACAAACTTTTGGCAAACAATAACAATTTATGGCAATTAGTCACCAATTTTTTTTCTAACTACATCCAAAATCCATCGCAATATTCCGTCATTAAATTTGTCGCAAGTATTATTCTTTCTATTTATTTATTTGAAATATATAGAAAATGAAAATTATTAAATATCTTAATAACAAAAAATATTCATATAAAATAATTGTTACTGCATATATAACATATGAACAAAAATATGCATTAAAACATATGTTCGTACTGATATTAATTAAGTCCAAAACATCTAACTATCAAGAATCTCGTAATTACTAATGTGGAGCTCATCTTAATGTCACACACCTTAATTTTGTCCTCTGGAATAAAAAACATTAGCAGAGGTGAATTTATTTTCATATAACAAACCACTCCAAAAAAAAATCTATTTTCAAGAATTCTCAGAGAGAAATAAGTCCTTCTGGAATCAGTCAAATACCAATTACCCTACAAAAATCAACTAAAATTAAATTTCGCATCAAATTTGACAAACAAATAAAACTTAACCAACTTTATTTTATAACTTTAAAGTCACTTAACTAATGATATTTCATTTATAAAGTCACAAAACCAATTTAAAAATAATATTTTAATTATTGAAACACAACTTTTTTAAGCATCTTTTTGTACATAAAAATGCTCATTTTAGTTATTCTTAAATTTCAGTAAAACACAATTTTTGGCTACAAAAGATGAGCCTATTTTGCTAAGTTAATGTATCATTTCATCCTAAATGCTTAGTTTGATGTCATGTGTCCCGTCAAATGACAGATCATGCAAAGTTAAACTAATAAATCAACAGAATTATGCTACATGTCAAAGTAATATGGCATGCCTAGTCAAATAAAAGACCATAATAATGTGTCGCATATGTACATGCGACATGTTCTGACCAATCAAATATAGTCATGTCATTTAAATAAGTTGGGTAAATTATGATTTCATCGACTAGTTATACGACCTTTGGCTATAATTACTTAAGGTTATTGTCTATGCATGAAAAAGTTTGTGCTCTACTCCTTTAATAAGTATCTTTGTTATTGACATTTAAAAGTAGCTAAAACTGTTGATAATCACCAACAAATCTCTTTCAACTTGAAGATCATTGTCGAAATTAACAGTCTCCTTGATGTTTGCAATAGAGATCCTCCAACTTTTGATGTAAAGTACAAATTTCTTTCTGGCAATTGCTTCTCCTGCAACTTTAACTATTTTTTTTCTCTTTTTAGCAAACATTTCACCAAGGATTTGTTTTTCTTTTTTCGGATTTGAAGATCATATAAGCATATCACTTCATCACTCCTCTTTAACTGACAGCTACAAAGACATCTAAAACACAAATTCTTGGTACACATCAGTTCAAAGAGGAGTCATGAAGATCTTCAAATAAAAAAAAAGAACAAATTCTTGGTGAAGCCTTTGATGAAAAAGATAAGAAGAATTAGTTTAAATTGTAGGAAAAGTACGAAGAGAAAGTCAAATCACTACGGAAAAACGATAGAGAAGCGGCTCGGATTGCTATTGCAAACATCAGAAGGACTACTAATTCAACAATGGTCTTTAATTTGATGGGTGGGGGTGGGGGGCATGATGATATATTATATACTTGAATTTCCTTATTCACTTTTGTGAAATAAATATCATATGCAGAGAAATATATGGATATATAGGAGTTGTGGTCGGGGGTTTACCTAATCTGAACCAAATGGATTATTTAAATTATGTTTTAGAACAATAATATGTAGTACAATTACTATATTTTCCCCATTTAATTGTTCGTTAGTATTAATAACAAGTGATTTTGACCTACCCAACATGTTTAGCCTTTTATTTCTAAATAACAATAGCAATGTGGTCGCATATGTAATGGAATGATTAGAATTTAGTTTTTGTATATTAAGTTAAAAAGTATGCTTACTGAGTCCGCAGATGGATCAAACAACTCATTGATCTCAACCAATTCATTATCAATCACCAAAAGACATCAAAAAATTCTCGGTGCAAACACTTGCTATGAAAACACCCTATATTTTTTTAAAGGAAAGGAATAACCTCAAATACAAACACCACATAAAATAATCTCTAAAATAAATAAAATATTGGATGCACCCAAAAATAATGAAAAAAATATGGATTAAAATAAAATAAAAATTTATCATAAAGACTCATGAATAGTCAAAAAGATTGGTGGTCTTCGTATTGGGCTTGATCACTTGCCATAGATGGTTAAATGTAATATCATAGATAATACGACCCTATGGATAAGTAGAAAATATTTATCTATCTGCCAAGAGCAAAATTCATTTTTTTATAGTATATGTGTTCAAATTTTTTCCACAAACAATCCTATGAACAAAATAAAGTAAGCACGATAATTTTTTACAGCTTTACTAATATCTTTGGTTATGAGATTGTTCAATCAACTCATTTCTCTTGCAACTCTTTTCCACCTCATCAAGAATTTTTTGCCATTTCCTTTTTGTCTTAGTTGACATTTTTTTCATTAACATAGATATCTACCTTACGACAATTTAGGTCAGTGATGATAGCAAACTCTTTCATGTCAAAACAAATCGGCATGCTATAATAATTTATCCAAACTTCCTCTATTCGATTGCTATAAATTGGAAGTAAAAAAAGTTGATAAACTATGCTCACATGAAATCTAATACTCACATATTTAAGTTATAAGTAGCTTTCGAAAATACAAGATCGAAAGAACTTTTTCAATTTCTGTTCTTCTAAAGCCTTTCTAAATTCAAAAAAACTAACATAATTTTGACTTAGTAGTAAAAACCCTCTTAAATCTGAATACATATCAATCATTGACTCAAAATTGTAATTTGCATGCCTAATTGACTTTTCAAAGAAAATATCAATTGAAGGACTAACCAGAGTATCATGTTGTTCCTCCTCTATCATTTCCTTTTGCAGCATATAGGCGATTGAAGGACTTGATTTATCTTACGTAAGTCTATTATAGACAAGTTTTGATGAACAAGGACATGTTAGAACTCTAAAACTAGCAGATTTAGTAATTGTTGAAGCAATAGAATAAGCTATTAATAAATCTGCACATGTTATTAATGGGCAGATACAAAATATAGGTCAAACGTCAAATGTCACTTTCACCATGCTATCTATTCGAGAATGACCTAGTAAAGTTATTGTTCACACAACACACCACAACAAAATGCAGCTAAAATAAACTGATAAAATAAAGCATAATTTGTACAACTTATAGTATCTTTAAGTGAATTGATTAGGGGTCTCGGGTTTTATTAATTTTGGTGATTTTTTTAATAATTTGGGTTTTTATTTCTAAAAAACTTTGCATAGAAACTTAACAAATAACTGATCAACAGTTAAGATTGAGACACATTTACTACAGTTAATATAAAAAGTATAAATGCACTAAAATTTGAACGGTAAGGAGACAAACATCTTAAAAGTATAATGAAGGGTATACACATGTATTGGTAACTATGTATATATGGCAAGGATAGCTTTGTCTTGGAAAAAATAATTATTTGCTATGCTTCTCCTTCTTCCCTTTTTCGCAAAAACTACAAAATATGACAAAAATCAATATACATTTGAGTTGAATAGCTATAGTTTAATTTTTTTTATATTATATGGATATAACTATACAATAAATAACAAAGTTAATTATATATCAATAATCAGTTTTTTATATATATTTCATACAAATAAATATTAAGTAGTAAACTTATTGTTAAACTCGTAATTAATTATGTCCTCATCAATACTTTCTCTTTCATGAATATCCTTATGTCACAGATTTTTGTATTTTTTCCCCCAAATTCTTTCCAATTCAAGATTATTTTTGTATGATTATAGGAGCGATTTTTGTGATTTGAATTCATTTATTAGATATTTTAAACCTATTTTTTCCTCTTTCTTATGAAAATTTTATTTATATAAATCTGTTTTTGATCTATTTTTACAGGGTTTTGATTGAAATTGCTTTTTCATGAAAATTATATTGGTTTTTTATACTTTTCTTTCCACAACAAAATTGCATATCTCCTTGCGAAGAGTGTCACCTCTACTGCTGGAGCCATCTCCTTGTCCTGGCGCACCGATGAGAGATCCTCGGAGGTCTATGAGATGGAGCGTGGAGAATACTCGTAGTTCAGCGAAACCGTTAGGTTATCATTGTTACTAGAGAGTGTAGAGAGAGAATTTTGTTGTTTGTCAAATTTGTATATAGTATAATACTTATATACATAGATAATTGTATTTTAATATTAATACAAGTTGAAATGGTGATTTGTGACATAAGTAATTTATCCAATTTAATTAGGCAATATAAGTATAGTTGGATACATCACTATATTTTTTATAAATAAATACGTATGTAATTAACATCAAGCCTCAAATATTTTAGGAAAAACTTCACGAAAAAGAGATCGACGTTTTGTTGGCTTTTTCAATTTCTTATACAGTCGAATACTTACGCACTTTAATGCATACACACTCTATTATTTTTCCATTTTCTTATTTAACAAAAGTGCATTCAAAACTTATAGAATATTGGTTTTTTTCATTTTTGGTTTAACAATAGTGTATCCCTTTTTCAAATTGTTGTATTCATATGCTAAAAATTGTACTACTTTACCTTGATTGATGTATTTATACATTAAGTTTTCATAAATAATTGTATCCTTGATATATTAATATTTTAAGTTCTATATATAGAAACACCAAATTGAATTCAATGTATTCATATGCTAATTGTACAAGTAATACATTTTCCTTATTTAGTTATTGTAATTAAAACTGTATTAGTGTATAAATTAAAAAAAACATATGCAAAAATACATCAAGAAAAATACAATGAATATTCTTTTATATTTAAAATTTTGCAAATACCTTTATAATTAGTATTTAGTGAATATATTATATTCATGAATATAAATACAATTTATTGTATTATGTGAGTGACTTAGGATATGCGTACAGCATATAATTATTAGTTGGTAATTTAATAATGGAAATTTGAGTGATTTAGGAACATAATAAAAGGTTGACACTTGACAGTTATTATAACATATCATACCTTATTTAATGCATTGAAAGATCACTCGATAAATAATTAAAAAAATTGATGCAAACATGCAACTAGAAATTGACATAAAGTGTAGTCATTTTTAGTAAATACATAGTTATAGCTATTAAACTTCAATAACCCTATAAATATAGTCATTTTTGTAAGTTGCTCATATGTAATTATTAGTTGGTAATTTAATAATAGAAATTTGAGTGATTTAGGAACATAATATTGACAGTTAACAGTTATTGTAACATATCATACCTTATTTAATGCATTGAATGATCACTCTATAAATAATAATAAAAAAATTAATACAAACATGCAACTAAAAATTGACATAAGTATAGTCATTTTAGTAAATAACATAGTTATAGCTACTAAACTTCAATAACCCTATAAATATAATCATTTTTGTAAGTTGCTCTTTTAAGAAACTAAAATTTTAACTTCTTCGCAATAGTAGAAAAAATGCTTTGGTTTCCATTAAAACAGTTTTATATGTTAACCAAACACTTTAATTTCTCTAACATGTGTTTTTGGCTTTCCAATGACAATGTCAAACAGAGAATAAGTGTTTTTTTGAAAGTTTAAGAGTTTTTAAAATTATATTTTATATTGTTTTTCTTCTGAATTTCAATTTTTAAGCTAAACTATATTGTTATGTTATTTATGTTTGTTACTTTTGAATAATGTAATGATGTGACAATTCAAGAACTCTAAGATATTCATAGAATTGTCGAAGACTCAAAATGTACTTGGATTAGTAGGCGGACATGTGATTTGATATCGTCCTGAGATGAAACAAGTATCTGGACTTGGAACACGAAAGAGTACTGATAAAAAAAGATACATCTAAGTATATCTTCGTCACGACCCGAGTCTACACCTTGAACGTGACCGGCACCCAAAGACCATCGCTGGTCCCCAAGCGAACCCTCATCCTGGCTGACTACAAAAGAAATACTAACTTAAGCATACAAAAGCTTAAAATTGAAATGAACAACTTTGAATAAAAATAGTATAGTGAACTAGCCATATAGTATGCAACTTAAGTCTTTAAAACATTTAACAAGATAAATGATTAATACAGACTCCTCAACTATACTTACTATCTATGAAACATCTAACTAATAAATATGGAAGTCGGGACAAGACCACCTGACCTCCTAGCTAAAAAGAAAAATAAATGAAATTCTCTTGAAGCAAGGAGGCTCACCATAGCTAACTCGAATCTCGGATGTATCAACGAAACTCCTATTGATGATCCTGAACACTTGTGTCTGTATCATGAGAGATACAAGTCAATTGACTTAGTACGTGGAATGTACGAGCATGTAAAGGGGAAATATAAAGAATAAAACATAGGCTTCAACTTAATAAAAAGGAAACATACTTACCTCTTTTAAACTCAACTCAAATCAAGAATAAGATACTCAACTCAAATATTAGATATTCAACTCCAAGATTAGATACCCAACTTCAAAGATATGATACTCGACTCAATGAAGCACAGACCAACTCAAGATACTCAACGTAAGGTACTCAACTCATGATACCCAAGTGAACTCATATCAACATAAAGCAGTTTAACTCAATGACTCAAGCTCGACTCAAAGGGTTCATGCGAAATTATGGGCATGAACAACTTAATTTAAGGACTTAATGGGTAACATGTAAAAGTCCCATGATTAGGAATATAATATCAAAAGGAATAAGGAACTCAATACTCAAGACTTTGGAAATGGAGATACTACTCCTCTCAATAATACTCAATTTTTGGAGTTCATGCGGAAGTTTTGGGCATGAAGAACTCGACTCGAAGGTCTAAGTAACTAGATGGAACTCATGTATACATATCTTGTCATTCTCTTACTTAATTCCTCAAAACATAGTTCAAATGAATAATAGATCTCAAATACTTCACAGTTGAACTTAAAGACTTTCTTGAACTCTACTCTTAACTCTCTTGAATGTGAATTATGAATTTAACAGTTATGGTTCATGATATGAAAGATCTAGGTGATATTGTTGACTCATGAATACATTCTCCTCACTCTCATGCTCACTTACTTGAGTCTGGAAACAACTTACTAGAAGTTGTATAAGACTCCTCAAAAGGACTCGAGTGGACTCTCTCAAAAGGTTCGGAAGAACTCTCAAAACTAAATATTGCCTTTACCTTGAATTAGAATTGTTGTTTCAAGGTTATGTTTAATGTTATGAATTATTTCTAATTGATTAGAAGAAGTTTAAAGTGTATAGAATCAAAAGGAGTGAATATACACTTTAAATGAGCTCAAACGGAGCAACCTGGGCAAACAGGATAGGCCAGGTGACCCTGGGACTACGGGTGGCGCGGGGTGCCAACCCCTCAAGTAAACAGAGAAGGGTTTGGGGCGCTCTGGTATGCGCGCCGCGCCAGGCTCCAACCCAGAAAATCTGTCGAACGTCCTTCTCGTCTTCTCACCCTAAATCTCCTAAAATGGAACGGTTTCTTTACCAATCATTTGGATTCGATTACTTTTATTAAATACACTCTAATCTAATTAAAACAACACTCAAATTACTCAAATTCATCTCCAGAATTCATCAAAAACCCAATACAACAAGATTTAGAATGAACCTCAAGAACACCTATCAAGAACTCTAATTTTTAAACTTTAAGAATGAAATTTCTCTAAAAAAATAACATGATTGACGTGTGGGTGAACTAAACCAACACTATGGAATCTTACATACCTCTTAGGGATTATTCCCATGGCAAAAATTCGCAACTAAACTTAAGAACGTCGATGAACACCTTGATCCTTTCATCTTTTCTCCTCTTTTCTCTTCTTTTCTTGCCTCTTCTTGAGCTATCACCTAAAAACCTAGATGTATATTAGGATTTTAAAACTGAACCTAAAAGTATTAGAATCCTAAAATATTACTAACTAATTAAATCTTATTGGGTAAGGAAAGAACCAAAATACCCCTCATATTTTCGGCTAACTTTCCTTAGCTGGAAAGCCTAACTTCAAAAGGTCATATCTCAGTCATCCAAACTTGAACTTAGAAAAATTGGCGGCTTTGGAAAGATAATTCAAAGATAATTCGTATGGTATCTTGTATCACACCTAAATCATCATGTGTTAGGAGTTATGATCATTTTAAGTTGACACAAAACTCATACTTAACTTAACTCTCCAAATTTCAGATTTTTGCTAATTCTAATTTAGTTCTTTTTTGAACTCTTTGTGCTAATTCTAGTTTAATGACCTTAGTAATTAAGAAATTTTAAGTTTCTTGGTAAAATCTCACTCACTACGATGAACGGTTGGAGTCCTACAAGATACCATTGGAAATATCTTTGCATTATCTTTCCAAATACGCCAAGTTTGCTAAATTACGAGTTTGGATGACTGAGATATGACCTTTTAAGGTTAGGCTGTCCAATTAAGGAAAGTTAGCCGAAAATAGTGAGGGGTATTTTGGTCCTTTCCTTACCCAATCAGATTTAACTATTTTTTAGTCATATTTTAGGGGTCTAATCCTTTTAGATTCAGTTTTATAATCCTAATAAGCACTTAGGGTTTTAGTTGAAAGTTCAAGAAGAGGCAATAAAAGAAAAGAGGAGAAAAAAGGCAAGGATGAAGGCGTTCATCGACGTTCTTGAGTCTAGTTGAGGATTTTTGCTATGGGTCAAATCCCAAAGAGGTATGTAAGCTTCCATAGTGATGGTTTAGTTCATCCACACGCCAATCATGTATTTTTTTGAGCGAAATTTCATGCTTAAAGTGTAAAGATTAGAGTTCTTGATGAGTTCTTGAAAGTTGTTATTGAAGTTCATTCTAAATCTTGTTGTGTTGGTGTTTTGATGATTTCTTGAGATAAAATTGAGTAATTTTAGTGTTATTTCCAGTATATTAGAGAGTACTTAAGTTATGTAATCGAATCAAAGTGATTGAGAAGAAACCGTTCGAATTTAGGTAATTTAGGGTGAGAAAATGAGCAGAAGTGCTCGGCAGAATTTTTGGGATGGGGCCTGGCGCGGCACGCCTGCCAGAACGCCCCAAACCCATCTCTGTTCGTCAAGGGTTGGGGCTCCGCGCCAGCCATAGCCCGAGAGTTTTCTGCCCAGTCCAGTTTTGCTTGGTAGATCCGTTTGAGTTCGTCTAAAGTGCACCTTCACTCCTTTTCGATTCTAACTAATCTAAGTCACTTCTAACAACCTAAAATCAGTTCTAACATGATCATAAACTTGAATTCATAATTCAAATTCAAGGTATAGTTGAGAGTTAAGTTTTGATAATTCTTTCAAACGTTCTAAGAAAGTCCACTCGAGTCTTTTTGAGGAGTCTTCCACAACTTCTGGTAACTTGTTTCAAGACTCAACCAAGTGAGTATAAGAGTGACGAGTATGTATTCATGAGTCTACAATATCACCTATATCCTTCTTATCATGAATCATAACTTTTGAATTCATAATTCACATTTAAGAGAGAATTAAGAGTAGAGTTCAAGAAAGGCATTAAGTTAAATCATGAATCCTTTGAGATCAACTATTAAGATTGAGCTAAGATTTGAGGAAATAAGTAAGAGAATGAGAAGAGTTGTATACATGAGTTCCATCTAGTTACTTAGACCTTTGAGTCACTTCGTTCATTCCCATAACATCCGCATGAGTTTCATAAATTGAGTATCATTGAAAGGAGTAGTATCTCCAAGTTCTAAGTCATCAGTATTGAGTTCCTTATTTCTATCTTGAGTTAAAAAAAAAGGTACTTTGTAGTTCTTGTGTTGAGTAGTTCATGCTCATTTTTCCGCATGAACTCTCCAAGTTAAAAATCATGAAATCATCCATAAACATGAGATCATGATCCTTGAATCCACACTTCAATTCAAGGAAAGTTAAGATCAAAGTCAAGGAATCTAAAAGCCAAGTCTAGAAGTTAAAAAACAAGTTAAAGTAAAGTTATAGAGTTTTCTAGAGTCTTTCACAAACGTTTTCGCTTCATTTTAAAAGGCTTAAAGTTCAAGTTAAGAAAGAGTAAAGGGTTGAGTTCATTTCTCAAAGTCTATAGGGGAACTAAGAATTCCCTAAGAGTTAAGTTTTCAAGTAAGCAAAGAGTATCAAGTTGAGTTCAGTTCTCAAGAGTTCTAAGGGAACTATGTAATCCCTAAGAGTTTAAACAAAATGTTTTCAAACTTTTGAGAAAGAAAGGAAGCTAGAATTCCAAAGAGCCTATGGCTAGTTTCAGTAAAAGAAAAGGGAAACTATGATTTCCAAGAGAGATATTTAAAGCTAAGTTTTGAGCACTAATATCAAATCACAGAATAAGTATGTTTTCAAATATAAGAGCTAGTATATTTTTGGGAGTAGTATTGAGCACCGATATGGGATAGATTTCAGATAACTCACAACCCCCATAAACCATGTAGCCACCATGGGTAGAAAAGGTTCATACTTTTTGGATTAACCCTTTTCCCAGTTTACTAGCGGATCCATTAGGCAGTTCAGGTCCTATACCTTTGGCTCGGGTATAAGATGCGCTGGCAGCGTGAGGGAGATCGATGTATAATCACTGTAGCTCTTAAGTGATGGTTATCATTTAGAGAAACTCCCATAGTATGAGTTACATGGTCCCTCAAGGCTTCTTAGTATGAATGGAGGTATGAGACTTAATTCATGCATTTGCACAAGTAGACTTTGAGAGGGAGCATGATATGTATTTTATGATAATTAATATCTTGAGTTAACATCATGTTTTTAAACAACTTTTCTTTATATTGCACTTGTTTTAAACTTCTTTATTTTGAAATGATTTCAGTTAAGTATCATGAGTTAAGTACTTTGAGTTGAGTATCCTTAGTCGAGTATCATATCTTTGAGTTCAGTATTTAATCTCTGAGTTGATCATCTTATTCTTGAGTATTCTTTACTATCCATTGGGTTTCAAGTTTTAGAAGAGGTAAGTATGTTTCCATTTTTTTTCAAGTATCAAGCTTATGTTATGTTTTAGAATTCCCCTTACATGTTCGTACATTCCACGTATTGAGCAATTGGCCTGTATCTTCTCAAAATGCAAACACATGCATATACGATCATCAACAGGAGCTTCGTTGATACATCTGAGAGTTCGAGTTAGCTATGGGGAACCTCCTTGTTTTCGGAGGATTTCATTTACTTTTCAGTTTACTCATGAGGTCATGGGTCTTGGCCCAACTTCCATCTTTATCAATTATAGGCTTCGTAGATAGTATGTATAGTTGAGGAGTCTGTATTATTATTTATTTCATTAAAAGTTTTAAAGACTAAATTTGTGTATTTTATGTCTAGTTGAATATATTTATTTATTCAGAGTTGTTTATTTGAGTTAAAAGTTTCGAAATTTGAGTTTATAAATTTTATTTCACTTTTCAAGCTTTGTATGCTTAATTAAGTCTTCCGCTTGTAGTCAACTAGGATGAGGGTTCGCTTAGGGACCAGCAATGGTCTTTGAGTGCCGGCCATGTTCAGGATGTAGGCTCGGGTCTTAATAAACTTGGTATCAGAGCACAGAGTTTAAGTGTCCTATGGTGTCTATGAATTCGTGTCAATAGGATATTATTTATGGTTGTGAGGGCCTCACTTCTATGAATGAGGTACTATAGGCATTTAAGAAAAGTTTTCCTTCTTTCATACTCTTAATCGTGCAATAGAGCTAAGTCATAGAGATCTATTCTAACTCGTGCGTTCTTATATTCATTTGACTACCCATCATACTAGAGGTGGATGAAATTTGAAGTTTAAAGATCCTTACCGATGAGTTGTTCTTAGCAAGAGTCTTGAGAAAGTCATGAGACTCGAGAGGGGATTGAGAGAAGCCCAAGAGTAAGTTAAGTGTTCAGTTTTAGAGGAATGCACCCACATTCATATGAATCGTGCGTTTGAGCTAAAAGTGAGTTGTACTCTTTTCCTTGAATCTTGTTTCAATTGGGATCTTTATGAGAAAGTATATTTAGAGATTGGGTAGTATTTTTTACCCGAAAAGTTAGCATGAGCTCTGAGATCATGAGTTGTATTAATGAAAGAGCCCAGAGTTACAGCATAGTATGCAGAGGTTTACTAATCCTAGAAAGACAGATTGTGTTCTGAAGAGCTATATTACTATGGTCATGTACCTAGTAAGTTAGTAATGAAAAGTATTACCTTATGGGTTGACGAAGAAGTGAAGAGTTGTGAAGAGCTCAGGATATAAGGTAGAGTAAGTATTGCAAGTCAATATGTGTTACAATATACCTTAACTAGAAAGGGGTTATGATGATGTGTCATTGTGTTAGTAACGACTAAGTGTATGTGGTGAATATATATAGGAGAGTCAGAGTATCCATAATGTGATAGACTAATCTAGGCTTATGAATTTTGAAAGGAGATTCTCATGGTATTCAGAGGATGGTAGAGTTATTGGAGAGAAAATGCATAGTAAGTGAGTAAGTAGTAGTTAAGTTGTAAAGTGGAATGTGATCGTAATTCTAGTATGCAGACTGAGAGGTAAGGATTAACTAATTTTCATGAGGTCCTAATGGAAAAGTCCTCCTAAAGTTCCATATTGGTATTGAGGTATAGTATAGTAAGCGAGCAATCATATTGATTTTCTGGTATAGTAATAAACATTAAGCTTGAATTTGAGATGAGTTTCATAATCCAAAAGAATGGCAACATGAGGGAGATGATGTTAGTCTAGATATGAGATCTAGTAGACTTGACATAGAGTAGGTGATGAATTGATATGTTGCTGCAATGAACGTAGTAGTAGAGATCCTAACCTTTATATAAGGTTAGTGGTGTGACTAAGTCAGGAGAGGGAAAAGAGCATTAAGAGAATGTACACGAGTTAGAGATGTGGAATAGGTCCATAGTTNTAGTGTTAGAGATCCTAACCTTTATATAAAGGTAGTGGTGTGACTAAGTCAGGAGAGGGAAAAGAGCATTAAGAGAATGTACACGAGTTAGAGATGTGGAATAGGTCCATAGTTTTCAAGTGTTAGCTTTAGACCTAAGGGGGAGATAGCGAGATGATAAATCAAGTCCAGTGTTGAGAATTTCTTAAGGAGCTGGTTAGTAGGAGTCCATGGAGTTGTTAGAGTACTAATTTTGAATGTAATGTTGTTAAACATTAGATGGATTATTGAGATGAGCAATATGGTGATAAAGAGTAGTAGTTTTGGGATGTGATTCCCTATAGAGAGGTACATATTCCGAACTTAAGGATTTCAGTTTATCTTGAATTAAGTAAGAGAAGACCATTAGATTTAAGACTTTAGCAAGAGTAACCCATTAAGTACAAAGTCCAGTAGTCATTCAAGGACGAATGATCCCATAGAGGAGATATTGTAACACCCCAGAAATTTTTTCGAACTAAAACTTGAGTCGTTAATCGTAGCGAGTGATATTTCACCAAGGAAATAAAAATTTCATAAGTCTTAAGGTCAGTATCTATATTTAGAACCAAGAGTTCCAAAAAAAGAATTAAATTGGGAATAACAAAAATCTGAAATTTGGAGAATTAAGCTAAGTATGAGTTTTGGGTCAACTTCAAACAGTTATATATCCTAGTACAGGATAAGTTAGTTGTGCTACAAGATACCATTGGAAATATATTTTAATTATATTTCCAAATCCGCCGAGTTTTCTAAATTCTAAGTTCGGATGATTGAGGTATGACCTTTTGAAGTTAGGCTGTCCAGTTAAGGAAAGTTAGCCGAAAATAGTAAGGGGTATTTTGGTCCTTTCCTTACCCAATCAGATTTAACTCATTTTTAGTCATTTTTGAGGGGTATAATATTCTTAGCTTCAGTTTTATAATCCTGATAAAAACCTAGAGTTTTAGTTGAGAGTTCAAGAAGAGGCAAGAAAAGAAAGAGGAGAAAAAAAGGAAAGGATGAAGGCGTTCGTCGACGTTGTTGAGTCTAGTTGCGGATTTTCGCCATGGTCAAATATCTAAGAGGTATGTAAGCTTCCATAGTGTTGGGTTATTTCACCCACACTCCAATCATGTATTTTTTTTAGTGAAATTTCATGCTTAAATTTTAAAGATTAGAGTTCTTAATGAGTTCTTGAAAGGTGTTCTTCAAGTTCATTCTAAATCTTGTTGTTTTGGAGTATTGATGATTTGTTTAGATAAAATGGAGCAATTTTAGTTTTTTTTTCCAGTATATTAGAGTGTAATCAAGTTAAGTAATCGAATCCAAGTGATTGGAAAAGAAACCGTTCGAATTTAGGTTATTTAGGGTGAGAAAACGAGCAAAAGGGATCGGCAAAATTTTTGGGTTGGGGCCTGGCGCGGCACGCCTACCAGAGCGCCCCAAACCCATATCTGTCCTTTAAGGGTTGGGGATACGCTCTAGCCATAGCCCCAGGGTCGTTTGCCTAGTCCAGTTAGCCTCCGGTACATCTGTTTAACTTCGTTTAAAGTGCACCTTCACTCCTTTTCGATTCTAACTAATCCAAGCTACTTCTAACCACCTAAAATCAGTCCTAACATGATCAAAACCTTGAATTTAAAATTCAAATTCAAGGTATAGTTGAGAGTTAAGTTTTTTGAATTCTTTCAAACGTTCTTAGAAAGTTCTTTTGAGGAGTCTAGACTCAAGCAAGTGAGTATAAGAGTGAAGAGTATATATTCATGAGTCTACAATATCACTTAGATCCTTCATATAATTAAATCATAACTTTTGAATTCATTAATTCAAATTCAAGAGTGAGTTAAGAGTAGAGTTCAAGAAAGGCTTAAAGTTGAATCGTGCATCCTTTGAGATCAACTATTATGATTGAGCTAAGATTTGAGGATGTAAGTAATAGAATGAGAAGAGTTGTATACATGAGTTCCATGTAGTTACTTAGACCTTCGAGTCAAGTCGTTCATTCCCATAACATCCGTATGAGTTTTAAAAATTGAGTATCATTGAGAGGAGTAGTATCTCCAAGTTCTAAGTCATGCGTATTGAGTTCCTTATTCCTATGTTGAGTTAAAAAAAGGTATTTTCTAGTCTTGAGTTGAGTAGTTCATGCTCATAATTCCGCATGAACTCTCCATGTTAAAAATCATGCAATCATCTATAAACATGAGATCATGATCCTTGATTCCATACTTGAATTCAAGGAAAGTTAAGATCAAAGTCAAGGAATCTAAGAACAAAGTCTAGAAGCTAAGACGCAAGTCAAAGTAAAGTTATAAAGATTTCTAGAGTCTTTCACAAACGTTTTTGCTTCGTTTTAAAAGACTTAAAGTTCAAGTCAACCAAGAGTAAAGAGTTGAGTTCATTTCTCAAAAGTTATAAGGGAACTAATGTATTCCCTAAGAGTTAAGTATTCAAGTAAGCAAAGAGTATCAAGTTGTGTTTAGTTCTCATGAGTTATCAGGGAACTATGTAATCCCTAAGAGTTTAAATAAAATGTTCTCAAACTTTTGAGAAAAAAAGGAAGCTAGACTTCCAATGAGCCTATGGCTAGTTTCAGTAAAAGAAAAAGGAAACTATGATTTCCAAGAGAGACTGTTAAAGCTAAGTTTTGAGCACTAATATCATATCACAGAATCAGTATGTTTTTAAACATAATAGCTAGTATATTTTTGGGAGTAGTATTGAGCACCGATATGGGAGGGAATTGAGATAACTCACATCCTCCATAAATAATGTAGCCACCATGGGTAGAAAAGGTTCATACTTTTTAGATTAACCTTTTTCGCAGTTTACTAGTCGATCCATTAGGCAGTTCAGGTTTTATACCTTTGACCAGGTATTAGATGCTCTGGCAGCGTGAAGGAGATCGATGTATCATCACTATCTCTTAAGTAATGGTTGTCGGTTAGAAAAACTCCCACAGTATGAGTTACATGGTCCCTCAAGGGGTTCTGCTTAGTATGAATGGGGGTATGAGACTTCATTAATGCATTTGCACAAGTATACTTTGAGAGGGAGCATGATAAGTATTTTATTATATTATTATCTTGAGTTAACATCATTTTAAAAAAAATTATATTGCACTTGTTTTAAACTTCTTTATTTTGATATGAGTTCAGTTAAGTATCATGAGTTGAGTACTTTGAGTTGAGTATCCTTAGTCCGGTATCATATTTTTGAGTTCAGTATTTAATCTCTGAGTTGAGTATCTTATTCTTGATTATTCTTGAGTATTCATTGGGTTTAAAGTTTGAGAAGAGGTAAGTATATTTCCATCTTTTATTCAAGTATCAAGCTTATGTTATGTTTTAGAATTCCCCTTACATGTTCGTACATTCCACGTACTGAGCCAATTGGCATGCATCTTCTCAAGATGCAGACACATGTATACAGGATCATCAACAAGAGCTTCATTAATACATCTGAGAGTTCGAGTTAGCTATGGGGAGCATCCTTATATCCGGTGGATTTCATTTACTTTTTAGTTTAGTCAGGAAGTCGTGGGTCTTGTCCCGACTTCTATCTTTATCAGTTAGAGGCTTCGTAGATAGTCAGTATAGTTCAGGAGTCTTTATTATCATTTATTTCATTAAATGTTTTAAAGACTAAAGTTGTCTATTTTATGGCTAGTTGAATATATTACTTTATTCAGAGTTGTTTATTTGAGTTATAAGTTTCGAAATTTGAGTTTATAAATTTTATTTCACGTTTCAAGATTTGTAGGATTAAGTAAGTCTTCCGCTTGTAGTCAGCCAGGATGAGGGCTTGTTGGGGACCATCAATGGTCTTTGAGTGCCGGCTATGTCCAGGGTGTAGGCTCGGATCATGACAATAACTTATCCAAACTTCCTCTTTTTGACTGCTATAAATTCGACATCAAAGAAGTTGATAAACTATGCTCATCTAAAGTGTAATACTCACATATTTAAGTTATAAGTAGCTTTTGAAAATGCAAGACTCAAAGAATTTTTTCAATTATTGTTCTTCTAAAGCCATTTTATTCAAAAAAAAAACTTACGTAATTCTAACTTAAAAAGTAAAAACCCTCTTAAATTCTAATACATACCAATCAATGACTCAAAACTATAATTTGCATACCTAATTCACTTATCAAAGAAAATATCAATTGAAGGACGAACCTGAGAAGAATCAACAATAAAAAATGTCTCCATCTCTAGGTATATCATGTTGTTCCTCCTCTATTATTTCCTTCTGCAACAAATAGTTGATTGAAGGACTTTATTTGTCTTACATAAGTCTATTAGACAGGTGTTGATGAACAAGGACATGTTAAAGTTCTAAAACTAGCAGACTTAGTAATTATTGAAGCAATAGAGTAAGCTATTAATAAATATGCACATGTTATTAATGGACAGATATGAACTATAGGTCAAACGTCAAATGTCACCTTCATAGGCTATCTATTGGAGGCTGATCTAATAAAATTAATGTTCACACAGCACGCCACAACAAATGTAGCTAAAATCAATGGATAAAACAAAGCATAATTTATACAATATCACACACAATCAGCAACTTATTACTGATGACAATTTGAGTGAAAAATTGTACCCAACAATAGAGGAAATCAAGATTAATGCTTTGAACATTTTGAAAAAAACATTTAGAATTTTGGATTAATATTATGAACCTCTACATATCCTCAAGCAACTAAAAGATGGATGAAACCCTAACTTTGAGAAAAGAGAAAAAATTACCTTTTGGAAATTAAAGAGCGAGCTTGACGACGAGATGATGGAACCAACAACAATGGAGACTGAGTTGAAGGAGAAAGACAAGGAGCTGAATTTGACTTTGAATCTGAGGCATCTCATAGATCTCGATGTCATTCATCACGATTTTGCGCTTGCTTCCATAAAAGTATACATCAATGTCTCCGTTGTTTGCACCACCGTGCCCTTAGGAAGGTTTCCAGTTGAAGCTCCATTAGTAAAACATGAAACCCCACTAGATCTAGGAAGAGCAACATCAAGAAGTAGTAGAAGATGATTCACCACTGGCTCAGTTCTTGGAATCCAGTCATGAAGCTATTGAAACCCCAAAAAGAGCTCCTCTATGAAAAATGGATTCAGGGAAGGACAAGAGGATATCTTGTTGAGAATGAGGATGTGGGGATGAAGATTGGGGAAAAGATGCGGCCAAATAAGTGTTCTAAGTCTCTTAATTTGAAATAAGTTAATTGATTAGGGGTCTTAGGTTATATTAATTTTGGTGGGTTTTTAAAATAATTCTGGGTTTTTTTAAAAAAAAATAAATTGGATAGAAGCTTATTAAATAATTGATCGATAGTTAAGATTGAGACACGTTTACCACCTTTAATATAGAAAGTATTTATGCACTAAAATTTGGATGGTAAAAACACAAACATTAAAAAAGTATAATGAAGGGTGTGTATTGATAAATATGTGTTTTTTTAAGAAATAGAAATTTTAACTTCATTGCAACAGTAGAAAATTGCTTCTGTTTCCCATTAAAAACAACTTTATATGTTAATAAAACACTTCAATTTCTCTAAAATGTGTTTTTGGCTTTCCAACCGCAGTGTCAAATAGTGCCTAAGTGTTTTATGAAAGTTTAAGAGTTTTTAAAATTATACTTTATATTTTTTTCTTCTGAATTTCGATTTTAAGGTAAAGTATATTGTTATGTTATTTATGTTTGTTGCTTTTGAATATGGTAATGATATGAGAATTTAAGAGCTCTGAGATATTCATAGAGCTGTCGAAGACTCAGAAATACTTTGTTTAGTAGGCAGACATGTGATTTGATATCGTCACGAGATGATATCAACGTTTTGACTTAGAACACGAAAGAATACTGATAAAAAACATACATCTAAGTATATTTTTCTCAATATATGCTAGAAACCTCTTAATTAGTGATAATATACGTGATATTTTGAAAGAATAAATATCTAATTATGAAGTTTTTACATAGTTTTATATTACCATCAAATTTGAAAAAACAATACAAACTTAACATGACACGTAGTAATTTAGTGGTGCAACAATTAATTATGACAAATTTGTGAAAATTCCTAAGCAAAGGGATCTAGCTAATCAGAGGTTTAATGTTCTTAGTCAGATATCATAGAGGGACTAACCCTAAAAATTATGACTATCTCACATTTGTGTCCACTAATAAGATGTAGTTTCAAAATAAAATGTGGCATAACCTTGTAAGAAATACCACAGACAACAAATCTAAAATAGACTTAACTTTTTCACACTAGCTACAATAAATCTAAAATAAACAAATTTGATATGACAGTTTAGCTCATTTTTGCAGCGTAATTTGTATTTAACTTCCTATTTGGAAGTAATTTGCAACATCATCCATCTATGCTTCAATTCTTATTTTTCTATACGAAAATTCACATAACCCTGCTAATTTCAAACAGGACTATGTTTTGACATGAAAGAATATTCCATAGTGAGTGGACCGAGATGTCATCCTCCTTCAGAAAGTCTTTTTAAAGTTATACCCTTATAAAAGCCAAGAGAAAACAAGTCAACTAAATCAATCAAGGTTGGAAAGAAATACAAATCTTCAATCAAGACAACCATCAAAATCAACAAAAACAAAGAAAAAATGAAAAATGAAAATGAGTTGTTGACCATTGTTGGACCACGTTATAAGCCAATGATTTGTTAGCAGATCTCAAGAATAAATTTTTTTTGAAGAAGCACAAAGAGTGATTTCCCTTAGTTTGATTTATGCGTATCAATTCATGGACTAAAGACATCAACAAAGTCATAGATCTTGCATTGTTTGTTCTTGCTTATAATTTTAATGCATTCAATAACTACCCATGAGGTTATAATAGTTATTCTTGACTGTCAAATATTTGTTTACAAGGTTATCATCAAAGATGAATAATTTATATTATATTCCTTTTCTTGGACTTTCATAGTAAACTTCACTCTAATTTTAGTGTTTTATTTATCTTATTTAATAATTATTTTAATTTTTTATTTTCATCTTTATTTTTTCAGGCTTGAACATTTGAAGCAATACCTTACCTCTAACAGCCAGTCAAGAATTATCTAAAAGAGATCGTTCAACCAAGAATTATTAGGTGGTTGTCTGCCCAAAACAGTTCAAAAAATAAGTTTTCATAATCTCTTCAATCCTCCTCATGATGTAGTTAGTCATATATTGAATGATATTGCTTTATTTGAAGAAGAATACAATCATAACCGCTAATAAATTTGGGGCTCTCGAGAGCAATTAGTTAGAAGAAATACCTAAGGAGGGAGAGAAGAGAGAAGTGGCTGAAAGTAAAAATATCAACTCGATTGATATATGTGTAATTGTTACAGATTTGAATATAACCTTTGTTCTAGTACAATAGAACCATTGTACTCCACATCCATTCCTTGAGCATTTACAAAATCTTAAAGACAACACTTAACAACCTAATTAACCACTCCATACCTTCTTTGTCTTTGCTCTTTTAAAATTTTACCGAAATCTCAACAGATCTCTTCCCTTTTCCATCCTATAGTACCCAAAGTCCCAATGTCTTTCAGAGTGTCACAAATCATCCAATACAATATCTTTGTCCCCTTCGTCTAAGAGCTTGTGAAAGTTTGCTTTCTATCTTTGTTGAATGGAGATCTCTTCCACCAGCACCCTATCTTCCTCATCTCTTTGACACACATCACTTGATCCAAGTCCTGAGCCTTTTTTTTCTCACTTTTGCGAGTCTATGCAATCTCATATCCCCACGTATGTTGCCTAGTCTGACTTACCATTATTCGAAAGTTGCAATAACAATAACATTGTCACAAAAGGCAGTGGGTGTTTAAGCACCCATAATGTCCAACATATGTCTGTCATTGCCCACTGTAAAGAAATTTTACCTTATCAGAGAAAAAAATAGTTCAATGTTTCAATCAAATAAGTCATTCAACTTTCTTTTATAACCTCAAGGTCACTTAAATAATATTCTTTTCACAAAAAGTCACTCAATTTTTTTAACCTCAAAGTCACTCAACTAATAATTCTTTTCACAAAAAGTCACTCAACTATTGATATTTCATTTAGAAAGTCACCCAACCAATTTAAATAATTTTTAATTATATTTTATTGATTTTTTTTGTTTTGTTTTTAAACAGTTTTTGTATAATAAATAAACAAAATGCTTTATTTATTATATTTTATTAAAATAACACAACTTTTTTGGCAATTCAATTACAAAAGTGTTTCATTTAGTGCATGAAATTATTAACAATTTCCTGTTGTTCGTATAATAATCTCATTAATATATAGAAGTAATTCTTATATCATTGTTTATAAGATGCTATGCCTACCCAGACAATCTAAAACAAAAGTATTTCACTTTGTGCATGAATTATTAACAAAAAACCTTACAATTTTTGCATTACATACACAATGCCTATTATTTCTTTTCAAAAATAGTTTAAAATAGTACTCCCTTAGTACTAAACTACTAATCCATTTGAACAACATTCTAATTAAGATTGAGATAAGTACATTATGTAGTCACTTAAAATTTATTAAATATAAATTTATAAAGTTGTTCGGATATATTAATTTAATGAATATATTAGTCTAAATAAATATTATTGATTAATATGATTGATTTAATTATTTAAATTCAGATAAATATGAATTTAATTAAAGTCCGCTCCATAAAGCCCATATGACATGTCACTTAAATCTGACTGGCCGAAGGGAGTCCTATTTCAATCGCAACTCCTCTATCCTAAAACTATAAATAGGGGTCTCATAATTAAGAAAAGACAACCAAGAAACTAGAGAAAACTCGTAGATCAAAAGCCATAAATTTCTCAACAAGTTTAAGAATTCAAGGATTCAAGAATTCAAGTGTTCAAGTTCAAGATTTGAAGAAGCCATGATCAAGTTCAAGAACGATCAAAATCAATACCACTTGATTCAAGATCAAGCTTCAAGCCCTTGAATTCAACTAGAAAGTCAAGATCAAGATAAAGTTCAAGTCAAGATCAAGTTAAAGATCACGTTCAAGAACGATCAAGATCAAGACCACCGGATTCAAGATCAAGCTCCAAGCCCTTGAATTCAACTTGAAATTCTAGATCAAGATCAAGTTCAAGTCAAGATCAAGATAAAGTCCAAGTCCAAGATCAAATTCAAGATAAGGTTCAAGAACGATCAAGATAAAGACCACCGGGTTCAAGATCAAGCTCCAAGACCTTGAATTCAACTAGAAAGTCAAGATCGAGATAAAGTTCAAGTCAAGATCAAGTCCAAGTCCAAGTTCAAGATCAAGATAGATATCAAGATCAAGTCCAAGTCCAAGTCCAAGTTCAAGATCAAGATCAAGTCCAAGTCCAAGTCTAAGTTCAAGTCCAAGATCAAGATCAAGATAAATCCCAAGTTCAAGATCAATCTTTAAGCCCTTGAATTTATATTTGAAAAGGCGAATTCAGAGGAATCATAGAGATTGTACAACTCGCACTTGAAATAATAAATAGATTATTGCTATAATATTCCGTTCTTGATTATTGTTTTTTCAATGCGAATTTTATTGTCTACAAAGTTTGGCACGCCCAGTGAGACAATCTCTACCTCTCATCTCAACTTTTCAAGCATCCAAGTATATCAAAATGTCTTCCACCATAGAAGAATAACTAGCAAGCTTAACCAAAGCAATTGAAGGCCTGACAAAGTGCGTACACGAACAAGATGCTAAACTTTCCAAGCTAACAAATAAGATGGATAACACGATTGAAAAAATATCAACTCAATCACCTCTGAAGCTTTCTAAAATTCAAGACGAATGAGAGTCTTTCGTAAAGCAAACAAAGATCAAAGAGATTCATATCTCAGCTGAAGGTTTGAATACAATTGATCAATAAAATAACATTACCGTAAAGGCCATCGAAGAAAAATCTGAGTCTTCATTCAAATTTTCTCAAATATATGCGAAGCCATATAAACAAAGGATTGGTAACTTGAAAATGTCTGAGGTTATCAACCTCCTAAGCATCAACAATTTGATGGCAAAGGGAATCTCAAATAACATATAGCGTACTTTATTGAGACTTGCAATGCTGATGTGAGGTATGGTGATTATCTTGTTACAGAGTTCGTTCGATCACTCCGAGAAAATTCCTTTGATTTGTACATAAATCTTGAACCTAATTCTAGATAAATGGGAGCGATTAGAGCAAGATTTCCTTAATCGTTTCTATAGCACGAGACGTGTAGTTAGTATGATGGAACTTACAGAGGCTCGTCAAGGTGAAGATGAGTCAGTTGTTGACTTTATTAATCCCTGGAGAAGTCTAAGCCTCAACTGCGAAGATCGCCTTAGTGAAATTTCAAGCATTGAAATGTGCATCCGAGGTATCAATTGGGGTCTTCACTACATTTTGCAAGGATTAAATCCCTATACATTCGAATAGTTAACAACTCGTGGACATGACATGGAATTAAACATGACTTTATAAGAAGATCAACAATCTCCTGTCTATGGACCTCATGAAGATGAAGGTATAGAAGAACTCCAAAATAGGGGCAAGTCTGCATCCGAAGATGACTTTGAAGAGTCAATGTATATCTAGACGCTCCCTTAAAGCATGAGATTGAACTGCAAGTTACAATGCTTCTTGAAACACGAGCTTAAACTGTATGTCACTTAAATCTTTAAGTTGAAATGCTACTTGAAACACGAGCTTAAACTGCACGTCTCTTAAATATTAAAGTTTGACTTAAATCTTCAAGTTTAAATGTTCCTAAACACGAGCTTAAACTGTATATCACTTAAATCTTCATGTTGAAATGCTCCTTGAAACTATATGTCTCTTAAATCTTAAAGTTTGACTTAAATCTTCAAGTTGAAATGCTCCTTGAAACACGAGCTTAAACTCTATGTTGCTTAACTCTTAATGTTTGACTTAAATCTTCATGTTGAAATGCTCCTTGAAACACGAGCTTAAACTGTATGTTACTTAAATCTTCAAGTAAGAGTTAAATCTTCAAGTTAAAATGCTCCTTGAAATATGAGTTTAATTAGTATGTCACTTAAATCTTCAATTTGAAATGTTCCTTGAAACACGAGTTGAAACTGCATCACTTATACACGCAGACACCTCTCGATGTCAATATTTTTTATTTAATATGATTACTTTTATTTATCTTAAAATTCAATGTGTTACCGACCTCATGATGTCTGTATTTTTTTATTATATCTAATTCATTTTAATTAAAGCGACAACCGGAGGTGGGTTTGTTTAAAATATTTCTATTAATCATAATTTTTGCTATTTAGCATAATACTAAAATTTAATTGGAAACTTACAATTTGTTCAAAAAATGTAACAATTTTGTATAATTTTATAAACAACAAGTTAGACTTCAAGGAATAAATTAAAACAATATATATAATTCATATTTAGAGTATGAACGTTGATATGACTTAGGATATAATTATACTTATATTTCTAGAGTAATGTACAAATCTACTAGTTCGTCGTCATCGTGAACTTACTATCTCATGTTATGATATAGAGGTGAAGAGTTAACATATAATCTATTCGAATATGAAATGTGAGATAGTATCATTATATACTTTCGATCATAACGTATGTCAAGTGTAGTGACCACATACTAATTATGATGAATGTAAAGTATACTTCATCTGAGTATAAAATACGTTGACTAATTATGTATGAAACACATCATCAATTAAAGAAATAACGATGATCAATTTAAGGCAAGATTTATATATTAGATTTGAATTTATATAATAAGGAGGAATATAGTTTGAATTTTAAAAATTAAGTTGATCGATAAATTAAATTTATTGAATTGAACTTCCATTGATATATATATATNTGATATTTCGTGGTCGGTAAATTAATTATTCTAAAAAATACTGACATCACTTGGTCGGTAAATTAAACTCTTCTGTTAAAAAAGGAAGGATAATATCAAAATCCTAGTCAAATATATCTCTCTCACTCTCCCTCATTGACTACCGACCACGGCCAATCAATCTTGCTCCGCCTCCGCCGCTCATCCCACCTTGCCTCGATCGGTGCTACCCCACACAATCTGTAGGTCGCGTGCAGCAATGGGTCGCGCGCAGCAGTGCGTCGCGCCTTCCTATTGGAGGTCGCGCCGCCTCCCTCGGCACCGGCGCCATATAATCTTCCACCTGAGATGTGTATGAAAAGTCCATATATATTTCTAAATTGTGTCATTCCTGGTCCGAGTAATCCAAAAGGCAATATTGATGTGTACTTACAACCTTTGATTGATGAGTTGAAAATTATTGTGGTCTGAGGGGGTAGAAACATGGGACATTTCTCGCAAACAAAATTTCAACAAGCTTTCTACTTTAATGTGGACTATTAATGATTTTCCTGCCTATAGGATGCTATCTGGATGGATGACAACTGGAAAGTTAGCATGTCCCTACTGTATGGAAGATATTTAATCATTCATGGTTTGATTCTTGCCACCTGATCATGAGTTTAGGAGTAAGAAATATGCATTTAAAAAGAATAAAACAGAACGAGATGGTCCACCCCCAATATTAATGGGTGATGATATTTGGTATAGGGTTCAAAATTTTCCAAAGGTAACTGAGGAACCACCATACAAATTTGATGTGTATGGTGTTGCACATAATTGGACTAAACAGAATATATTCTGGGAGCTGCCTTATTGGAAGGATAATTTGCTTAGACATAATCTTGATGTCATGCATATTGAGAAGAATTATTTTGATAATTTGTTCAACACTGTAATTGATATGTCTGGCAAGACAAAAGATAACTTTAAGGCTAGACTTGATTTACCAGAACATTGTAGACGACCGGAGTTGCATTTACAATAGTTTGCCAGCTAGTTATTCATTCACAATGGAACAGAAGAGAAAAAATTGTGAATGGGTGGAAAGCTTGAAAATGCCAGATGGATATGCCTCAAATTTGGGAAAGAGAGTTGACATGGAGCATGGAATATTACATGGGATGAAAAGTCACGACTCTCATGTTTTCATGGAACAATTACTTCCGATTGCTTTTTGTCGATTGCCTTAAAACATATGAAAACCGATGGCAGAGATCAGTTTGTTCTTCAAAGACTTGTGTTCCAGCACATTGAGAACAGAGAGTCTGGTTCGAGTGGCCGAATATATTGTTGTCATTAGCAATAAGTTGGAGAATGTTCTTCCACCTGGGTTCTTTGATGTGATGGAACATCTTCCCATTTACCTTGTTCATGAAGCCCTACTTGGTGGTCCAATTCAATATAGGTGGATGTATCCTTTTGAGCGGTAAGTAACTATACCACATTTATTCTTATTTGATAAATGGTTCATATATTTTTTGAAACTATATATCTAATATAAAATTTTACAGGAGCATTGGAAAGTCTAAAAGGGGTATTGAGAATAAACATAGAGTGGAGGGATGTACGGTTCAAGTATATCTAGCTAAAGGATTCCCACTTTTGTTCTTACTACTTTGATGATTATGTTTCGTGTTTGAGAAACAGACCGTCGACATGATGATATTGAGAATGATCCTGCAGTACAATCATTATCAATCTTCAACCAATCGGGTAAGGGTTCAAAAAAGCGTACATTGCGCAAACTTACTGAAAAGGAGAAAAAAACTGTAGAGCTTCATGTATTGTTGAATTGTCTAGAAGTCCAATCCTTCTTAGAGTAAGAAATTTAAATATGTAAAAGTCATATATTCAACTACGATTTTATCAAGGAAACTAATTGTATTTTGAATGTGATTCTACAGTTATTTTGTGAGCCAATATGGTCATGATCAAGTGTTTCCATCATTATACTGTGGTATACTAATTGGGTAAGTGTTTTAATATATACACCTATTCATATATTAGTTTACTCCTCTTTCTACTAACATATCCTTTAATTAACTAACCATATATAGGTCTACGATTCAGAAAATGCCGCCACATTGTGATCAATTTTCAAGGATATTTCTTGGGGACCGATTACTGTTCACACAATGTCCCAATATATCGTTAATGGTTTTAAATTTGCGACAGAGAAATACTCAAAGAATAAGAAAACCAATAATAGTGGTGTTTGGGTTAAAGGTGATGATGGAAATCAAAACGAGAATGTTGATTATTTTGGCGTCCTATAGGAGATTCTAGAGTTGGAGTATTCGGGTTGGCCAATCAAAAAAGTAGTACTTTTCCAATGCAAGTGGTTTGATCCAACTTCAAGAGGTACGAGGGAACTTAAGAAAAATAATATCATTGAAGTCAAGAACACTAGTAAGTATGAGGCTTATGATCCTTTTATTATTGCACAGAATGCTAAGCAAAAGTGTTATGCTCCTTATCCGTTGCGCAGGGACAAGTCTGATTGGTGGGTTGTAATCAAAACAAAACCAATGGGGCGAGTGGTAGTTGAGAATGAATTGGATGTTGCATATCAAAATGAAATATCAAGTGTTCATCAAGTGGTGGATGCTGAGTTAGAAATTAATTTGGAGCATCCTGATCACATTTTAGAAAAAGTTAATAGAGAAGAATTAGATATGCCAAAAAATATGGAGGAGGATGAGGAGGAAACTTTTGAAGAAGATGAATGGGTAGATGAGGAGGAAACATATGGAGATGATGCAAATGAATGGATAGATGATGAAGAAACATCCGAAGATGATGAATAACAATTTTTATGTTTACTTGGTGGATTTTTTGCTATTCATATTTCAGTATACTATATATTTTAATAGTTTTAATGTTTGTTTGACATTGTGAAAGACTATTTGAATTAAGTCTTATGTTATGATAACTTTGTTTGATATATTTGTTTGATATTGTGACATTATTTTGTAATTTTCTTTTTTAATCTTTATTTTTAATTGATATAGATGGTAGATAAACATAAGGGTAAATAAAAAATGTAAGCTAATCCAAAAAAGAAATTTAAGGCCAATGCTGTGAGAAGGTCCACTGGGTGGTGATATCTGATGAGCCCTCTAGAGTGAATATTTCAAAACGAGCCTCAGTTTGACCTACTCACTCTGCCACCAGGCACATGATGCCTCTACTCATGTGGCTCCACAATCTGGTTATACTATATCTACACCTACTGTGGTACCTAGATCAGGTTACAAAACATTGTAGGGCTATTCACATCTTGGTCGTGAGTCTACCATACCATCAGCTAGTGCTAGCCAGTGCAATAATTTGAATACTACTAGTGGATCAATTGGATTTTCAAATCTTCATCTTGAATCCAATGGCTCAGAGCCATATACTCCCACCACCCAGCACTCGGATGCACCTGGTCCTCAGCCAGTCGATAGAGACAATTTTTGAAGACTTGTCATCGAGCCGTTTGGATACAAGTATGATTTAATTATCATATTTCATTTTTCTTTTTAATTTTAATTAATTGATTGATTATTTTTTGTTTACCATTCTTTGTCAATGAAATCATATTTCAGCTTCCGTACGGATGTGGGTATGTCAAAGATTATTTTAAAGTGCATCGGTACTCACTATTATGGTGTGTACCCGATTTGGGGTTCGATTCCCATTAACAACAGGGGGTAGATGTTCAATGAATTTAAGGTAAGAATGTGTACCAATTAAATTCACGTCATATACATTTAAATTCGCTATTCATTTGAACAATAAATGTTTAGTCATTTTTCATTACAGAAATATTATGTCTGGGCTCCCGAACATGACGAAGAATTTCAAGCAAACTTCAAGGTTAAAGCTTCAAAATTGCTTTCTAGCATATTTAGTTAATGTCGGAAAAATAATAGAATTCCTAAGTTTATGGTACCAACTCGATGGGATCTATTACTGGAACATTGTGGTGCTGATGAAAGTTTAAAAAAGGAGTGAGATTGGGAATATGGCTTGGCATCAGAAAAGGGAGGCTCTTTGCACACCGATGGAGCTATTAGCCTAGTTACTAGGAAGGAAAGAGTGGTATACTTTCTTAATTTTGTAAAATATTTGTTTTTCTTTTTTGATAAGTAGTTTTTGGAGATTAAATTATACTTGTGTTTTTTTCACGAAAAAGAGTTGGGTAGGCCGGTAGATGTAGAAGAGATGTTCAAGGTTACTCATGTCAAGAAGAGTACGAACCCTGAAGAAGAAAAAGATGGATTGAGCCACGTGCACAAGAGACATATGTAAGAACTCTATTCAAGTTAATATTTTTTTCTCTTTCTTGTATACATTACATTCTTATATGTAGAGATCTTTGTTTAAATTACATGATAGGTTTATATGAATGTCTCAGGAATATCGTAGTACTCTACCTCTTGAGAGCCGGGACAGATCATTTATACAAGAAGAAAGTGAAAATCTTTGGAAACAAAGTGCAGGTGAACTGATTAGAGGTTCAGTCTACGGCTATCCAGGAAATACATATCAGAAGAAGCACGCTTGGTATTGTGGTTCATCATCCTATAGCTTCGATGGCGGGGATAAAGAGACAATATCTGCAATGGAGGGTAAGATAGCTTTTCTCAATGCTTAGCTTGCTGCTGTAGCCAACAGAGAGAGGAAGAGAGAGGTGGAGATTGAGGCATCAAAGGAGGAAGAGAACAAGATGTATGCAGCGCTTCAGGACCAACTAACTTTTCTTTTTGAATCAGGAAATATTCTTCCTCCATGTCTGACACGCAGTGATGATGGAGCTGATCAAGAGGGTGATGAGAATGATAAGGGTAATAAGGAGAGTGAGGGTAATAAGGAGTAGTTGTATTGGGTTGACATTTTAGACTTCTATATTTTTGGAATTGTTTGATCGTATTTTAGTTTATTTTGAAGTTGGATGAAGTTTATTGTGAAATAGTTTAATGTATATTTTGAAAATATTGTGTTGTTTATTTTAAAATAGCTTAAATGGAATTCTTTGAGTTGGATGAAGATTATTTTGGAATAGCTTATTTAGAATTCTTTGGGTTGTTTTGATATAAATATGCATGTGGGATACTAAAACTGCAGTTCAATGCTGCCAGATTTTTAGCAGAAATACCTACCTCCGGAGGTCGGAATCTAAAAAATAAGAAATAAAAATACCGACCTCTAGAGGTCGGAATCTAAAAAATAAAAGATAAAAATACTGACCTCCGGAGGTCGGAATCTAAAAAATAAGAAATAAACATAGTGACCACATGAGGTCAAAATCTAAAAAATAAGAAATAAAAAACAACCTTCAGAGGTTGGAATCTAAACATAAGAAATAGAAATACCGACCTCCGGAGGTCGGAGTCTAAAAAATAAGAAATAAAAATACCGACCTCCGGAGGTAGATCAGAATCTAAAAAATAGGAAATAAAAATACCGACCTCCGGAGGTTGGAATCTAAAACATACGAAATAAAAATACCGACCTCCAGAGGTCGGATCTAAAAAAAAGAAATAGAAATACCGACATCCAGTGGTCGGAATCTAAAAGAATAAGAAATGAAAATACCGACCTCCAGAGATTGAAATTTCAAAAATAAGAAATAAAAATACCAACTTTCGGAGGTCGCAATCTCAAAGATAAGAAAAAAATACCGACCTCCGGAGGTCGGCGTTCTAAAATTTGATAATTAAATACTCTGTTCTCCGGAAGATGAAAATAATAAAAATAAAAAATAAATAAATATATTAAAGTGACCTCCGGAAGCCGGAAAATAAAATAATGAATTTTACCGACTTAAATTAAAACGGACCTAGAGAGGTCAGTAAATACCGACCTCTAGAGGTCAGTTTCTTTCCGACTTAAGCTGGGAAGTTGGTTTTTGGTCGGTATTTCAGGAATACCGACCTCTAGAGGTCGGTATTTCTAGGTGGGTATTCACTTTTTTTTAGTAGTTTAAGGATAGAATCCTAGACTACTCTTTTACTGATTAGAGAGTAGATGTAGGGTGTGAGGACGGACTATTTCAACATTATGATAGTCTTACATACAAGGAAGAACAAAGTTCTTGAAAAAACATGAAGAAGAACTTTATTAAAAGCCTTGAAATCCTAGCTTGAAGGAGAACAATCAAGAAAACCTTGTTTGAGATTCTTGAATTAGTTTCTTGAAACTTTATGACAAAGTGTTAGGATTATCATAAATGATTCATAATTGTATTGAGCAATTTGAGTTGGAAAGAATGAAATTTTTGGAGAAGAACTTACCTTAAGGAAGGATCATGAAAAAGATTGAAAGAATCTTGAATGAAAGTCTTCTACTTTGATTTTTCCTTACGGTTTGAGAGAGAAGAAAATGTTGAACTAAGCTTTGAAAATCTGATTGATTTGGGTTTTTAATTTGTCAAGAATTTTTTTAGGAATTTCTTAGAGGTAAGAAAATGAAAACAATCATTTTTAATGTTTTTCTGTTTGCTAATTCGTCACTGCATTATATAAGATGACTAAAATGGTCATAACGTTTTACTTGAAATGTGGATTGTTGCAAAATTGGTGGCGTTGGAGAGAAGATTCAAATACCTTAAATTCATAGGTTATGGTCCACATAACTCTTTAAATTCGAAGGATGCGATCGTTTGAAGTTGACCCAAGTAAAATCTTGCATCAAAACTTAATCGATATGGAAGCTTTCAACTCAAATTTGTGCTAGGGGATTGAATCACCTTAACTCATATCCAAATTCATTCCCTCACTAAATTATTGACCTTTACACGTATGGACAGTTTAAGAATTAATCGGTACGATCTTATTCACAAATAAATAATGGTTTGAGTTTTAACTTAGAAATTTTTGGAGTATTTCAACACTCATAATTGAGTGAATTATAAGTTAAAATTCAAAATTGATGACTTAGAAATTTCATTTGTTGTGATCGCATTAATTTTAATTAGTGGAGTACTTATATTTGTGTTTACTGGAATCTAGTTAATATGTAGTACCTCTTTATTAGTTTCTTTTTATTTATTATGCATGCATGACATTATTCCTTTCTATTTTAGATGTTTGATAAAGAATACAACGTAACTCTCTATATTCTCATGATGTCTAGAGAACTATTGTAATTATTTATAACTTATTGAATATAAATTTATAAAATGATTTGGATTATATAAAATTTATGATATATTGATTTTTTAAAATATTATGTTTTAATTATTTAATTCCAATTAATATAAATCTAATCAAAGTCCAATTTCATTGGTATGATTTATTGATTTTGGCAACAAATGATGAGACCTATGTTGCATTGTCAATGTATCATTTTATCCTAAAAACTCAGTTTGATGTCATGTGTCCCGTCAAATGAAAGGACATGCAATGTCAAACGAACAAATCAATATGATCATGCCATATGTCAAGATAACATGTCATGTCTAGTCAAATAAAAGGCCAAAAAATGTGTCACATACATGTGACGTGTTATAACCAATCAAATATATGTCATATAAGTTGGGTAAATTATGGTTTCCTAGACTAATTTTACAACCTTTGGCTATAGTTAATTAGAATTATTGATGTTTATTCAAGAAAAAGTTTGTGCATCTACTCCTTTGATAAATATCTTATGCA
This sequence comes from Solanum pennellii, assembly GCF_001406875.1. NCBI lineage: Eukaryota > Viridiplantae > Streptophyta > Magnoliopsida > Solanales > Solanaceae > Solanum > Solanum pennellii. Next base: position 69,674,199 of record NC_028645.1, read on the forward strand.
TACGTGCGACCACATTGTTAATGATATTTAGAAATAAAAAATTAAAAACGTTGGCTAGGTCAAAATCACTTGTCATTATTCCTAACAAACAATTAAATGCAAATATATAGTTATTATAATATATATTATTATTATTCAAAAAATATCAATAATGTATTTGCTTCAAATTATGTAAACTCTAAGCAACAACTCCTTTATATACATATATTTCTCTGCAACTGGTAATTATTCATTTCACAAAAGTAAATAAAGAAATTCAAGTATTTAACATATCATCATGTCCCATTATTTTTGGTTAAGAAAACATGTAAAGTACTCTTCACTTTATCATAGACTTGAAGATCATCGTCGAGATTAACAATCTGTTTCATGTTTGCAATAACGATCCTGCACCTTATGATATAAAGTACAAAAATCTTTTTTGCAACTGCTTCTCCTGCAACTCAAACTATTTCTTTTTTTCTTTTTTAGCAAACACTTCACCAAGATTTTTTTTTTGGAATTTTAAGATCACATGTAAGCATCACTTCTTTTAACTCATCACTCCTCTTTGAAATGACACGTACAAAGATATCTAAAACAAAAATTCTTGGTACACATCAGTTTAAAGTGAAGTCATGAAGTAAAAGAAATGATATGCTTATGTGATCTTCAAATACAAAAAAAAAATCTTGGTGAAGCATTTGATGAAAAAGAGAAGAAGAAAATGTTTAAGTTGCAGGAGAAGCAGTTGTAGAAAGGGAAAGGCAAATTGCAACAGAAAAAAGATAGAGAAGTGGCTCGGATCGCTATTGTAAACATCAAAAAGACTATTAATTTCAACTATGGTCTTCAAGTTGATAAGGGGAAAGGGGATGATGATATGTTAGATACTTGAAATTCCTTATTTACTTTTGTAAAATAAAAAAAATATCATGTGCAGAGAAATGTATGGTTATGTAGGAGTTTTTGCCTCAGGTTTACATAATTTAAAGAAAATAGATTATTGAAATGATATTTTTAGAATAATAATAATATATAGTAAAATTACTATATTTTCCCCATTTAATTGTTTGTTAGTAATAATAACAAGTGATTTTGACCTACCCACCATGTTTAGCTTTTTATTTCTAAATAACAATAACAATGTGGTCGCATATGTAGAGCAACAAGTAGAATTTAGCGTTTGTATATTAAGTTAATGAATGATTCTTAACGAGTCCTCCGAGGGATCAAACAACTCATTCTCTTAACCAATTTGTTATCAATCATCAAAGACATCAAAAAATTTTGCTGAAGACCCTTGTTTCGAAAAACACCTTATATTTTTTCGGAGAAAAGGAACAATCTCAAATACAAACACCACATAAAATAATCTCAAAAAGAGATAAAAATATTGGAATTACCCAAAAAGTAATGAAAAGATAAATATGGACTAAAATGAAATATAATTTACCATAAAGGCTCATGAAAATCCCTAAAGATTGATGGTCTTCATATAGGGCTTCACCCCTTTCAATAAATGGTTAATTGTAATATCATAACTAATACGATCCATGGATAAATACAAAATGTTTATCTATCGGCCGAGGGCAAAGTTCATTTCTTAAAAATATTTGTGTTCAAATCTTTTCTATTAAAAAATCTTTGCACAAAATAAAGTGAGCACAACATTTTTTTTACACCTTTACTCATATCTTTAGTTTTTGAGATGTTCAATCAACTCATTTTTCTTGCAAATCTTTTCCAACTCATCAAGAATTATTTGTAATCTACTTTTTGTCTTAGTTGAAAATTTTTCAGTATGTCATAAAAGTTAGTAATGATAACAAACACATTCATGTCAAAATAAAATGCAATGCCACTATAACTTATATAAACTTCCTATTTTTGATTGCTACAAACTCGATGTCAAAGAAGTTGATAAACTATGCTCATATAAAATCTAATACCCACATATTTAAGTTATAAGTAGCTTTTGGAAATAGAAGATCGAAATAACTTTTTTCAATTTATGTTTTTCTAAAGCCTCTCTAAATTTTTTTAAAAAAAAAAACTTACATAATTCTGACTTAACAGTATAAAAATCTCTTAAATCTGAATACATATCAATCATTGACTCAAAACTGTAATTTTCATACCAAATCGACTTCTCAAAGAAAATGTCAATTGAAGGACAAACCGGAGAAGACTCAAAGGTAGAAAATGTATCCTTCTCTAGGTATATCAGGTTGTTCCTCCTTTATTATGTCCTTCTGCAACATATAGGCAATTGAAGGACTCTATTTGTCTTACGTAAGTCTATTATGGACAACAATTAAGTAGTTTATTTGCTTGACTATTGTTAATGAACAAGGACGTGTTAGAACTCTAAACTAGCAGATTTAGTAATAATTTAAGCAATAGAGTAAGCTATTAATAAATCCACACATATTATATATTAATGGACAGATGTGAACTATAAGTCAAACGTCAAATGTCACCTTCACCATACTATCTATTGGAGGTTGAGATAATAAAATTAATGTTCAGACAAAACACAACAAAAAATGCAGCTAAAATAAGATGATAAAACATAGCATAATTTATACAATTTATAAAATGTCTCACACAATCAACAGCCTATTACTGATGTCAATTTGAGTGAAAAGTTGTACCCAACAATAGACCAAACCAAGATTAATGCTTCGAAGATTTTGATAAAAGCATTCATCATTTTGGATTGGTTTTTATCAATCTCTACATATTTTTAAGCAACTAAAAATTGATGAAACCCTAACTTTGAGAAAAGAGAAAAAATTTACCTTTTGGAAATTAAAAATCGAGCTTGACGACTAGATGATGGAAATGAAAACAATGAAGATGGAGTTGAAGCAGAAACACAAGTAGTTGAATCTGAGGAATCTCATAGATGGCACCGTCATTCATCACGATTTTCCGCTTGCTTTCATAGAACTATCAATCAATATCTCCGTTGTTTTCGCCGCCATGGGCTTAGTGAAGTATCTAGTTGAAACTTCATTAGTATGAAATGAAATCCCACCAGATCTATAATAGGAGGAGCAATATCGAGAAGTAGAAGAAGAGGATTCACCATTGGCTTAGTTATTGGAATCCTGTCATGAAGTCATTGAAACCCCAAAAAGACCTCCTATAAGAAAAATTGGTATCAAGGAAGGAGAAGAGGATATTTTTTGAGAATTAGGGTGTGGGGAATAGTTGTTGCTAAATAAGAGGGTCTTTGAATTGGCTTAAAATTTGGTCAAACTTACTTTTAAGTCAATTTTTGACTTCTGGAAATATTTGATAAACACCAAAAATAACTTAAAATAAGTCAAAAATATACTTAAAATTAGTTAGAAAGAGTTTGACAAGGTAAAAATGGCGTAAAATAAGTTTAAAATGACCTAAAATAAGTCAAAACCAAAAGTAGGTCTCCTCTACTTTTTATTTTTTTGACTTAAAAGTCATTTTAGTTTTACTTTTTTATTTTTGACTTAAAAACTATTTTTTAAGTAAATCCAAACGAGCTCTAACTCTTTTAGGTCTCTTAATATGAAATTAAGTGAATTGATTGATGGTTTTGGGTTATATTAATTTTGGTGGATTTTTTAATAATTTGAGTCGGTTTTTTAAAATTTTGGATAGAACAAATAACGAATCGACTATTAAGATTGAGACACATGTACCATTGTTAATATTATATATGCATAAAACTTTGGACGGCAAGGGCACTAACATCCTTCAAGTATAACGAAGGGTACACACATGTCATTTACGATAGTTCAATAGTATATTTTCCTTTGTCCCTTTCTAAAATTAAATTTTTAGAAAAGTGATTTTGAAAAAAATAATAATTTGTGTTTGGTTAATTTATTTGGAAAGTGCTTTTAATAAGTAGATTGTGTTTGACTAATCATTTTTAAAAAGTGTTTTTGAGAGTCAAATTACGAAAAAGAATAAATATCAGTGCACTTTTAGTACTAATTAGATTATTTAATAAAGAGAGTGATTTGTAAATAAACCACTCATAGTGAGTGACTTTGTAAGTAAAACATTCATAATTGAGTGACTTTTGAGTTAAATACAAAGTTCAGTAACTATCAGAGAAAAAAAATACAGTTGAGTGAGTTTTGGGTTAAAATTAATGTTTAGTGACTCTCATGAGTGCATATTTTAGTGACCATTTGAGATATTAACTCTGAGGATATATAACTTCTAGTAACCATAAGGAATGACCATTATTCCACCCATTGATCCAACCCCTAAGTGTAGAAACCCCCCTTTTCCCACCTTTTCTTTTCGTGCAGCAGGTACTCGAGGTGGTGCTGCTGCGTTGGAGCATGATAGACCCGCTGCAGGGAACATCCCAAGTTACCAATATGAGGTCAACCTCAATGCAGGGGGGATCCCCGCAGCTGTGGTGTCCAACAATGTAAGTCTACATCTCATGTAAATTCTCAATTGAGTATATACCCTCCCGATCAGGTAGTGACAGACATAGATCAAGATGTAAATCTAGAAGAAATAGAGGATGCTATAGTACTGATGAGGGAGACGAGGACAGAGATAGGATTACTAAAGGAGGTAAATTAATGGTATTCAAAGATAGATACGTCAAAAAACACATCCTTATTTGCCCGCCGAATCTCTCAAAAAGCTCAATAGACATAAGAATTCCAATCAATTGGGATTTAGGAAACTACGTAGTTGTGATGAATCCAACCCTGTCGAATGTCAACCCATCCAACCGGGAAAGGGGAATACCAGTGATAACCCCCAGAATGATAGGTCCAAATAACATAATAATATGGAATTGTAGGGGAGATAACTGAGTTGAGTGTAGGAGGAACTTTAGAGCTTTACTTGATTGGCATATGCCACCCTTAGTGGCTCTAGTTGAGACGAAAATGCAAAGCCATCAGACCCTATTAGATGGGTTTTCCTTTACAAGAATGATAGAAGTACCAGCTGAGGGGAACTCGGGAGGAATGGTTATTCTCTGGGATGACTCCATCCTAGAACTGGATAACATTGTTAACACAAACCAGGAAATACATGCAATGATCAAGGTACGTAACGCAAATGACTCTTGGATATTTAATAGTATTTATTCTATTAATTATAGATATATTAGGAATACTCTCTGGGAAAAAAATAAAAAATATAAAGGACAAATATAAACTTAAATGGTTTGTGAGGGTAGATTTTAATAAATTACTAAGCCCGGCAGATAAAAAAGATGTGAAGCCTGTTAGCGTTTCTAGATCAAACGAATTATGGGATACCATTTGTTATTGTGAATTAGTAGATATGGGCTTCAAGGGTAGTCGTTACAAGTGGCTAAACAAAAGCTTTAAGAATATCTGAGAGTGTGGACCGATTTCTGGCAAGTGAGGAATGGATACATAATTTTCCAAATGCTCAGGTCTACCCTCTACCACGTACACACTCTGATCATTGTCCACTACTTCTGTCCCTACCCCAAAAATCCAATATAAAAAGCGAGAAAATCTTCAAATTTGAAACTATGTGGACATCCCATTCAAATCTGGCACATATCATATCCGTAGCCTGAAGGGATGATACCAACATACTCCAATCCATCACGGAGTTCACAAAAATATTTAGGAGTGGAATAAGAACATCTTTGGAAACATTTTTTATAAAATAAAGAAAACTCTTAAATTGTATTGAAGAGATACAAAAATACCCAAAATACACAAATACTAACTTTATCTCAAACCTAGAGCAGGATCTAATTAAATAATACAATGTTGCATTCCTCATGGAGGAAGATTTCTGGAAACTTAAGTCTAGAGTCAACTAGTTAAATGAAGGAGATGTGAACAAACACTTTTTTTCACACAACCACTCTTAACAGAAGAAGAAATAGGATTATTGCACTCCAAGATGATGGATGATGTGTCATTGGTATATGACTGCGGTGAAATCCTTGATAAAACCTTTACCTACTTCCATGACATACTAAGTACTAGCAAACCCTATCATTATGTAAATTGGAGGATTCTACCACTAGATATAAATTGAACTTCAATAGCCTAGAAAGGATGCCATCCAAGGAGGAGATTTGGAATGCGTTTAAATCATTCCAACCCCTAAAAGCCCTTGGATCGGACGGGTTGCATCCCATTTTCTACCAAAAGTATTGGAACATAGTAGGCCAACCCGTTATAGCACTATGTTCTTACTCCATTAATAATGGATGCATCCCAAAGGAAATTAACAAAACCCAATTTGCCGGATCCCAAAAACAAGGAACGCATGCTCCCTAAAGGAGTATCGACCCATTAGTCTGGTAACACGACCTACAAAATCATCACAAAAGTTATAGATCAAAGACTTAGACCCTTCATGGATAAGATTATTGGACCATATCAAACTACTTTTCTGAAAAATAGACAAACTTCGCACAACGCAATAATCATCCGAGAAATGATATATCACTTCCATAAAATCCGAGGGAAACAAGGAAAAATGATGCTAAAAATTGATCTCGAAAAGGCATTCGACAAACTAGAATGGTCCTTCTCTCCTTTTCTTTAAATTCCCCACAAAATCACCAAGTTGATTATGTCTTGTATAACCACAAGTGAGGTTTCCATAGTAGTCAATGGCTCAAGAACAAAATTCTTTCGTCCATCTAGGGGTATTCGATAAGGAGATCCCATGTCATCTGTCATATTTATCTTGTGCATGGAGGTCCTGTCCAGGAAGATAAAACATGGAATTAGTCTAAAAAATTGGACCGCAATTAAAACAACCGCAAGAGAACCTGCAATTTCCCACATCTTTTTAGCAGATGATCTTGTTTTAATGGCAAGAGCAAATGACACCAATTGTAATACTTTAAAAAACTCCATCAATTTATTTTGTGAAGACTCGGGGCAAATGATTAGTAGAAGAAATCAAAAATAGTTTTCTCCAAGAATTGTTCCAAAGAAATTAAGGAAACCATATCGAAAAATCTCGAAATTAAGAGTGGGGAAAATTTCGGGAAATAATTAGGATTTTGTTGGGCTATTGCCCGTGTTCCAGCCAAAGGCCCATGGCCTAATCCTACTTGGAAAAGGATTGGAATTATTCTCCTTAATTGGTTTCCAATTCTATTAGGAAAAGGATTGGAATAGTAATCCTATTTGTAGTTGGTTTTGGCTTTATAAGGAAAAGCACAACTCTATAAATAGAGGATGGTTTTGAGAGAATAATTAATTGCTCATTGGTATTGTCTTTGAAAGACATTAAAACATAAGAGAGGTTTTTGAGAGAGCTTTCAACAAGAGAAAAAGAGAGAAAGAAAAGGATTCTTTTGCTGCAGTCTTTTCTCCGACCAGCAACGTTCAGATCGTGTTTCCCGATTAACTAACCGTTGGATCGGGCTGAAATTTGGACTGAGTGTTCCTAACATCTTGGTGGCTGATTTGAACGGTGGAGATCGGATTCGGAGGTCAGAAAGATCCTGTTTTAGGTCCCGAACAGAAGCTGGGTTTGGGTGGTGTTTCTTTCTATTTATCTTTTGTTGGTGTAGCTATTGTTTGTTCTCTTTTGGCACTTGTTGTGTAGCCATTAGAAGAATATTTGTAACCCTCTTATTGTTATAGTGAAGCAATTCGGATCTTGTCGATCCCGTGGTGTTTACCTTCGGTTTGAAGGGTTTTTCCACGTTAAACTTGGTGTTCTTTATTGTTAGATTTTCAGTTTCATCTTTTCGTCACAACAACTGGTATCAGAGCTAAGGTTATCTATATGGAGGGGAATATGAGCAAGATGGTATGTCTAAACGGAAGAAACTACAACATATGGAAAAGCAAGATGAAAGATCTATTGTTCGTGAAGAAGATGCATCTTCCGATTTTCTCTGCTCATAAACCCGAGAATGTGACCGATGAAAATTGGGAATTTGAGCACCAACAAGTATGTGGATATATAAGACAATGGGTTGAAGATAATGTTCGCAACCATATTGTGAATGAGACACATGCTAGAACATTGTGGGAAAAGTTGGAGACGCTTTACGCTTCAAAAACTGGCAATAACAAGTTATTCTTGTTAAAGCAATTGATGACCTTTAAATACAAGGAGGGTAGTCCTATTCTTGATCATATAAATGATTTTCAGGGTATTCTTGATCAGCTATCAGGAATGGGTGTGAATTTTGATGATGAAATACAAGGACTTTGGCTTCTTAATACTCTACCGGATTCTTGGGAAACTCTTCGTGTTTCTTTAACAAATTCTGCCACTGGTGGAAAGGTGACTATGGAATATGCAAAGAGTGGTGTGTTGAATGAAGAGGTTAGAAGAAAATCTCAAGACATATCTTCACATTCAGATGTTCTATATACAGAAGATCGGGGGAGACATAAGACAAGAGATCCGAGGAGTAGAGGTAAAAGCAGAAGCAAGTCAAAATTCAAGAATCCAAATATTATATGTTATCATTGTGGAAAGAAAGGACATATTAAAAGATTTTGTAAACAATTGAAGCAAGATCTTAAAGAAGGGAAGAAGGAAGAAAACAACGAAAATAATGTTGTTGCTGTTGTCCATGATGACCTTCTCTTCGCTTGTGATAAAGACGTCATCAATTTTGTATCTCAAGACACAAGTTGGATAGTAGATTCTGGAGCTACATCACATGTCACACCAAGAAAAGACTTCTTTTCATCTTATACTTCTGTTAACTCTGAGGTGTTAAATATGGGTAATACTGGTGAGGTTAAGGTGTTTGGTGTTGGCACTGTTTGTTTGAAAACCAATACTGGTTCAACGTTGGTCCTTCAGAATGTCAAGCATGCTCCAGACATTCCAATAAATTTGATCTCTGTAGGACAACTAGATGATGATGGCTATCATAATGACTTGTGCAATGGTCAATGGAAGCTCACCAAAGGCTCACTGATTTTAGCTCGAGGAAGAAAACATTCAAATTTATATGTGACACAAGGATCGATTCTTGGTGACTCTATAAATTTGGTGGAGAGCGAGACTTTATCAGAATTGTGGCACAAGAGGCTTAATCATATGAGCGAGAGGGGGATCACATGTTTGGCTAAGAAGAATTTGCTTGCTGGTATGAAACAAGCAAAGGTGAAAAGATGTGTTCATTGCTTAGAAGGGAAACAGAAAAGAGTTTCTTTTCACAGTCATCCTCCTTCAAGAAAGTCTGAGCTATTGGAGCTAGTACACTCAGATTTGTGTGGTCCTTTCAAAGTGAAGTCAAAAGGTGGTGCACTTTACTTTGCTACTTTCATTGATGATCATTCTCGCAAGATTTGGGTATATCCTTTGAAATCCAAAGATCAAGTGCTTGATGTGTTTAAACAGTTTCAAGCCTTATCTGAGAGACAAACGGGAAAGAAATTAAAATGTATTCGCACTGATAATGGTGGTGAGTATATTGGTCCCTTTGATAACTACTGCAAATCGCAAGGAATACGTCATCAGAAGACTCCTCCAAAGACTCCTCAATTAAATGGTTTGGCAGAGAGGATGAACAGAACTTTAGTTGAGAGAGTTAGATGTGTGCTTTCAGAGGCTAAACTTCCAAATTCTTTTTGGGCTGAAGCACTTAACACTGTTGCTTATGTTATCAATTTGTCTCCTGTTGTTGCTTTGGATGGTGACGTTCCAAACAGAGTTTGGTTTGATAAGGATGTTTCTTATGATCACTTGAAAGTGTTTGGGTGTAAAGCTTGTGTGCATGTTCCAAAAGATGAGAGGTCAAAATTGGATGTTAAAACTAAGCAATGTATCTTCATTGGTTATGGTCAAGATGAGTTTGGATATCGATTTTATGATCCAATTGATAAGAAACTCATTAGAAGTCGTGATGTTGTGTTCTTTGAAGATCAAACTATTGAAGATATTGACAAGACTGAGAAACTAGATTCTCATACTGATGAGAGCTTAGTTGATGTTGATCCAATTCCTACTATTGATACATCTTTTGCACATGAGAGAACCCAAGGTAATGATCAAGACAATGATGAGAGTGTAGAACATGTATTTGTTCCTACTGATGATGTTGTGGTTGATAATCAACCAACTCATGTTGGGATGACCGCTTCAGATGCTCCAGAAACCTCTTGTAGAAGATCTACTAGAGAGAAGCGAAGCTCAACACGTTATTCTCATGATGAGTATATTCTATTGACTAATATGGGAGAACCTGAAGGTTATGATGAAGCCATGTTAGATACTCATAGAGATAAGTGGAAAGAACTCATCGTAGACAATCATGAGTTTTGTAGAAGTGTGGCAGGCAGGAAGCCTGTCAAGAGATCCTCTACTTGAAGTCCATTTGGCCCCTTGGCTGGAGGGGGAGTTTGTTGGGCTATTGCCCATGTTCCAGCCAAAGGCCCATGGCCTAATCCTACTTGGAAAAGGATTGGAATTATTCTCCTTAATTGGTTTCCAATTCTATTAGGAAAAGGATTGGAATAGTAATCCTATTTGTAGTTGGTTTTGGCTTTATAAGGAAAAGCACAACTCTATAAATAGAGGATGGTTTTGAGAGAATAATTAATTGCTCATTGGTATTGTCTTTGAAAGACATTAAAACATAAGAGAGGTTTTTGAGAGAGCTTTCAACAAGAGAAAAAGAGAGAAAGAAAAGGATTCTTTTGCTGCAGTCTTTTCTCCGACCAGCAACGTTCAGATCGTGTTTCCCGATTAACTAACCGTTGGATCGGGCTGAAATTTGGACTGAGTGTTCCTAACATCTTGGTGGCTGATTTGAACGGTGGAGATCGGATTCGGAGGTCAGAAAGATCCTGTTTTAGGTCCCGAACAGAAGCTGGGTTTGGGTGGTGTTTCTTTCTATTTATCTTTTGTTGGTGTAGCTATTGTTTGTTCTCTTTTGGCACTTGTTGTGTAGCCATTAGAAGAATATTTGTAACCCTCTTATTGTTATAGTGAAGCAATTCGGATCTTGTCGATCCCGTGGTGTTTACCTTCGGTTTGAAGGGTTTTTCCACGTTAAACTTGGTGTTCTTTATTGTTAGATTTTCAGTTTCATCTTTTCGTCACAACAGATTTCCGATCCTAAGAAACAGAGCCTCCTCAAAGGATTTCGAATACATCCTAGATAATCTACACTGTAGACTAGCAGGGTGGAAAACAAAATTCCTCAACATAGCAGGGAGTACCACCTTAGCAAAATCGTGCATTAATGGCATTCTCACTCATATTATGCAATACCATAAACTACCCAGTAGAATAATTAACAGTATTGACCAAATGCATAGGAATTTTATTTTTGGAAGCACTTCTTCAAAATGTAAACTCCATCTAGTAAGTTGGGAATATATTACCAGACATAAAGGGGAGGGGGCTTGGGTATACAACAAGCGAAGCAATAAAATAGAGCCTTATTACTATCCAAACTAGCATGGAGGGCTTTCAAAAATTAGAGTTCTGTGTGGGCTTCAGCACTCATTAATAAGTATGCAAAGGGAAACCTTAATAATATCACAAAAGTGAACAAAACGCATAGTGTAGAGTGTGGAGAAACCTCATGTTAGGGTGGAGCCTATGCCAAGAAATGCTAGACGGTTAATAGGAAATGGGCTGTCAATCTCCTTCTGGTTTGATAAATGTTTACAAAATCATGAGACTATCAGAAATCAAATCCAAGGTCCGTTAAACAAAGCAGAACGCAACCTAAAGATATCCCATACTATCCAAAACAACTCTTGGAAATTGGACTCTATATCCTTCGTCCTACTGACATCAATCCTAAATCTTCTTTAGTGCACCTATATCCCACTAAACTCGTACACAAAGGACAACTTAGTTTGGAACCTAAGTCCCACAGGCGAATTAACGGTTAAATTAGTGTATAGAGTCCTCCAGAAAAGCCTTCCCTTGGCCCCAACAAGGGCTCCTGACTATAAGTGGTTTTGGAACCAAAAATGCCAAAAAAAATTAAATTCTTCCTATGGCTATGTCAACATAATATACTCCCTACTAAAAGCTACCTTAACTCAATAGGAATCGAGGTCAGCCAAATGTGTAACCTATGTAACGCCCCAGAAACGGGCAAACATATATTCATCTAATGCATCAATGCCTTAACCAGTGGTCAAACTTAGGTGTTGGGCAAAAAATAAAACAAATCGTGAACTCCCAGAGTTCAGATTGGTTAACACTCCTTAGGGAGCTAAAATTTACTATAAAAATAAGTTTCTATGGGAACAAGCCTTCCCTTTCTTCATGTGGAATGTATGGCTAGTTAGAAATGAAAATCTATACAGAAATTCCAAGGCAAAAATTGACACTCATACATCATAGGGCATCTCCATCTAAAACACCAAATTTTGTGTAATCCATTCCGACCCCCTGCATCAAATTTACACAAAAAAAATATATTTTTCAATCTTTATTATTATATTATTATTTCTTATTTCATAAAATTGATTCTTCCTAAACATTCACAATATATTATTCATATTATGTCCTCTTATAATTGTTTACTATAAAATTATTTTGTACTATCATTTTTTAAAATAATATAAATTGCTAGAAAATATTATACATCATACATAATAATGGATGATACAAGTAAAAGAGAATTCATTAATGAAATATAATTTAAAAAAATTATCTTAAATTATACATAAATATTCAACTTTATGCATAAATATTCAATACGGTGCTCCCATACATGCTCTATTAATACATTACGTAGTTCAAAATGAGTTTTTGTCCTTTATTTTTTATATCGAGCTAAAATTTGTTGAAATTGATAATTTTCAACTATTACCATTTCTACGGTCGAAGTTTGACCTTCCGACACATCCTTAATTGGTGCATTAAGATCACGATCATCCTCAATTGTATTATTTGTTTAAAAAAATTATATGTTTGAATTTTTAATTTTTGTGAAGGGTAATTGTAGTTTATATAATTTATAGTAGAATTAATATAAATTTAATTTTTTTTTAAAAATCAGATATAGAAAAATTAATTTATAAAAAAGCTAAATTGTATATATAAAAATAATATTATAAAAATATTGCATAAAAAATAATTAAATATACAAGAGATTTAACAAATCATACAATTTATATAATGTTTAATTAAAATTTTGTATAAAGAAATAATATAATAATATCAAAAAGTTATTTGGTGTGTGAAATTTGGTGTTGGGTTGGAGATGGTCTTACAACCTTGCCAAAGAATTTTTAGCCCTATTAGGGACCCTGAGGAGACCATTAACGATTATTTAGTTAGTGGATATTTATTAAATAATTTTTTTTTTTATAGTTGGTGAGTAATGGGACAATTCTATACTTTAAGCTAATACCATATGTCACTTTAGATAAAAAAAAAAAAATAATCAAGAAATATGGTAACCTCGGAGGAGGACATTACCGCTTCCGATTCAATCAAGTGAAAAGTCGAGGCGTCAACATAATACCATTACTTTAGGTAAGATTATAGTCAAAGCTTAATTTTTGCACTTGTTTACATAAATAGTGGGTACACAATATTATTGGAGTTGAGAAAGAAACAAAAAGTATTAGAAATTTTCATGTTAGAGTTGTTGTAGCGGTAATATTTTGGGACTTGGGGATAAAAAATGTTCATGGTATTATATAACGATTATGCGCCATAATATAATCTTGATTATTCTTAATAATATTGGGTGACATATTGAATATAGGTTGAATTGAACCTTAGGAATAGGTTTGTTTAGCAAGTTATTTTTGATAGTGGTGCGCTAGTGGTTTTCTAACCTGTTGGTTTCGGCTATAATTATTTTATTTAATTATCACATTATGATTCAAGTTTTAATATAATTATATACCTAATTAAATATTAGATCTAGCGTGTTATATTAATATAATTAGATTCATGATATTTGGAGGAATTGAGTCATAATCCTATGCGTACATTTTAAAAATATGAGATTTGATGTAAATTTGAGGCAAGTGGATTTCTTTATCCTTGTTAAGCGTATGAAATTCGTGAATTTCCTTATGGTATATGTTTGGGAGAAATGGAAATTGGTGATGGGTTGACTTGTTCGTGTTGAATAATTATAATTATGGAAAAATGTAATAAAAAGATGATGTGATTAATTATTGGTCTGTGATGTTTAAGAATGATTTGAAAGACTTATTTTTTAATTGTTGATGTTGTAGCATGGTTGTATTGTTGTGAATTGTACATTAATATTAAAGTGGTCATCTTCTCATTATTTGTATGAACATGTCATTTGTATTGATTCTGAGACATGTTTGTGATAACTGTTATGTCATACGAGGATGTACCATTTAGATAGACATATCACGCGATGTGATGGATACTATATTTAGAGGGACATATCGCGCGCCGCAATGATTACTATATTTCGAGGGCGTACCGCGCCGCTATGGATGCATGGAAAGATATGTCCTCCATAGGTCCCAGATTAAGAGACAACGGTTGTTATTATGAGTTCATATATGCATCACTATACTTTACATTGCATTTCACTGCATTACACATCTTTATCATTGGTGAACTTGATCTTGTGTACGTCTTTTTGTAGAACTTGTGATTGATGAATACTGAGTTTGTTGTTGAGGATATATAATTTATTAAAGTGTTATTGTTAAGGATATGTAATTTGTTAAAGTGGTGTTGTTGAGGATATGCAATTTACTTTAAAAGTTGTTGTTGAGCTGTCTGGTTGATTTTATGCCGGTTGTAGTTTTGGAGGTTCGAATGAGGAGTAAGGAGTACCTGTATAATGTTCCTTAGCTTCTGTTTAGAGGTTTGCTTATTGAATACCTGTGGTTTGGCACTCACCCCTTGCTACTATATATTTTTTTGTAGGTTACGAGCCCGGATCTTCGTGATACCTTATAGTCTCTTTATTTTCAACTTTCTCTGGAGATTTGTGAGCTAGATGTTTGCCTTCTCAGTGAACCTTCTTAATCATGTTTATGATTTTGTTTTACTTGAAAGACTACGTCATATAAGACTTGTGTATTTTATTTCATTATAGTATTAACATTAGAGGCTTGTTCACGTGACAACTAGGTTTTGAGGTATTTTAGTTGGTTGTATTTTTACGCATATTATCGTAATTGTTGAGTTTTAGGCTGACTTGTCTTGGTGGGATAATACGAGTGCCACATATCTATTTTTGGATCCTAAAAAATGGTATCAAAGCTCCTGGTTCAGAGGTCTCAAGTGTATACAAGTCGAGTCTAAGTAGAGTCTCGAGGATCGGTATGGATATGTATGTACTTACATTCGGAGGCTATAGTGACTTTTAGGAAATATCTTCATTTCTTGAATATCTATTATGCATACTTGGTTCAGTTTTTATTTTTTATCGCTCCATTTCATTCTCTCTCACTTATAGTGATGATTCGTGTATGGTTCCTCATGCGAGTAGTTGGAGTTGTGTATGGTTTGAATGTTTGATTTGTAACTAAGATGGAAGTAATAAACTAATGGAAAGGATGTGTGGTTAGATGTAGAATGTTCAACCATTTGAAGGGGTTGCGTAAGGTTAGTCACCCTAGTAAAGTGAATAGTGTAACCTTGGAAAATATAGTTAGTAAAATTGTCATAAAATGAATAGGTTGCTTAGCGAATGATGTTGCACCAATCAAGGTTTCAATCTTTCATAGATTAAGTATATATCAAAAAGGGTTATAATACGACTACTACAATGATACTTATTCTTTCTTTATTAGAGTTAGAGAATGTATTACTCTTGTTATTGACTTGATCTACGAAGGGAGGCATATCTGTTTGGACGAGAGACCGAACAAATTTGCTTATGTATGTTAGTTACTTGATGGGGCAGGAATATATAGGTTATTTGGGTAAGATCTTCTCGATAGGTATGATGTGTTCTAGTGGTGGATTTAACAGACTTCACAATGTGGTACTAGTAGCATATGAAAATGGATATGTTATTGTTAAGTGCGATTACTAACAACTTAAATAGTTATCAGTTGTATCATATGCTCATATAATGAGATTCAATGTTGTATTCACATTTGAGGAACCAAATAGCTTGTTACTATATATGAAGGAGTTAAGCATTATTTAGAAGGGAAATTTTAGTGATAAATCTTTTGTATGGTATTGATACATTTAGTTTTCGAAGTGTATTTCAAAATTCTAAATGAGGTCAGATAATTTTATCTTAAGATGCAAATAAGTAGATTGATTCGAAATGACAAACTTATGGGTAAAGAGAGTCTTATTGAGTATACTTGGGTGAATGAAATGGAGAATTTTAGTAAGAATGTGCGTATAAATTGAGTGAGTCCATTAGATGGTTGGCATCTAGGTTTGGGATGTCATGTTGATGGCAAAGTTGAATTCGTGGCGATGGCAAGGGATAACTAAGAATGATGGTAATAAGGTTTGAAGATGAATTATGGTTGGAATGCAACCATATGATAAGGTTTGTTGGTTAAAAAGATTTTTGATTGTATGAGGACTTTTGAGTATCTAAGATTATGGTTTGCTATTATTTGGTAAGTAGTATGGTTTTATGAGAATGTGTATGAGATGTTGGGACACCACTCGAATAGAATTAAAAAGGAGCTACAACCATAATGAAAAGAATTAGTTGTATGTAGTTTAGCTTTAAGTGCAAGAAAAAAACTAGGATATTTACTTTGATTGCAAGTGTTAAAGATGTATCTTCAGAAGAATTTAGAGAATAGAGTTCAGAGTCACGTGGTTCCATCTGTTTTGCTCTGTTTAAGGTGTTAATGTTACGTGTCATTCGTATGGATTAAAAACTATATGATAAAGTTTGAGAAAAGAGTGTATAGACGTTCAACTCAAATGTGATGATATGTTTTTTTTGTAGTTTTGAATTTGGTAATGAGTACGGTTCAATTTTTAGAGAAAGATATTATTAACACCTTACGAATGACACGTAACAAAACTTTATCAGATAGTTTTTAATCCATACGAATGACACGTAACATTAACGATATTATTAGGTCATTAGAGAGGCGATCTATGATAAGCTATGATACATTAATTCATAAAGATCATCAATGTATGAACTAATATTGTTGATAGATAATGTAACTGTGTTACATGGTTTGGATAAAATACAAGTTTTTCATTGTAAGTTCAGGTTTGTAATAGTGTGTTTTGTCAAGGTATGTATTGGTAAGATTTAAAAAATTGTTGATCGCATTGTATATGAAGCATTTAGAAGGATTTATTTATTATTTGAGTAGTAAATTTATTACTTTTGATTGCTATACCTAAGGCGAGTTTCACATAATGTTTTGGTTTAGAGCATAAGGTAAAAATATCACGGGTTGTTGGTCAACTGATAAGATTAGTATGCGAGTCAACCAAAGGAACAAGAGTTTGTGTATTGAAGAATTCAAGATACTTAAAATTTTGTGTCATGGAAAGAATCTAAGAAAAGTGAATGAATAAGACCTATCATATAAACCCTTGGTTTGTAGTTGAAGGATTTATTGATTTTTATCTATGAGTTTATGTATGACTGTGATATGTGAAATAGTTTGGTACAAACTTATTAGGAATTTATCATCGATTTTTCTAAAGATTGAATTTTTATTTGGATGACAGGCAATGATCTGAAGATTGTATGTGGTTATGTCGAGCTAGATTGTTCAAATTATGATAGGTAACATATTGTTGATCAACGGTGTGGACCTACAGTTCTACTTGATTAATGAGGATTTTCAGGGGATTGAAACTACTATTTTTATGAGACAATATTGATTGTTATGGTGTGTTACATAGGCATTGATGGTGAGTATTGATTATGATCTTGTAGTATACAAAATTATTGGAGTGACCAGGGATTTCCTTGAGTTTTAGCACAAAGTACATGATGGTATGAAGGATAGTTGAAACTTGGTATGAGAATGATTGCGTGAATTTGACATTAGATGTGATTCAATTATTGTACTATGATGGAAAATACTTTTAGATTTGGAATTAGTATTATTACTCTTGGGTTTGACCCGTATTTTTCATGAAATAGTTAAATTGAAAGATAGAGAGTCGTAATTTTCAAAATTGTAGAGGCTACAATATGTTCGCTAAGAACTTTGATACTAGTAACAGTTTGAGATTAAGATAAATGGCTAACGTGGTTATGATGTGTGTTGGTATTAAGAGTGTTGGCTTCAATGGAGTACTATGAGAAGTATGTGGGATTTGATGAATCAAGTAATTGTAATATTGTAATGGAGATCAAACTGATTAACTGTGGGTGTCTAACACTAAAAAAGATGGAGTTATATGTATGGAAATGTTTAATATGGGCCCTATGGAGGGAGTATATTGTGCTATCTAGTTTTGGTTTTGTACATTCTTATGTGACACAACTACTTCATTTCGGATATGATTTAGAGTATAACTCATTGTATATGCTCACATGCATTTCTATATCTGCTGATGAATTTCTAGTGGTGGATCGGATGTACCAATTCTCTTACGTCCTCTTGATAGGATAGGATGCTTGGACAACCTTAATTATTTCAGATATGACATATTTGGTGTTGTCTTGGGATAGTTAAAGTATACCAATATTTCTACACACACAACCTTACTTATAAAAACTTATATAAGAGCTATAAAAAGTTATAACTTTCTAAAACTGTAACGACCTGATTCCGTTCTTATGGAAAAGTCAACGAAGAAAGAATTAGGGCCAGAAGACTTTGTGGTAGTAACTTGGAATTGGCCAACCTAGTCCAGATTTGGATGAGATTGGAGTCATTAAGCTGTAGGGAAATCTAGTAATTAATGAGAGATCTAATTATGAATTTTATTGCATGAGTGATATCTAAGATGATAAGGAACTCGTAGCACTTTACGGAATTGAATTCAGGCGAGTAGAACTCCCAGAAATAATCTTTTCGTGAATGGGTACATTATGTTTCTATTGAGGCCGCTGTAGCAGGATTCTGGGCGCTGGAGCGGGATGGGTCCGCTGTAGCGGGCCAGATGCGACTTGAAGTCGTTAATAAACCCCTAAACAACTATATTTGGTATTTTCAACTTTTAGGGCTAAGGAGGTGACTCAAAACGAGTTCTTGACAGTTTTTCACCATTCTTGAGGCTAAAGGTAAGGATTTAACACCCTAAATCTGATTTTTTGATCTGTAGAACCTATTTTATTGGATTATCAAAGGGGAAGGGTTTTGATCTAAGAATTATGGTGGAAAAACCCTAATTTGGTTATTAGGATCTTGGGTTAGTCTAGGGTCATTGGTTTGTTATAATCCGAATAATAAAACCTTTTATTATTGATCCTTGCGTATATTAATCATTGTAGACCTAGAACAAGCGAAAATAGTCTTGAAAGGGAGGATTAAAGCGCCTTAGGGGATTCAATGTAGGTGACTGTTTTGATTTCCAGTTAGTGGGATATATGTTTGTAATTTCTTCATTATAATGCATGTTTGTATGTGAATGTTACATTATTGATGACCCTAATCGTAAATGAGGATACTTGAATAATTGTATGTCATGAATCACGTCTTGTTGTATGATATTGATGATGTACTTGTGATTGTAATTGTGATTGTGGTGTGTGAATGGGGATCAAATTTTCGCACTCTGGCAAGCTAACTTAGATTGAATTTCCACGTTCCATCATAAAAATGGGATCGGATTTCCACATTCCGACAAGCTAACAGTTTGGGTGTAGGTTCCATGGGAGGACCATTGAATTGGGTCCCGTAAGAGGACCATTGAATTCTATTGTGTATCTAATTATGATATTATGTACATACCTAATGATGATGGATATGGAAGTACTAATTGTTGCTTTAAAATAATTTAATTGTATATCATTGAGAATTGTGAAATTGTTCGTTGATGTGAAGGATGATGATATTGTATATGCTTGGTGTATGTCTATTTTATAATGTTATGGTTATTTGCATGTGTTTCAGTTATTGGGATAGACGCGTTATCCTACCAGTACACTTTGGTTGTTTCTTGATAGTGCACTTGCTCTTATTTTGTTGAGTACAAGGCTTTTTCTTGTGGCTATTAATAGACCTCATTTAGAATATCAGTGGACCTTTGAATTCAAGGGTGAGCAGCTAGTTCTTCCGGGCTGCCTTTAGTTATATTTGTTTAAGTTCACTCCTTTTGGACTTGGACTATTGGTTAAGTTTTTATTAGTTTTCGGGTTGTACCCCTTGTTCTTAGATTTGCCTTTGGTAGAGTTTTGGAACATTGACTTTCAGGTTCTTGGTATTTAATTCCGCATTTGTTTAGTTAATTAAACTTGTTTCCGTAACTTTAATGTCTTAATTTTGGCTTAGTTGCTTAGTTTGGGTTGTAGTAGTGGTTCTCCCACCGGATGGTTAGTATTGGTGTCATACGACGGTTTGAGTCCTGACAAAAAGTGTTATTAGAGGTTCTACATTTTGAAATGTATCACTTGTTAGGTGTTTCATGATCATTTTCTTCTTTAGGTTAGATAAGTTTGGTTCTGATGAGTACCCAATGTCTAAAGATAAGATTTTATAACTTAAGTTATCAAAAGATTGTGTTGTAAGAAGAGAATCTTGATAGGATCTGTGATGGTTTATGCATTATGAGTGTCTGGTGGTCTATTCAGGTTCACTTCAAGTTATAACTAGTATTGATTCAGGTGGTTTCTCTTGGTTATGTGAGAAAGAATTGTCATGATGGTTGTTAGATTAGGCTCATGTGTTAATTTGTGGCTTGATAATTACTCATAATATATAGATATTTTACAGCTTGATTTAAAAATTGATCTTGATGGGATGGTCTTAAGGAGAGGTGCTCACTTGAAAAGATGAACACTGACTGGTATGTCATAACTGAGATTTTGGTCACATCGGTTATTCTTTCCCCTTATGTTCGAAGACAGAATGATTTTTAGTGGTGGATAATGTAATGACCCGGAATGTAATTTTTGAGAAGTTGAACAATTCGATATCTATGATTTTTTAGTTAGTTGGTATTTATTAAATAATTAAATTTTTTTATAATTGTTGATTAATGGGCCAATTTATACTTTAAATTAATACCCTATGTCACTTTAGATAAAAAAAAATTCAAGAAATAGGGTAACCTCCGAGGAGGACATTACCGTTTCCGACTCAATCAAGTGAAAAGTCAAGGAGTCTACATGATACCATTATTTCAGGAGAGATTATAATCAAACCTTGATTCTTGCACTTGTATACATAGATAATGGGTATATGACATTATTGGAGTTCAGAAAGAAACAAAAAGTATTAGAAATTTCAATGTTAGAGTTGTTGTAGCGTAATATTTTGGGACTTGGGGACAAAAATATTTAAGGTATTTATGAGCCAATCATTATATAATGATTATGACTTATCATAGGATCTTCATTATTATTAATATTGGATGATATTGAATATAGGTTGAATTGAACCTTAGGAATAGGTTTATTCAGCAAATTTTTTCGAGCGTGGTGCGTTGTTGGTTTTCTAATCAGTTGGTTTCAGCTTTAATAATTTTATTTAATCATCACATTATGACTCAAGTTTTGATATAATGATATACCTAATTAACATTAGATGTATTTTGTTATATAAATATAATTAGATTCATGAATTCGGAGGAATTGAGTCATATTCCTCGGTTTAAAGTTTAAGAATATGAGAGTTGATGTAAATTTGAGTGAGACATATAGTAATAAAAATGTTGTTAGTTTCAAAATCTTATCGTGATCATTTATATGAACAGATCGCTTTGAGTTAGAAGTTCAACGAAAAGGGAGACTCAAGTTCTGGAATAATTGTGCATGTGGAATTCATGTATTTCCTTGTGGTATATGTTTGGAAGTAATGAGAATTGTTGATGAGTTGACTTGTCCATGTTGAATAATTCTATTTATGAAAAAAGGGTAGTAAAAAGGTGATGTGATTAATTATTTGTGTGTGACGTTTGAGAATGATTTGAAGATGTATTGTGTAATTGTTGATGTTATCACGAATGTATTGTTCTGAATTATGTATTGATATTAAAATGGTCATCCCTTCATTATTTGTATGAACATGTCATTTTGCATTGGTTCTGAGACATGGTTGTGATAACTATTATGTAATAAGAGGATATACAATTTCGAGAGACGTATCATGCGCTGCAATGTGTACTACATTTTGAGGAACATGTCACGCGCCGTGATGGATACTATATTTCAAGGGATGTATCACTAAACGCAATGTATGGATGGACAGATATGTCCCCTATGGGTCCCGGACTGAGAGACATCGGGTGTGTATCTTTAGGTCAGACATGCATTACTATACTTAACATTGCATTTCATTGCATTGCACATTTTTATCACTGGTGAACTTGATCTTGTGTGTTGTGGATCTTGTGAGTGTCTTTGTATGGAACTTGTAATTGATGAATACTGAGCTTATTAATGAGGATATATAATTTGCTAAAGTATTTTTATTGAGTATATGTAATTTGGTAAAGTGTTGTTTTTGAGGATATGCAATTTGTGTAAGTGTTGTTGTTGTGCAACGTGCTATGTAAGATGTAAGTTATTAGGTTGGATTGGTTTTATGCAGATTTTAGTTGTGGAGGTCCGAATGAGGTGTAAGGCTTGTGTTTAGAGGTTTGCTTGTTGAGTACGTGTGGTTTGATACTCACCCCTTGCTAAAATATTTTTTTGTAGATTACGAGCCCGAATCTTCATGATACCTTATATTCTCTTAATTTCCGATTTCTTCGATATTTGTGAGGTATTTATTTGTCTTCTTAATGAATCTTCTTACTCCTGTTTATGATTTTATTTTACTTGAAAGACAACGTAATTTGACAATTCCGTATTTTAGTTCATTCTAGTATTTACATTAGATGTTTGGACACGTGACAACCAGGTTTGGGGGATATTTTTAAGTTGGTTGTAAATTTTCCGCATATTATCGTAATTATTGAGTTTTAGGCCAACTTGTCTTGGTGGGATAAGATGAGTGCCATAAGTCTATTTTGGGTTGTGACAAAATGGTATCAGAGACCGGGTTCATAGGTCTCACATGTATACAAGTCGAGTCTAAGTAGAGTGTCGAGGATCGATACATAGACTTATGTACTTACCTTCGAGAGACTATATTGACTTTTAGAAAAAATCTTCACTTTTTGAATCTCAATTGTGCTTACTTGGTCCGATTTTGATTTTTATCGCTCCATTCCATTTTCTCTCATTTATAGTGATGATTCGTGAGTGGTTACTTATGCGAGTAGTTGGTGTTCTATATGTTTTGAATGTTTGATATAATATTAAGATGGAAGTAATAAACTTATTGAAAGGAAGTGTGGTTAGATTTAGAATGTTCAACAATTTAAAGGGGTTGTATAAGGTTAGTCATCCTAGTAAAGTGAATAGTGTAACCTTGGAAAATACAGTTAGTAAAGTTGTCATAAAATGAATAGGTTACTCAGAGAACAATGTTACACCAACCAAGGTTTGAATCTTTCATGGATTGAGTGTATATAAAAAATGGTCATAATACGACTACTATAATGATACAGATTCTTACTTGTTTAGAGTTAGAGAATGTGTGGAACACCCCATATCTAAAACAGACCAAAAAGTATTTTTTCACAAAAATCTGCAGGTGCAATTGATGTGACAATCGACGGACCGTAGCCTGACCCACGGTCCATCCTGCACAACCGTCGATGGGATCAGAAACTCCCAAAAATCTCAGCCTAGGAAAATTGGTTAAGTGTTGATCGACGTACAGACTTACGGTCCGTAGGTCATACTACGGTCCGTAGTCCATGACCGTCGATCCAGACCCCCTTCACCCACTCTCTGATAAGATCCACGGATGACCAGCACGGTCATAAGTGGACCTACGGTCCATAAGTCTGACCATAGGTGGGAATTAGCAAACATTTAAGGGGGAAATGCAGTTGGATAAACTTCAAATAGTCATAACTCTTAGCACAAAATGAATTAGGTGTCCCATGACCTACTAACAGATAGATATTTGAATTATCTTTCTATAGCCACCGACCTTGATAAAATTAGACCTCCGAGTAAAATGTTACGCCCCTTTTAGTAAAGGTATATCGAACAGGCCCAACCGACTGGGCGCCGGTCAATCGACGGACCGTCAGTCCTGACTGTCGATTAGTCCGACAGCAACTTTCCAAGGGGTCTTTTGGACCTTTTCCACTTCGTTTAAACCCTAAGTTACGTCGTTTTGGCCCTAAATTATCATATTTTAGTTAGTTTAAACCTAGAAACATAATTAAAACATATCTAAGTCAAATCATTAAATCAAAACTTAGAAAATTAGAAGCAAGAGAGGAGCAAAAGATCAAGAACCCTAGTTCAAGAACGCAACAAGTTCCAGCAGTTCCATCCCCAAAACCTTAGTACTTTTTCGTGGATTTCATCACCAGGTATATGGGATTTCACTAGTGGGTTTCTTTCACCCATTGGGTCCCTAGTTTTCAGTCAGATTCTTCATTCCCATATCATGATTAGACATAGGGTTTCTAGAACTTCAACAGAACTTCATGAATTTATTAGTTATATATTCCAAATCAGATTATCATGTTATTATTTAGTTTATTTCATGAATTTTCAAAACCCTAGCTTTGTATTTCTTTAGTTCTTGAATTACACATGCTAGGTCGGATATTTCAGACACTTCAGATATACATGCCTCAGTTATAAATGCATAATTACTAGATTAATTGTTGCATTCTCAGTTTTCATGTTCAGTTTTGAGTTATTCAGTATTTACAGAAACTCAGACATAATAAGTTAACTATATAAATTCATTGGGAGTAGCATAATACCGAGTTGGACTAGGGTTTAGCGTACCCAATAGTCCCAGAATTACTATCCAAGTAGGTTGTAAGTCCCCTCTATGGGCAATCAGTTTATGATCATGCCAGCATGCCTTTATACCTTTGGCAGGGTATATAGGGTCCTCTCGATAGCTCATATACATCGGACTCCACATTTAGCTCATGTGGTTTTATTATCGATTGTTAGTAGCTCCCATAGATCAGTCAGACTCTCTGCATTGACCATTAATCAGTATATTCAGTAGTCAGTTTCAACATGTTATAAATTGGTCATTGCATCTAGTTAGCTCATAAAATCAGCATATCATGTTCATATTATTTTACTTGCTTTTGTGCTTGTTCAGTAATGTTTTATTTTAGCTTTATTCTACCCTACATGCTCAGTACCTTTTTCAAGTACTGACACATACGTGCGCTATATCTTTTCGTGATATAGGTTCAGCTTCTCAGCATCCAGATCACGCATAGATCGATTTTCTGATCTCCAGTTAAGCAGATTCATTGGTGAGTCCTCATTCTCCGAGGACAACAATCATGAGTTTTATTTCATTCTTTAGTAATTTAGTTTCAATTTTTGCTAGATTTAGCTGGGGGCTTGTCCCAGTAATTCTAGTGCAGTTTAGAGGCTTATTTCGGACAGAGTTAGTTTCAGCTTAGTGTTGAGTTAATATTTCTATTCTATTAAACTCATTAGTCTTCATATTATATCAGTTTTAGCATATGGGTATTCCCCATCTTTCTATTATAAGTTATGATTTAGCTTCCGCATCAGTTTATTATTTATAGTATGCTCATGATCATGCCAGCAGGGTTAGCTTGGGATCACTTGTGGTCCTAGATTCCGTGTCCGTATCACGGGGGTAGCTCGGGAGCGTGACAATGTGTTACTCTTGTTATGGACCTGATCTACTAAGGGAGGCATATCGCTTTGGATGAGAAACCAAAAAGATTTGGTTGTGTATGTTAGTTGCTTAATGAGGCAAGAATATGTAGGTCATTTGGGTACAATCTTCTTGATAGGTATGATATGTTCTGGTGGTGGATTTAACAGACTTCACAATGTGGTATTAGTAGTATATTAATATCGATACGTTGATGTCAAGTGTGATTACTAACTACTTAAAGAGTTAAAAGTTGTATCACATCCTCGTATAATGAGATTCGATATTGTATTCACATTTGAGGAAACAACTACCTTTTTACTACAGACGAAGGAAATAAGCATTCTTTATAAGAGAAATTTTAGTAGTAAATCTTTGGTATGAGATTTATACATTTAGGTTGTGAAATGTATCTCGAAATTCTAAATGAGGTCAGATAATTTTACCTTAAGCTCCAAATGAGTAGATTGATATTGGAATGACAAACTTATGGGTAAAGAAAGTCTTAGTGAGTATACTTGGGTGAATTAAATTGGAGAATTTTAGTAAGAAATTGGAGATTTTTTTTAAGAATTTTTGTAACATGTCTACCTACTAAACCAAATACTTCCGAGTCTTCGACACTTCTATGAATATCTCTAAGCTCTTGAATTTTTCTATCATTACGATATTCAAAAGCAACAAACATAAATAACATAACAATTTATTTGATCTTGAAATCGAAATTGAGAAGAAAAAGAAATGTAAACTATAATTTAAAGAACTCTTAAACTTTCATAAAACACTCAAATAACCCAAACCCAATTGTTTCACTTTACCCTTTCGTTCTCTCTTTAGATAACTGTAACGTCTCTGTCTCTTCGTCTCTCTGCTTTAACTCCTTTAGCTCCTTAACTTTCCGCTTCATCTCCATCTCCATTGTTGCCGTCTCCATCTTCTCATCGTTAACCTCCATTTTTAATTTCCAAAAGGTAATTTTGTTTTCTCTTCTCTCAAAGTTAGAGTTTCATTCTTTTTTTAAGTTTCTTAAGGATTGTTCTCATACGTAAAGGTTTATTTTAGTTGTATTTGCTATGGTGAAGGTGACATTGCATTGTTTAATGAGAAATATCGAATTTTGGTATTATTTTTCAATTGCATTGACATATTTAGTGAAAATAGAGTATTTTGTCGCTGCAGTATTAACTTAATGCAAGTTTTATTGGCCTTCAAGTATTGGCTGAGAAAGAACCTACCTTTAGTGCTTTCCAAAGTATTACTAGTTAGTAAAAGTTGATTAAAATTCAACTTCTGTGAAATTTTTATCCTCCCTCCAATTAATTTTCCCTGGAAAATATTCCCCCTACCGCCACATTCACCATACAGAATAGGGCAGACTTTTCTCTCTCATTGTTGTTGGCTCATATGGTCTCTCTCGCCATCATTGAGGTTTTCAGGATGATAAGGTTTTATAGGAAATATTAGACAATGTACATGGCTTGTGGAAGTTCTAAGTACTTAACCAAAATCAATTGTATTTTATTTTCATTTTTTTTCTTATTTATAGATAAAATGACTTCTAAAACAAAAATCAAATAAATCAACCTCTAGTAAATCAAGTAAAATAACTAAAGTACAAACAATTAGAAGAACTTGTTGAACAAGTCCTTTCAAAAAGAGATGATTTACATTTTGTAGATGCTTAGGAAGAAAATGTGAAAGACATAATGAAGAAAAATCAGTAAGAAGTTTTAGAAAAACTATAGAGGAGGAAAATGAAAATGAAAATTGAAGAAAAAATTATAAGGATGATGAAAAAACTGAAAGTGATAAAAAAGTGTCCGGAGCCTAAAGGGTACAAAATATTAACAAAAATTCCAAAACGTTATATAAAATTTTATATCAATCAAAACGGTTTTGGAATTTTTGTTAATATTTTGTACCCTTTAGGCTCCGGACTCTGATAAAAGAGATGACGAGGAAGGTGAAGGAAGTGATAAAGTAGATGATGTTGAAAGTGGAAAAGATACTGCAAAAGAAACTGAAAAGGATGATGATGAGGAAAGAGGATGACAATATTGATGATGATGTTGAGGTATCCATGAGCGATCGTGAGCACAGATAAAAACCTGAGATGATATTGTCAAATTTTTTAGTATTAACGAGTTTGAGGTAGAGATGTGTATAGATAATTCTACAAATTTGACGGGTGATTTTGTTATAAAATTAGTCATAGACGTAAAATTCGATGAATTTATAAATACATTGAGGGATGAAAAATTGGAGAATTTCTTTAAGTCCGGTTGTTTTGGACTCTTTTATGAAGGAGGGTAACAATATACGCCTTCAAAATGACCGTAGTATATGATATTCTCAAGCGCATGATCAAATACAAAGGTGATGATGATGATGCTTTGAAGGATGAAAACAAGAAGATTGATGAGATTATTTAATAAACTATTGTGGCATGTCAATTTGTTTGCATGAAAAAATCTGTCATTGTGACTGGACTGAGATGTCATCCTCCTTCTGAACCTCTTCTAAAAGTTACACCCTTAAAAAGCTAAGAGAAAATAAGACATCTAAGTCAGTTAAAGACTGAAAAGAAAGACAATTGTCAACCAGTACAGCCACCAAATTCAACAAAGAAGAAAATAAATAAAATAATAAAAGTGAGTTGATAACCATTGTTTCACCTAGTTATAAAGTGAATGATTTATTAGCAGATCTCAAAAACAAAAAGGATTTGAAAAATCACAAAGGTGATTGTTCTTAGTTTGATTTGTGTATGTCATATTATTGGCTAAATGCATCAACAATGTTATAGATCTTGAATTGTTTGTGTCTGCTCAGGATTTGAATGCATTCAACTTACCCATGGTGTTATGGTAGTTATTTTTTGACTGTCAACTATTTGTTGACAAATTTATCATCAAATACAAATAATTTATATGGCTTTCCTGGTAAATTTTCACCTCTAATTTTAGTGTTTCATTCATTTATATTATAGAATAATCTGTTCTAATTTTTAGAATAATGATTCAATAACATAAATAAATAAAACACGAAAATTGGAGGTGAAGTATACCATGAAAGCCCAAGAAAAGTCATATAGATTTTTCGTCTTTGATGATAACTTTGTCAACAAATATTTGACAGTCAAGAAATAACTATCCTGATTCCTTGGGTAATTGTTGAATGCATTCAAATACTGAGCAAGGACAAACAATTCAAGATTTGTGGCTTTGTTGATATCGTTAGCCCATAAGATGACATGCAAATACCAAACTAAGCATAATCATTTTTTATGCTTCTTTAAAACCTTTTTATTCTTGCGATATGTTAAAAAATCTTTGGCTTTATAACCGGGTCCAACAATGGTCAACAACTCATTCTCATTATTTATTTTTCTTTGCCTTTGGTGGTTGACAATTGGCTTGTTTTAGATGTCTTGTTTTATCAGACTTTTCAAGGGTGTAACTTTGGAAAGAGGTTCAGAAGATGGATGACATCTCATTCCATTCACTATAGCATATTCTTTCATGCCAAAAGAACCCGACATATCACAATTGTTTAATCAAATTTCATACATCTTGTTGTTCTCATCTTTCAAAAAATCATCACTCTTATAGTTGATCCTTCGTTTGAGAAGATCATATTGTCATTTGAAAGTGTACATTGTTATCCTCCGACAACAAAGTGTCCAAAACAACTGGATTTAAAGAAATCCTCCAATTTTCATTCCTAAAGGTCTTTCAAAATCATTAAATTTGATGTCCATGACTGATTTTACAACAAAATTATCAGTCAAATTTGTAGGGTTATCTATAGCATCTTCACCTGAAACTTGTCAATACTAAATGTTTTGACAACATTATGTCAGGCTTTTTATTTGAGTTCAGAATATCTTATCAATACCTCAATATTATCAATTCTTTTCTCTACATCATTTTTTTTCCAGTTTCCTCTTCAACATATTTCCCACTTTCAATATCATCTTTAGGGGTGAACATGACTGGATTGGTTCGATTTTTCAAATATCAAATCAAACCATTTGTGTCAGATTTTTAAATTTACAAACCAAACAAATAGAACTCGAGGTTTTCAACTTTGAGTTTTTTCGGGTTTCTTTGGTTTTTTCGGATTTTTGGGTTTTTCGGTAAAAGATTCATATAAACATATAATTTACCTGTACTTCAATTTTTTTTTACTCCTAGAAAAATTCAATTATCTAACTTGTTTCTCAAGAAAATAACACAAAATATGATATGATTAATGACACTAAAATATCCAACAAAAAAATAAATAATAAAATTGCGTAAATCAAATATTGCAAATTAATAAGTCATAATGAAATTGATCATAATTTAAAGTACTAAATCATGCTATAATAAGTTTAGTAAGTACTAGTTACATGACTAAATATTAAAAGAAAGTAAAATTAGATCATATATTTGAATTGTCTAAATCTATATAATAATAAAAAACAAATATTCAATATTATTATCATTCTTAATGTTGAATTGATTTTCTTTTGGATTAGTATTAGTTTGATTTTTATTTAAACTTTATTATAATTACCAACATGTATGGACTATAATATTTATTAGATCATTAAAAATTCTAACTTCCAAACATGAAATAAATATATCTAAAGATAAAAATTATGAAAAAGTATAAGTGATATTTAAAAACTATATCAAAGTACGTAATTTTATGTAAAAAATAAAATTTTAAAATTATATATATAATGTCGGATTGGTTTGGTCTTGGGCTGGTTTTATTTAGTTGAAACCAAACCAACCCAAATATAGTCGGATTTTTTTTTCAACACCACACCAAACCACTCGTCGGTTTTTTTTTCCGATTTTACTCGATTTGAGGTTTGATTTGGTTTTTAGTTCATTTTGTACCACCCCTAATCATCTTTTCATCTCCTTTCTCACCTTCAGCATCTCTAACTTCATCATTAATTTTCTTTTCTTCATTTTTATTTTCATCTTCCTCCTCTACAGTTTTTCAAAAACTCCTAACTGATTTTTCTTCATTATTTATTTTCATTCTCTCTCTATACATCTACAGAACGTAGCACATTATTTGTTTGTGAAATGACTTGTTCAACAAGTACTTCTAATAATATTTGTACTTTAATTGTTTTACTTGATTTATTGAAGGTTGACTCACTTACTTTTCTTTTAGAATTTAATTTATTCACAAATAAGAAAAAAAAATTACAATTGATATGTGAATCAGTAAGAAAAAATAGCAACAAATTTAATAAATACAACATAATATAATAATCAATAGTCTACAGATTTAATTTCTTCCAACAGATGACTGTATGTTACAATAGATGGACCCATATGTTGCAACAAATAAGTCATTTGTTGAACGAAATAAAAAGATTTGATTTCTTTCAACATATGATTCATACATAGCAATCAACAACTTATCTATTCAACAAATAGACCATCTACTGAAAAACATAACAATAACATATTCTTTACAATACTAATATTTTTATTAATAATACTAACATAATTAAGAACATCAAAAATACCACACAAACTATATGACTAGTTAAACAACATTAGTCTCATATTTTTACCAATACACTAAGAACACCAACAAAATAAATAATACACAGAATATGAGTTCTAATGTTTTTGAAAACAACCACTCAATAACAACAAGCAGATTGAAAATTTGTAAATCTGATTTTTTAGAGCTCTAACATGCCCTTGTTCATCAATGCTGGTCCAACAAATAAACTCCTTAATTGTTATACATAAGAGACTCGCGTTGCGTCAAATAAGTTCCTTGAATCGCCTATATGTTGGACATGGTTTTCACTATCTTGGACCACCATCTCTCCCTTGCATTACCATTCCCTATAGAACCTCTATTTCCATCCGTTGGTTACCGCTTAAAATTCTTCATCTCGTCAAGATGTAGATTGTTGCTTTTGCCTTTCTGTTTTTGTTGTAGAATTTTTAGCAACTATTTCATTTGTTTCAGCAAATGTTGAAATAATTACAACAATTATTGAAATTACTATTGTAATTGCTATATAATTACAACAATTGCTATAAAACAATTGTAAAAATGCAACAGCTAGCAACTGTTTACCATAATTATTTTGTAGTTTTGAAATTAACTTCCAAAATTATCGAAGGATAATGAATTTATTTTTGCGTTATCATATTTTGATTTTTTATTATTTTTACATGTAGATTGTGTACGTTTGATTTATATCTAATAATCACATTTCCACTAAATTTTTGTTGTATAACTTCTTATCATATCCCCTTCTCATTTTCTGGCTTTTTATTCTATAATTTGTGCTAAAATCTATCGAAGAAGAAGTAAGTACTAGCTTAGAGAAGTCCATAGAAGAAGAAGTTGAAAACACAAGATTGGAAAATTCTATAGATGAAGTAAGAGAACGTAGAATAGATGTTTTTTTCTACAAATGTAAAAGGAGATTATAGAGGAGAAACAATATGATATACCGATACTTTTTCATAGAAGGAGAAATTTTTTTATTGCAGTATTTTCAGGTCAGTCCTTCAACCGATACTTTCTTTGTGAAGCCGATTAGGTATGAAAATTATAGTTTTGAGTCCATAATTGATATGCCTTCAGATTTAAGAAGTTCTTTACTCTTAAGTCGGGATTATGTAAGTTTTCTGATTTTTGAAAGATTTTATAAGAACAAAAAATGAACAAATTCTTCGATCTTCTATTTTCATAAACTACTTATAACTTAAATATGTGAGTATAAGATTTCAAATGAGTACAATTTATCAACTTCTCTAACGTCGAGTTTATAGCGATTGGAAATTAAATAAGAAGTTGGATAAATTATAGTGACATGTCATTTTATTTAGGCAGGAAAGAGTTTATTATCATCACTAAACTTAAATTTTCACAAGGTAAATATGTATGTTAATGAAACAATGTCAACCAAGACAAAAAAGAGACGACAAGAGTTGGAAAGAGTTGCCAGGGAAATGAGTGGATTAGGCATCTCAAAACAAAAGATATTAGTAAAGGTGTAAAATAATCGTTGTGCTTACATTATTTTGTTCATGATATTCTTTGTGGAAAAGATTTTAACAAAACTTATTTTACAAAATGAATTTTGCTCTCGGGCGATAGAGAAACATTATCTATTTATCCGTGAAGTCGTATTAAGTAGGACATTACAATTAATCATCTATTGCAAGTGGTGAAACCCTATACGAATATCACCAATCTTTATGGCTTTTGATGGACATTTATGGTGAACTTTATAGTCCATATTTAACTTTTTCAATATTTTTGGGGCATTCAATGTTTTGATCTCTTTTTGAGATTATTTTATGTGGTGTTGGACATTTTGAGGTTTTTTTTGCTCTGAAAAATATATAAGGTGTTTTCACAATAGGTGTCTTCACCAAGAATTTTTGGATGGCTTTTGGTGATTGCTAGCATATCGATTGAGATTGATAGTTATTTGATCCCCTTAAGGATTTGGTAAGCAACATTCTTTAACTTAATAAACAATTGTTGAATTCTACTTTTTACTGTCTTTCGGATTTTGTTATAGCATATTTAGCAACTATTTTCATTTATTTTAGTAGTTTCTTAAATAATTACAATAATTACTGAAATAATTACAACATTTGTTGTAATAATTTCAACAATTGCTATACTTTTAAAAATGCAGTAATTGCTACATATGTAATTGTTAATCCTATTTGTTTTTTGTAATTTTCAAAACTAATTTTTAAAACTATTGAAATGGATAATGAAATTATTTTTATATTATCACATTTTGATTTTATTATTTTACATGTAGATGGTGTATCTATGGATGATTTCTATGCCTAGTAAATGGAGATGAACTTTTTCACTAAGTTTATACCTAAAAATTAACTAAAGATGATAAAATTAAAAAGTCTGAGATGAAATTGAAAGATGTTGTGGCTATTAAAAGAGATAACCTAGTTATTGAGCATAATTTTGATGTAGGACGATCTTCTCCGAATATCGAGAGAGCTTTTAGTTGTGTTAATAGTGAAGAACGAGAAGGAGAATTTACTCCAAATGTTAATAGATGTTCTGATGGTGTTGATTTCGAAAGAGAGGAGGATTTGATGATGATAGTAGTGATTTTCGAGTAGGAAGATTTTCTCCGGTCGATGAGAATATTTCTTGGCCTCAAGAAATCTCATCCACTTAGAAGGATTTAATAGATTTATAGAATGCTAAGATAAAGTCTTCTGAGAAAACTATCGTCACTATGAATGCTAGAATATAACTTTTAGAAAGAAATATTTTCATATTGATGACTAAAGAGAAGTATCATGCCATCATCAAGGATCTCTCACTCATATACACATGGTCATGTTAAAGAAAAAAGAGACAAATTTCAAAGACATTGTCAAGTGTTAAAAAAATAGAAACATCTGAATGAGTCTATTATTGAAATAGAATTGGTGTCGGAAGTTTATCCATAGTGAAGGTAAATTGTATTCCAATCATCTTTCTAATATTTGTCTTGTGTGATATTACTTCACTTTTACACGTGAAATTCATATTTTTGTTGAATTTCACATAAAAAGTGAAGTATATAACACAAAGAACCAATGTTAGAAAAAATTGTTAGAATACAATTTTACCTTCACCATGCATTCTCTTCAGATACCAGTTTTTTCTCAATAATAACCTTACTTTATCTCTTTATCTTTTTCTGAACACTTGACAATACCTTTAAAATTTGTCTCTTTTTTTTTTTTTGGCATGATTAGGAGTATATGGGTGAGAGAATTTTTATGATGGTCTAACACCCATCTTAGACATTGTGACGATAGATTATTTTGAAGACTTTATCCTTGTATTCATGGTGAAGATAGTTTTCGCTAAAGACTCTAACCTGACATTTAATATATCTATTGAATCCTTCTTGGTGGATGAGGTTTCTTGAGGATTAGGAATATTCTCATTTATCGGAGAAGATTTTTCTATGCAAAAATCACCACTAATATCACAGAATACTCCTTTTCGAAATCAGCATCAAGAGTGAATTATCTTTCTCCTTCACCACGAAGAGTTCTCTTAACATTCGGAGAATATTCTCATACATCAAAATTATGATGAACAACTATACTATCTCTTTTTATAGCCATAACATCTTTTGAATCAATTCCGATCTTATCATCCATAGTTAATTTCTTAGGCACAAACTTAGTGAAAAAAATCCATCTCCATTTCACACTGTGTAGAAATAATCCATGGACGCACAATCTACATGTTAAAGTACTAAATCAAAATGAGATAATATAAAATTAAATTCATTATT
This sequence comes from Solanum pennellii, assembly GCF_001406875.1. Lineage (NCBI taxonomy): Eukaryota > Viridiplantae > Streptophyta > Magnoliopsida > Solanales > Solanaceae > Solanum > Solanum pennellii. Next base: position 69,709,224 of record NC_028645.1, read on the forward strand.
TATTTTGAAAGTTAGATTCTAAGACTAAAAAATAAATTAGGATAAACAATTACAGATATAACAACTATTGCATTTTTAAATTTATTTTATAACAACTGCAGTAAGTATTTCAGCAACTGATATTGCAGCGACTGCTGCAATTATTCCAGCAACTATTAACAAATGAAATAGTTGCTAAAAATGCTATAGCAAAAACAATAGAATTCAATGTTTGTTAAGTCAAAAGAATAAAGCTTATGAAATCCTCGAGGGATGAAACAATTCATTAATTTCAATTGATATGTTATCGGTCGCAAAAAGATAGTTAATTGTAATATCATAACTAATATAGTCCCATAGATAAGCAGAAAATGCTTCTCTATCGGCCGATATCATCATACACATCCACCTTATGGCAATTTAAGCCAATGATGATAGCAAACTTTTTCATGCTAAAACAAATTAGTATGCCTTTATAATTATCTGATGTCCCTCTTTTCGATCGCTATAAATTCGGCATTGAAAATTTTGGTATACTTATTTGAAGTTTAATATTCACATCTTTAAGTTGTAAGTAATTTTCGATAATAGAAGATCCAAAAAACCTTTTCGATTTTTTTTAACAGTGAAAAAGATTTTGAAATCTAGATACATATTAACCCATTAACTCAACATTGTAATATGCATACCTAATCGACTTCACAAAGAAGGTATCAAATAAAGGACTGATCAGAGAAGAGTCAACAATAAGAGATGTCTCATTCTCTAGAATAGGTATATCATGTTGTTCCTCCGCAACCCCTTCACAAAATTAAAAAAAGATTTGACTAGACACCAATTTCAATTCTCTCTTGTGACTTGGGTTTTTAATTTTTTGCTAGAATTTTTTAAAAATAAAAATCAGATTTCCTCATGTTGTAATTCAAACTCCTGCCGTTGTTATACATGTTTGTGGTTGCATTGATTAAGGAGGAGGAGAAAATGGATATCGATTAGTAAGAAGCCCATGTTTTGGATTTTTTAAATGATATATCACATAAATATACAATATTAAAAAAATACTATCTATGTCAATATATTTTTTCTTATTAAATATAATAATTTTTTAGAATTAAATTTCTTTATTGTTTATCTTCCTTCGCCTCTTTCTCTATCTTTTCTCTCTTTCCCTTTTTTTTTCTTCTTCGTCGTCTCTTTCTGTGTCATTCTTTAAGTTCCTCTTTTTTTAAAAAAATTCATTTAAATATTTGTTTTAAAATCAGTTGTTACATATATTTCACTAATTTTATCCAAAAACACGACGAGAAGAGAAATAGAAAAAACAAAAAATTGTACAATATCATGTTCTTAAACAATAAATTTCAAATCTTTAAAATCGTAGAAACAAGAGTTCACCATTGATGATCATTATAAAGATCCAAATTTTGAATTCATTATTGGAATTTTACGAATTTGAGATTAGTTTGGATAGCTTATTTCTACAAATAATTGAAAATATTGTTTGAAGTTTATATCCCAGTTTTAAGAGGGATTGGTAAGTTTATAATTGATTTCAAGAGAAATATTAGATTGAAACTCGAAAAAGGTAAAGTTTGTTGTATTAGATATGTTTCATAATTGCATTAAATGTTGGGCTTTGTGGAGGCTTGTGAGCCGGCCCGACCCATTACTGAAACCCTAGGTTAACCATTTGGTTTTCCTATAAATATGATCCTTGTATTTGTAATTCCAAGCAGTAGCACAAGTGAAATAAAATCCTCCTGTTACAGTCGTGGAGTAGGGAAACCGAACCACGTTAAATTCTTGTGTGTCCCGTTTGTGTTCTGTTTCTCTTTTCTCTAGATTATTTGTGTGTGTTGTGTGTTTAATTCCCAACAATTGGTATCAGAGCGAGGTTTCAACAACATTGTAACACAAACTGTGAGAAATTGTCACCTAGGGTTCTTGTGTGAAGAACTGTGTGCAGGGAGGAGTAGCCGCCGTTACCGTGTGGGTAACCTCAAGCAGCAGCCGGCTAGGAGAACCGCGCAGGGTGCGAACAGCCGTCGTCCGTGTGCTGTCCGTCGCGCCGTTCCAGTGGCCGCCGCGTCGAGGAGCCTCAGATCCAGCCGCGAGCGTCCAGATCGTGAGCATCGTCCAAATCGCCGCCCGCTGTCTGTAGACGCCGTTAAGGGAATTGCCGAAGTCCTTTGAGATGGCAGAAGATGGGAAGTTCCGAATTGAGAAGTTCGATGGTACAGATTTCAGTTGGTGGAAGATGCAGATTGAAGATTTGCTGGTTCAGAAAGATTTGGACGTAGTGTTGGGTGACAAGCAAGGAAAATTGTCTGATGCAGAGTGGGCAGTTTTGGATCGGAAAGCTATGTCAGTTATCCGACTCTCGTTGACCAAGAATGTTGCGTTCAACATTCTTAAGGAGAAGACAGCGAAAGGCATCTTGGAAGCCTTGTCTAACATGTACGAGAAGCCATCTGCAGCAAACAAAATTTTTCTGATTAGAGAGTTGGTGAACACAAAGATGAAGGAAGGCAGTTCAGTTACCGAGCACATCAACTCATTGAATTCGATCTTAGCCAGACTTTTGTCAGTTGGCATTAAGTTCGATGATGAAGTTCAAGCTTTACTACTGTTATCATCATTGCCTGACAGTTGGTCCGGAACGGTTACAGCAGTTGCCAGTTCAGTGGGACCTAATGGATTCACCTTTGAGAAGATTCGTGATCTCGTTCTTGGCGAGGATGTCAGAAGAAGGAGTTCTGGAGAATCATCAGGTGATATGCTAAACGTCGTCAGAGGCAGAGGAAATAACAGAGGTAGTGGGAGCAGGAACCGAAGAAGGAGTCAGTCAAAGGCTCGGGATGGCTCAGGTGTAACATGTTGGAACTGCAAGGAGGTGGGGCATTTCAGGAATCAATGCCAGAAAGACAAACAAGTCAACATTGCAGAAGACAGCGTCAACGAGGATTTGTTTATCTGTTGCGCGGAGAGCAATGTGGATTCCTGGGTCATGGATTCTGGTGCTTCTTTTCACGCTACCCACAGCAGTGAAGCATTGCAGAATCTGGTTATTGGAGACTTTGGAAAGGTAAGGCTTGCAGACGATAGAGCTCTTGATGTTACGGGCATGGGTGACATGGTGCTGAAGACGCCAGTCGGTTTCTGGACCTTGAAGGATGTCAGAGTTGTTCCAAGCTTGACGAAAAGTTTGATTTCTGTTAGGCAGTTGGATGAACAGGGACATCATGTGAAGTTCGGAAATGGGCAGTGGAAGGTCGTGAGGGGCAATCTTGTCATGGCTCGTGGAACAAAAAGAGGATCGTTGTATATTGTCGGATTACCGTCTGAGGGAGTGACCGTCCCAGTTCAGAAGAAAAACAAAGTCCGGTTCACAGAATCTCGTGGGCAGAAGAAGGTTGTCTTTGCAAGAAAGAAACCCAGAGCCACAGGTCAGATTCAGGATGAACGAGCAAGGAAAGGTTCAGGAAGACCAGTCAGAGGCGTTCGTGGCAGTGGGAGCACCGGCCGTGCTTCAGCCAAGGCTCCTAGAAGACAGTGGGTCAAGAGAACCAGTATTCCAGCTGTTGATACGTCTCCAGAAAATTTCTTGCTGAGTATGGAGAGTGTTTGTTCTCAGGGAGTTCTAGGATCCGGCAGTTCGTGTCTCAAGTGGGAGCCGGTAGGGACCGAGGACGAGTCAAGGGCAGTTTCAGCCGTGACTGATGTGTTGAAGCTTCGGGGAGCTTCAACGGGCCTTTCAGTTGACTGATGAGAAGGCCGCTGTAGCAGGAGAGAGTTGAAAAAGATTACTAGACATACAAGTGTTCTAAGTGGATGACAGTTGAAATTCTTCAAGCCTCCAAGTGGGAGATTGTTGGGCTTTGTGGAGGCTTGTGAGCCGGCCCGACCCATTACTGAAACCCTAGGTTAACCATTTGGTTTTCCTATAAATATGATCCTTGTATTTGTAATTCCAAGCAGTAGCACAAGTGAAATAAAATCCTCCTGTTACAGTCGTGGAGTAGGGAAACCGAACCACGTTAAATTCTTGTGTGTCCCGTTTGTGTTCCGTTTCTCTTTTCTCTAGATTATTTGTGTGTGTTGTGTGTTTAATTCCCAACATAAAATTGTATTAAAATCACGAACAATACATTTATAATACATATTACAAACTTCACTCCTTTTTAGTGATATCAACCACAATAATTTAAGTACCACACTTGTAATACACTTATAACATATGTGGAATACATTTGTAATACATATGGCAAACATCACTAATGTTCCTAGTGATACAAACTAAAATAATTTATAAGAAACATATGATACATGTTTTATTTTTGAATAATACACGTTTAATTCAGTGTATAGATTATTGTCTTGTCTTTCATTAGTTACATTTTTCATTTATTGTTAATTTTCTCTTCTAACTCAACTTTAATATGTGTGTAATACATTTTTATTCAACTTTAATTCATTTGACAGTTTATTATGTTGATTCATTTGTTACAATTAGATTACTTGTCTAATTAGTTATTAATATAAGTTTTATTCAGTCTTTGAATCATTGATTGCGCTTTCGTTTGCGATTAGTTTGTATAGGTAGTTCCTACAAATAGTTGAAAATATCGTTTGGAGTTTATATCTCAATTTTAAGAGGGTTTGGTTGAATATAGAATTGATTTTAGGAAAAATATTGGACTGAAACTCGAAAAGGATGAAGTTTACGTAACTATATCGCATTTGTATTAAAGTTGTATTAGATATGTTTCGTAATTGTATTAAAATTGTGTTTAAATCATGAACAATATTTCCTACATTTATAATACATATTGCAAACTTCACTCCCTTTTAATGATATCAGCTAAAATAATTTAGGTAATACACTTATAATACATTTATAATACATGCACAATACATTTTTAATACATATTGCAAACATCACTCACATTCTTAGTGATACAAATAAAAGTAATTTATAAGATACATATAATACATGTTTTATTCATGAATAATATACTTATAATACGTATGCACACTTCATTTTTTTTACGAATACCAACAAGAATAATTTAGGTAACACACTAATAATATATTTATAAGACATACACAATACATTTTTAATGCATATTGCAAGTCACAACCATCACTCATTTTCTTAGTGATAAAAGCAAAAATAATTTATGAATACATATGGTATAAGTTTTATTCATGAATAATATGAGTTAATTCAGTTTATAGATGGTTTTCTTGTCTTTTATTAATTACATTTTTCATTCATCCTTAGTTTTATCTTCTAATTCAACTTTAATATTGTGTAATGCAATTTTAAAGCAATTGAATTTATTTTGCAATTTTTTAATTTATTTGTTATTATTGGGTTACTTGTTTAATTCATTATTAATACAAATTTAATTTTCTTGTGTGTAATACATTTTTAATTCAACTTTGATATGTGTATAATATATATTTAATTCAAGTTTAATTCATTTTGCAATTTTTTATGTCTCTTCATTTGTTGCGATTAAATTATTTGTTTAATTAATTAATTATTGATACAAATTTTATTCATTCCACGATTATTGACTACTCTACGAAAGAAAGTAGAGAGAAAAATAAAAGGGAAAAAATAACAAAGAGAGAGAGAGAGAGAAGCAAAAATAAAGCAGAAAATATAAAACAATAAAAAAAAGTAAGAGAGAAAGAGCAACAAAAAGAAAGGAGCGAGAGAAAGAGAGAAAAATTAAAAAACTGAAAGACAAAAAAGAGTAAAAGGCGAGAGAAGAAAAATCTAATAAAATATATAGTATTATTTTATATTACTATAGATGGTAATAATTAAAGAATATATTTAAAATAAGTAATAATTTTTTAAAAGGGATCCACTTAAGTAATTAATCCTCTTTAGATTGACCCATTTATATAAGCCCACTAAATTTGAGGCTAATATCTCATTTTAGTGGAAGGAAAAAGTTTGATGTCAAGAAGGAAAATATTTTTTGGAAAAGAATTGATTATTTTTTTTTGCTTATTTTCTATTGTTTGATAAGTAAGCAAGGAAATATTATTGTAAGAGCATTTAAATGTTATCTAGAAAAATAGAATGGAGGTGGTGTGTGATGGGGTGGGAGGTCGGAGGTGGTGGGGGTTGGGGCCATTGGGTTGGGTGGAAGGAGATAATAAATTTAAAACGTTACCTATGTGACTGTTTGCAACAAATTTTAAACATATGAAAAATAAATATACCACACAAATAAAATGTGAAGAAATGTGCTTGTACTAATCAAGATAGATTGCGGGTACAATTCTGTTGATCCCTTGATTCTACTCTCCTAGGATTTATCCGTGATTCGAGGGGAGTAGTTCTCGAACTAGGATGATTTAGATTTGACCTCTCTATATGATTAACCTATCAATTTGCTGAGTATTCGAGATCTTGATCTCTTTATGGAATTTACGAGATGTCTTTTAAAGAATTTAATACCCTTTATATAGGCATGAACTAGAGTTTAGGGTTGAGTAGTCTCCGAATCTTAATTTGAGTTTAACACAATTTGTAGAGTGCCAACTCGAATTAACACATCTTGTAGAGTCCCTCAAAATTTCAATGTCTACAAATGCCCATGTTTCAAGGCTTGTCGGAGTGTAGACTTGATGAAACTCAAGAAGAGGCTTGAAGTACTCATTCTTCCACCTTTGCAGCTTCAGATTTTCAGATTTGATTTAAGAGAGAAGAGATGAAGGGCATATTTGGTCCCACTGGGCGTGCCAATTTGTATGCGTCTAAAGTTTCAATCCTGTAATACAATAAATAGGAAACAAAAAATTGCAAGCAAACAATAATATTCGTATTTGAATTAATGTGAAGGTTACAATCTATATAAAGTATCCCAAAAGATATGTAATCCCCTGATTCTTTTCTTCACAGATGTTCTTGATTTGGCGGAATACGTGCGGCTCAACACTTGGAGCGAAGACTTATTTGTTCGCGGAAGACTTGCAGGTCACCATTGAAGAGCAATTATGTATTCCTGTGTATATGCATTTCGTTTGTCTCCTCTTTTTTTCTTGGTTTTATGAAGACCTCTTTATATATGTTTGAGCTAGGGTTTTAGGGGTATTTTTGTCAAAGCAATTTTGGTCCTTGGGCTTGAAGAACATGAGTTGGTTCGTCTTGTCAACTTAATGGACTGACCGAAATAAAATTTGGACTTTGTCAACGTATCATGAATTTAAGATTTGATCCAAATTTAGTATGAATTTATCAATAAAATTTCACTGAATACAGTAACATCTCGAGGGTATGGTAAATATATTCGAGGAAAAATTTACCATCTCATGTACAAAATCAGAATGGAGGCGGTACCGATATGGTAAATTCAAAATTTTAATTTACCTATGTGACATCTCGAGGGTAGTGATATAGTAAATTTTTCCTAGGATAAATTTACCATATCACTACACCTCTTAACACTCATATTTGATCCTAGGAAAAATATGACTGCTAAGAGGGGTATTGAGATTTATTCTAGGGGGATATTGGTAAATTAGAGTGGCTAATGAGATTTTGTACCTGAGATGGTAAATTTATTGATATAGTAGAGTGGCTAATGAGATTTTGTACTTGGGCTTGATCTGATGACCACATGGAAGTGACCGGGCTTCCATATTACTCTTATTCATAAGTCAACACTTAAGACTAACACTACAATTAAAGATCGTACACAAAGTTATCTCAATGGTACTATAAATGTGTACCTATTTCATTGGCTGTTTTTTACTATATTTTTTCTGGGCCAATTTTCTTAACACGTGTATATGCTTTTGTTTTCCTGCAAACAACGCTTTGTGAAAGCACTTCATAGTTCTCTCTCCTCCTGCAATCTCTCCCATTCCTGGTGAGCTTCTCTAACTTTCTGTCCTATTTTCCTCTCTAATTTTGTTTCATTTGATTTCTCACCATCTTCCTTCAAGAGTTTTGGTTAAACTTTGTTGTGCTAGGATCAAATGGACTCTGTATGTTTGGAATTTTTGTTGTTTGTTGATATGTTGTTGTATGTACGTTGCATGGACATAATTCTTATGTTCAATCCACTTCTTGATCTCATATGCACAAGAGTGTAGACCCAGTGACAAATCCAATTATAAGAGGGTACAACAACAAAAAAAATCTTCTATCACATATATGCAAAGAGCTTGAAATTCAACTTGATATAATGTATATTTCTTGGTGTTTCTTTTTCTCCATTCATATATATATATATATATATACTCTTAATAAGTTTAAAAAATTTCACTTGTAAACCCAAAATTTGCATAATGATATAGCAATATTTATAATAATATGTCTAAACAAACTGAATAGTATTGTTTTCCTTTCTGGTTCTTCCTTTATCTCCATATTCTTTGTATCTTCTCATTTGGTGCATTTACAAAATATTCTCGATTTTGTATGAAATAATTACTTTATTAAATTTTGTTATTTAAAAATTTCATGAAAAAATAATTCATATTTTTACTAGCTGATTTATCCCTTTGGTTCATTTAGATTCTTCAGTGTGCAGAGAACATATATATCTCTATTTGACATAGGCAATTAAATTGTGGCACTACACTAGGTATGTTGTTGTTAGTAGAGGTGATAACATTGAAGAGTGATCATATTTGTGGAGCTTTTTCTAGAAATATCAGATGTAATAGTTCGCTCAACAATATCATGGAAGTTATCTTTCTTTGTTCCTTTGCTGCTAAATTTATGTGTTATTTGTTGAAATACATAAAATTTTAGGTGGCGAAGAATTCTTTTAGCAACCTTTAAGTGAGTGGAGGTAGGAGCTTCCATGAAGCGACTTACAACTCCAACTGCAAAGAGTATATCTGGTCGCGTACATGTCAAGTACCTCAGACTTCCTATGAGACTCTTGAACAAAGTGAAATCCACTTCTTCTCCATCATCAAACATTGACAATTTTGTTCCACTTTCCATTGGGGTGTTCACAGGGTTGCAATCAAACATGTTAAACTTCTTCAAAATCTCCTATGTATAGCTTTCTTGAGATATGAAGATACCTTCCTCGATTTGCTTCACTTCTAGGCCCAAGTAATATGACATGAGCCCTATGTCCGTCATCTCAAACTCAAGGGACATAGCTTTCTTGAAAGCTTCAAATAAAACTGGGTTGTTACCCGTTAGAATGAGATCACAAACATAAAGACAAACAAGCAGAATATCTCCAGTAGTATGAACTTTAATGTAAAGAGCATATTTATGGACACAACGAGTAAACCCATTGCCTTGAAAGTTTTCACGATCGGAATCTAGACCCCACACAAGGATGGCGTCGTTCACCTCTCAGAGGTCGCAGACAAGCCAACATACGTCATTCTTACTTCATCTAGGTTACTTTTAGCGGAAAATTTGAAACTTTTTGTTTCCTAACATGCAAACTAAACATTCTATTACATATATAATTGTTCACCACCAATCATCTAACATTAAGATCATCAAATGAAAGAAGCAGTTTATTATAACGATAAAGATGTACTTCCCAAAATGGCACTCATACAATGTCTGAACAAAAAGGGGAAAGAACCGCTAGTGGAACATACTCCCCTAGATCAATCCTACACGTAAGCTAGAATGTAAATGAGCAATCATCCTCGAAGGCATGAGGGCCTACCAAGTCCGGATGATTACTCGACGTCTGGATAGCTGCAATGTTGATCATGTAGCTCAGTGTCCACCTGTGCGTGCACCTAAAAGTGTAGAGTTGTATAGGGTTAGTACACATTTGTACTATGTATGGGTATATGCAAGCACACACCAAGTACCTGCGTGAGTAAGAATAGCTCTTTCCTAGCAACATGATGCAGGTCAAGTCAGTGGACTTGCCAAATTGAGATTAGGAATCTGAGTGAAATTTCCAAATTTGGATTATGAAAGTTTATGAGCTTTACAAATTTGGATTAGGAAAATTATGCCATGAGAGTAATATGCACCATCATACTTAACATTTTGCACACAACACACAACAGCGTACACACAACACATATCATAATTCATATAACACATAACGTTGTTCATATCACTTATTAATATGTCATGAGATCTTGGAATCATGGACTTGACATTAAGAGTTCCCAAAAATGAGGACTCAACATATGGAACCTAAATTAGGGAGTCTTCATTAGCAAACACAGAGTCTGCTTCATTCATTCATACGTACTTCATTTCATTTCGTTCATAGGCTAGTGTGAACACCAGCTATACCTAGGATGTAGTTTAAGACTTTCATCGGGTTCACTGTGCAATGACCAAGAATGACCTAATGTCATTGCTTGAGTTTAACTCACCTCTCGATCATCCTGCCCTAACACATTTGGTACCATTCATTTCATTATGTGCATCATTTGAGGCTGGCCTCATTCATTCATTCATTGGAAACTTTAACTTTAACCGACATAGATCATGTGAGCATCATGAAATCTAGTGTCATGAAACCCCACATCGAAAAGAGGTGGAATCACCGGCCAAAGTGACCCAAAACATGCTAGCGTACATGGGAATTTAACCCAGCTAGATCCCTATATTGACAGTATAGGTTTGAAGACTAGGAAATATAAGGAGACCAATACCCGGCATGCCGGACAGTCTCATCTCATGATAGTTACGTGAACCTCCGTCCTTCCTGAAAGAAGGCATCACCTCTCATAGCTAGTCTATTGGTGCTCAGTGTAGGGTTCCATTACATTCAACTCATATGTCATGGAAGCTGACTTCTAGTATGAGGACATCATAGCTCAATAGATGATTTCTCATCTCATCATTAGTATTAAGTTTGTTAATCTCAATACTTTCATTAGAGTGTTCATAGAACTGGTCTCTTCATTAACTTTACACTCTCATAGGTGAGTACGTTTTAGTAACATTTACTTAGGCTCATTTGTAATTGCTCTCATCTTTTACATTTGCCTCATATCATGTTGTCACCACATTCATTATCATCAGCACATTTGCTCTTCATAGTTACTCACCCCTTTTTACGTAAATGTTCATTTCATCATATGCCCATGCACTTGGCCATTTTGTGTGTTTCACACTCTTACTTAACCTTTCTAGGGTTTCATCATTTCGTTGTTCATTTCATCATATGCCAATGCACTTGGCTATTTAGTGTGTTTTACACTCTTTTTTAACCCTTCTTGGGTTACATCATTTCATTACATACATTTTGGGTTCACTTATTTTTAAACGTATGCTAAACTTATGGGTCTATATATACAAGCCATGAGGCTTCATTCATAGTTCGTGAAGTGATTCATATCTTCCTAGGATTATGTAGTACAAGAATTATGCATCTTGTATGTATGTCAAGATCCCGATTTCGATCTAAGTAGGCAACATTATTCTTTAACATTTAATTCACGTATGACTTGTGTATCAATATGAAATTTGGGAAAGGGAACCCGGTTTTCAAATATCTTGAACAACATTTACATTTTTTTCATTCATTTCGGTTTGATCCATACGGCTTGGGGACCCAAGTTAGAGCCCCAATGCCTTTTTTTATTTTCCCCTTAATTTCTCTCTTCATTTTTAGCTTAATGGAACTAAGAGGATGTGGGATCAAACCCCCACAACCTCATTTACTTTTTATTTTCATTGCCTTTAAATTTCTCTCCTTTGGCCGAGGGGTTGTGGGTTCGAACCCCCACAGTCCCTCTTTAATTTCTTTTGATTTTTCTCCTTAAATTTGCCTAGGTAGTCGTGGGTTCGATTCCCACGCCTCATATCTCTTTTCTTTCATTTCCTTTGACTCTCCTTCACTGCCTAGAGGTCGTGGGTTCGATTCTCACGCCTCACATTTCTTTTCTTTCATTTTCTTTACTCTCCTTCACTGCCTAGAGGTCGTGGGTTCGATTCACACACCTCACATTTTTTTTCTTTTACTCTTCCTTAAATCTAATTGAGAGGTTGTGGGTTCGAATCCCACTCCTCTCATTTCTTATTTTTTTTTCTTTTAAGTTACATTTTCCAGCCAATACCATGGTTCGAATCCCCTTCACCACATTTCTTTCTACTTCTTTATTTTCATGGTTTTTAACATGGTGAGGTCACGTGTTCAATCCTCCATGACCTCACTTGTTTTATTTAATTTTTTTCAACATTTTGAACCCTCTTTGCTGACCGAAATTCATAACTGGAAGCTGGAAATTTTCTTTTAATTTTTCAGCATCCTTTCATCTAGTTACACCTTAGTTCGTAGGGGAATTTCGTAGTGCATTTAGAATGTTTTAGGTACGTTTTCATGGATTCATTTAGCCAAGAGATTATCCCTCAACTCAGCCACATTTCAACTCATATGAACATCAGATTTACATCAACTTGTGTACATGAAATATAAAGAACTATCATGCCATTTCAAGGCCTAAACCATGAACAATAGCCACGGCAACACACACACCTACACAAGTAGTTACATTTTCGGTAATATCAACATAAGTAACATAATTCCAAACATACATATAAACACATAATAATCACGAAAACACGTTTCATCCCAAGTTTTCTACCAGCAAACATAACCAACCTATGATTCAATGGGAGCTAGTGACAGGGACATGCAACCGGGAACAATCCTAGTTTTCAGAATGAATATTCTGAACCTTAAAAGGTCTGTTGGGAAAGGGACCAAGAGAGAAGAGAACCCATACCTTTTGACGTTCAAACATCTACTTGCTTCCCAAAGAACCCCTCCAAGCACACGTCCAAATCCAAGAGCTTCAACACCAATTTGACTGAAAAACCCTCTCTTTGCCTAACGTGTTTGATTAGGTGTTTGTTTATAATTGTCGTTGTGAGTTCTTCAAGTGTGAAGAACTTTGGTTTACCTAATGTTTTTGTACGTTATTTGGCAAATAAAAACGTGAGTGAGAGTGATAGAGACGTGAGAGAGAGATGAACGTGTGAGAGAAGAGTTTTCTTAGGCTTAGGAGTCTAGTTTAGGACTTAGTCAAATAAGATTTTATTTAATTATTAAAAATCTTATTTCCTTTTATTTTAAATCAGATAATAAATAATAAATATAAATTAATTACACTAATTTACTAAATTAAATTAAAAACAATTTAATTCATTGCTTCCAACTAGGTTCGAACCCGGGTGGAGCAAGACTTCAGTTTAAGAGCCCAATTTCGGCCCTCTCTCCCCAAAATTCCCATCCACCTTATTAATTAAATAATTAATTATATATTTAGGGTAATTACGATACTACCCTTAGCCAAGAAAAAGACCATTTTACCCCTAGACCCTCCAAACCTAAGATTTTCTCTTTTCAAGTCCGGTAAAGACTCCTTCGAGTAAATCTTCGTATTCGAGAGTCCTACATGATTGGACCCAACCTTTCCAAGCTTAACTAACTCCCCAATTTAGTTTGCTTGGCAGTAGCAAGGGTTCCGAGGTCTGGCTCTACGCACATCAATCCGTGTGAACCCTGGTCTAATCATAGGCATTCTTGACACATTAAGCATTTCTTGTCTTATCCATTTTTAGGTTTGTTACAAAAGTATTTTTCAATGCAACTTTTCCAAGCTCGTGGAGCTTGCTTCAACCCATATAAGGCTTTCTTCAACATCAACACCTTATCTTAATAATTTTTAACCACAAAACCCAATGGTTGCTCAACATAGACTTCTTCTTCAAGATATCCATTCAAGAATGCCGATTTTACATCTAGGTGATGGATCTTCCACTTCATTTGAGCCGCTAAAGAGATTAATAGACGGATTGTCTCCATGCGGTCAAAAGGCATATAGACTTCTTCATAGTCGATGTCATGCCTTTGTTTGTAGCCTTTAGCCACAAGTATTGCCTTTTATCTTTCTAATTTACCATGAACATTTTTCTTCATCTTATATACCCATTTGACTCCAATTGCTCGATTGTCCTTGGGAAGAGTTGTCAACTCCCAAGTGTTGTTCTTCTCTATTGACTGGATCTCCTCCTCCATGGCTTATCTCTATCTTTTGTCAGTAACAACTTCATCAAAATTCATTGGTTCACTATCAGCAAAGAGACAACACAGAAAACCAAAATTAATAATTTCTCTTGTGTCATCATAGAGTTCTTGGATGCTCCTCATCCTATGTGGTCTTTCACTTGAACTCTCTTGAGATTATGGAGATGCAACATTTGCTGGTGAAGGAGGCGGGGTTGCATCATGTTCAGGTGTCATGGTCTCCTGTTCTTCTTCATCTCGGAAGTATGGAAGAAAATCGTATGTTTTTTCTTCCCAAGCCTCCCAATTCCATGATGTTTCTTCATCAAATTAAATATCACGACTCACGACCACTTTGTTATTGCTTGGATTGTATAATTTTTAGCCTTTTGAACTTGCGTCATAACCAACAAACCCATATTTGACATTCCGATCGTCAAGTTTAGCTCTCCCTTGATGTGGAACATGAACATAGGCTATGCTAACAAAGATTCTCAAGTGCTTAACACTCGGCTTTCTTCCGCTCCATGCTTCTTGAGGTGTTTGATCTCGTACATTTCTTGTTGGAGACCTGTTGCTCAAATAAATTGCACAAGAAACAGCCTCGGCCCAAAATTCTTTTGGTAGATGTTTAGCGTTCATCATACATCTAACCATATTAAGAATTGTTCTATTCTTTCTTTCTTCAACTCCATTTTGTTGGGGCGAGTAAGGTATCATTAGAGGGCGACGAATTCCATGGGATTGACAAAAGTCATCAAATTCTTTTGAAGTGAATATGCCTCCTCTATCAGACCTTAATGATTTTATTTCATAGCCACTTTCTTTTTCTACAATTTCTTAGAAATTTTTAAAGGCAACAAAAACTTCAGATTTTTTCTTCAAGAAGTATACCCCAGTTTTTCTACTAAAATAATCAATAAAGAGCAAGAAGTATTTTCTTATACCAAAAGAAGGTGGATCAATTGGAGCAGACACATCAGTGTGTACAAGTTGGAGTGGCTTACTTGTTCTTGATGTAGTCACCTTTGGAAAACTCCTCCTTGCATGTTTTCCAAGAAGACAAGCTTCACACAATTGATTTGGATGGTTGATTGACGGTATCCCATCAACCATGTTCTTGTATCCCATTGATTTGAGCGCTTCAAATTCAAGTGCCCAAATCACATATGACAACACTATGAGTCATCTTGCACATTAGCCTTCAAACAGCTTACATCAATAGTTTGAAGATTCAAAGAAACAACCTATTCTTTGCCATATGAACTTTAGCAATTAAGTTGTTACTTGAATCTCTTAGCCAAAGATGCATATTTTTCATATGAATGTCATATCCTTTTTCAATAAGTTGACCCAAACTCAAAATATTACTTTTCAATTTTGGCACATAATAAATATTGGTAATCAATTTATGACCACCATCTTTACAGGATATCAGAATCGTACCTATCCCTTCAATTTGGATCTTTGAGGTATTTCCAAAAGACACATTACCTTTCACGACCTTCTTTATCTCCACAAATTTATCTTTGTGACCTCACATATGATTGCTTGCTCCATTGTCAAGATACCATGAGTTGCAATCATCTTTATCTTCTTCTTTGAGTGTTAATAACAGTGTTGAGTCATCTTCATCTTTGTTATTGTCAACAAGATTAACTTTATCTTCAACATTACTATGACATTCCCAAGACTAATGTTCCATTTTATGACAATTATAATACTCAATTTTAGATTTGTCATACCTCATTTCATTTGTACCTTGGTAGGCTCCACGTCCTCTGCCTCCTCGTTGACCATGACCACGACCTCTAAATGACTGGTGACTTTTATCTTCATTGTTGAAATGATTGGTACAACTTCTTCCTATTCCACGGCCTCCACGACCTCCACGGCCTCGCCATTGTTCATTTCCTTTATAACTTTTCTCACCTTCAAATCCTTTGAAGGATGCATGAGTTTTATGGAGTTGCTCTAGTGGCTCTTCTTTTCTCCTTTTAATTTTCTCTTCATGGGCTTGTAAAGAACCTTCCAATTGATCTACCATCATAGACTCTAGATCTTTAGACTCCTCAATAGCACACACCACATAATCAAATTTAGGTGTTAAAGAACTAAGGATCATTTCTACCGCACGCACATCATCTACTTCCTCCCCATATCTTCTTAGTTGATTTAAAACAGCCATCAATCTTGAACAGTACTCCGAAATGGATTCGGATTCTTTTATTTTTAAAACTTAAAACTCAGCCCTTAGAGTTTGAAGTTTTATCTTCTTTACTTTATCAACTCCTTGGAGAGAATTTTGTAAAATCTCTCACACTTCTTTTGAGGTGGATGCATCAGCCACCTTCTCAAACATGCCATCATCCAAACATTGATGGATAAGAGTGAGGGCCTGTTGATTTTTCTTTCTTGTCTTTAACAAGACCTCCTTTTCATTTGAGGGCAAAGTTTCCTCATTTGCGGGTTTTGTATACCCTGTGTTTACAATATCCCAAACATCTTGAGAGCCAAGAATAGCTTTCATTAGTAGACACCATTTTTCATAATTTTCTCTTGTGAGACGGGGGTATTGAAAGGACAACGGACTATTATTTGTCATGACTCTGATACCACGTTGTTGGACAAAATGATAATCACCAGGATAATGTCCAAACTAATTAGTAATAGGAAGAGAGTAACAACGACACCAAATATTAAAATTGGTAAATATGATACCCGAATAAGTAATACAATAATATTGATGAAAAACTTTGTAGTGTCAAAAGACTACTACTCAACACTTTTTTATTTCTTACAACTCACAATAATATTACTTGCACACTATTTTCTTACAAGCTAAGAACTAGTTTGTGGATTACTCTCTCTACTCTCTATTGCTTCTCTATTTTGGTGTGTCTTCAAGTGTTCAAT
The DNA here is from genome assembly GCF_001406875.1 of Solanum pennellii. NCBI lineage: Eukaryota > Viridiplantae > Streptophyta > Magnoliopsida > Solanales > Solanaceae > Solanum > Solanum pennellii. The sequence goes on from NC_028645.1 coordinate 69,726,113, forward strand.
TACTACTCTATTATAGAGTTTGTAAAACATCATTAATGACATAATGTGGTATCCAATTTCAACAAAAAATTGGCTGCTTAACTCTACCAAGCTTATACCAAACTTTGACTACCTACTTCCACAAATGTGGCTACCAACTTTCACATTGGTGGCTACCAATTTTCACATTTGTGGCTAATAATTTCAACAAGCATGGCTGCCAAATTAATTGTTGCCAAGATTTACTTCCACGGCAGAGGTGATAACATTGAAGAGTGATCATATTTGTGGAGCTTTTTCTAGAAATATCAGATGTAATAGTTCGCGCACCAATATCATGGAAGTTATCTTTGTTCGTTCCTTTGCTGCTAAATTTATGCGTTATTTGTTGAAATACATAAAATTTACTTGAATGTACACATTTTTTTGGATCAGGTGCTCATACTTTGTTTATTAGAAATTATAGGTATCAATATATCTGGCGCTAAAAGTGTGTTGCCTCTCGTGGTTGCACTACTCTTCACATGTAAGTGCTCTCTCATTTGTTATCTAGAAGTTTGACTTGCACAGATAAATTATTAGTATTACCACTTTATGATTAATTTGGTTATTGTTTATGATGGTAATATTTATATGTATGGATACATTCATTAAACTTTATGTCTAGACATAGTGATGGACAAAACATAAGCTTGATTAGTTCAATTGTATCGACTATTTTCGATATGATACATGAGCTATGTATAATTTAAAAGTGTAATATAAGAACTTAAAGGTTGAAATTACTCCTTACTAGGTGCATGTGAATTGGGAATTTTGGTAGGATTTTTCCTGTAATATCAGTGGCGTACTCGTATATATGGGATATATGACAGAATGGATCTTCAAAACTTCATATTTAAAATTTTGTTTCTTTGCCAAGTGTGGTTCCATCAATCTACAAGTTAGCAAACAATTACAAATTGAAAAAGAATATGGATTCCATCAAATTACTTCACAAATTTGATATATATGTCTTTGTAACTGCTGAAATTTATGTAAACAACCGATTGTCAATACTATGTCGTATTGTTAAATGGCTTAACTTCTCTTTTGGATTGATAATAGAATAGTTTAGACTTCTGAGCCTGATTTGGGTTGTCCCTCTAAGCGAGATTAATTGTAGTTTTACATGGACATTTTCACTTGTTCGTATTCAAATATCTTGTTTGGATGGTATCTGATCTTCTTACACCCTGGACTTTTATTTAGGGTGACTTCCCACTAGTGATCACTGCCCTTTGATGAAAAAAATGGTGCATAAGGATTATTTGTGCGTTAATGAAGATATAATTTATGTGTTAATGGAGTCATCCTTTTAATCTTCTTAATTTTTCTATTTTCTAGGGAGCTATGCTTCAATACGTTCAGAGTTTGATCACTAAAGATCCAAGAGATTTGATCTACAATGATTTATTTCAATTTTATCGTTGGCCTATAAATTGCAAGGGATGATAACTTTACGAGTTGTGTCTAACACCCTTTACCTATTGGATGAACAATTCTATTAGTCATTGTCTAGGTTAATTTACGACTTGTGTCATATACTTAGTTAACATATAACTTTACGAGCTGTGTCATATACTTAAATGACATATACTTATATCTCACTATATTTATAAATGCTTACTTGTTTCGTGATATTAACTCTATGTTTTTCCTATGCTACTTTTTCATTTTTCATTTAATTTGATTCCTATCTTGCACCTCCAAATGATGATTGAAAGATCCATCATAAAAAAAATTGAAAATGCAATATATATAAACTAGTAGACAGTGAAATTGTAATGATAAATTCATATTAAATTATGTGTTAATACATGCTATGTAGTAGAGAAGCCAATGCACAATTTTTATTCACATCTTGGAGTAGATTATAATACCACAAATGCAATAAGCTATTTTATACAGATAAACTAAATCGCCTCGATCGAGGACTCTCTAAAGTAATCTTTGATTGAGATAAAATCCCTTGGGTTTTTTCCTTACAAAGAGTAGAGGTTATCATCTATTTATATCGACCTAGATGTATAGTGCGAAGCACACAACTTTACTTGAGCTTAGCAAACATGTTTCTTTTGTCTTTCATTAAAATTTGTAAACACCTGAGTGATACAATTGGAAAGAAAAGAGAAAAGAAAAACATCTGAGTGCTGGTATACAAGTTGAGACAGTGTCAAGGTAGAAATCTGATTTGCATATCAGAAATGTTAAAAGTTCAACCATTGGTGTAACAAAGATATCTCTTCAACACACACACACACACACACACGCATGCACGCACACACACACATGAATTGTTGGTTGACATTTTTTTTAAATTAAAATAAAGAGTGCATACTATATATATACAATCAACTATTCAAATGATGTGTGTGTTTAATACATATATGGTGATAGTTTATGTAGAAAGAAAAAAAATTAAATGGTAATGCCAGTGTGACTTTGACCATTTCTTTATTTTTTTTAAAAAAAAGGTTCTTTTTTACCGTCAATCGGCTATCGATAAATTGGACCTTCACCAACAAGATGAAACAAAAGTCCAGGTAATCAAACAACTGAACTATTAAGATTTATTCTCCTAGTGCAAATTAAGTGAATTGTCAAAAGCTTTTTTATAGTTCAAAATAAGTGAAATTTTCAAAGTTCAAGATAATTATTAGTAGGATTTTTGTTTCCATATCTATCCTTTCTTTTAATGATGTTATGAACTACTTTACCTTTGTTAAGAGAATAATTTAAGAAAATTAATAAAGAAAAGTCTTTAATGTTGTCTTTAAATATTTTGGTTTAAGAGGAAGAGTTATATTCTAACAATTCACTTAATATATAAACTAGAGGAAGTACGATTCATTTCCCCAATACATTTGTGAAAATATTGAATTAAATATATTCAAAGAATGATACAGTATAATTACTCTTTTAATTATTGCTCGTTAAGGAATGTTACAAGTGTGTACCAATTCACACATGAAGGGAGTAAAAAAGTTTTTGAACATTAAAAAAAAACTTATTACAGCCTTCCCATTTCACAAGGCTGTTTTAGGGTTTTGATTTTTTTCTTTTTCCTTTGCTTTTGAATTTTATGTTTGTCGTGTTTGTGTGAGATTAGTAGGAGAACAAGTTTAGTCAAATTCCTAATCTCTCAGGATGTTCTCAAATTCAATTAGGGCTTTTTGTTAATTGATATACTTGTCCTCAATTCTTAAAAAATAATATTTTTTTCCCTTCAAGTAGGTAAATATACTCATTTGTGTTAGAAGCCTTTTATTGTCTTCTTTACTCCATATTAATTTCATGTTCTTCTCGAGTGTATCAGTGGTATTAGAGTCATTCATCACCCATTGTTCCATGGAGGCGCTTGACCACTTAACATGAAAAGGACTACCTGGGAAAAAACTATATACTAGTGGTAGAGTGAAAGCTATCACTCAAATGTTCATTACTTTGTAGAATAACCTGTAACATCTTACTGAAATGTATCTAGTGCAGGTTGCTATTTGTAAACAATTAATCTGCAGTTGGTAGATGCACTTATAGAATTGGCTTATAGAGATTCGGAAATAAATTTTGAGATAAATACTACAATGTACACCAAAGATTTGAATCTCTAAAACAAATTTTGAACCCCATTGGCATATACACTAGTATCTTCCCTTATGTCAATGGGATTCAACAATTTACACATAACTAGGAAGATTATGTCTGCCATAAATGCACGACATATTTTTTCAGTGAAGGGGTCCCAATTGACTACATTGCGAGAAACTAGTTCCGCCACTAAATAAAAGCGCTTACTATTACTTCCATTCTAAATTGAATTGTCTCCTATAAATAGTAAGTTTAATTAAAAATATAGTTGAGCTGACTGTTTCTTCTAAAACTAGGGGTAAAGTAAATTCAAAACATAACATTAATGAGAGGAAACCGATAAAGTGTTTTATAAATTCAAATGTTTATGTCAAGAATGTTGAACTATACAAGCATATTGCTGGTCAGGTTTCCAATACTTGTAGTTCCTACATTTATTTTCATATGAAGTACAGTTTTTATAGCCAAAAACAATTTGCTTTCTGATCTGAACTTTGACATTTATTTTCTTTTTTGTTTTATGATTTCAGACTTTCATTGGTATCAACAGAGTTAGAGATTTTCAGCTAAATATCAGCCAAGGAGGAGGTTGGGGAGAGTCTTGCACTTGTTGTAGATAATGAGAGTTCATCTACAATCAATTAAACAGGCTTCAACTGTGTCCAGTTTCCGAGTATGAATATGGTGAAGGTTTACCATATTCTCCTATGGGTTGGCCAAATGTTGGTGATAAGTGGGGTTGGAGGACAGGTAGAAGAGCTACAAACTTAGGCACCTTCAAAGATAGATATTTGTATCTTCCGGAGCATTTTCAGGCACCGAAAGATGGAAAGAAAAATGCCTTCCGGAGTAAGACTTCAGTTAAAAAATATCTCCAACCTAAGTATCCTGGTATGGATATCGATCAATTCTTTTCCTCATTCAGTTGGATGATTCCTTCAAAGCAGTCGTCAAGCTCAAAAGGTTTGCTTCAACAAGGCTCTTCGGTATATATCATGTAGAGATTTATTTAGTTGTTTGCATCAACTAAAAGAAATAGTAATAACCACATCGCTCACTGTGTATACTAAACTTCCAAATAAATTTAATATTTACCGAGTTATGTCTAAGGACCGATTCTAAATCACCTCTCTCTCCCCCTTGGCCTTTACATTTGTATCTTTGACCATGGACTTTGTTCCATCTCTAGTATTTACGTAGTATTTTATTTGTTTCCTTTTCTGTCAAACGTGAATGTTATCATACTAGTTACAAGTACTGGCAGTTTACCAAACAAAATGTGAAAATTTGTATAATGCTGCTAGGAGTAAACTTTGTTATGTTCTCATATTTAATGAGAGTATTTAATATCTCTAATACTCTTTGAGAAGTATATTGAATATCCATTAATTACTAAAAATAACAATGGATGTAGATCATTATCCAATGACTCTACCTACAGGTAGTATATATATATATATATTTATTTTGTTAAGCTTTGAGGTTGCTCATTTTACTTTAGAAATTATAGGGAAGTCATTGATATCCATTTATGGTCGTCAAATTGTGTACACACAATTGTGTTGTTCGTACTGAAATTATTTGGAATGGTTGTGGATAATTAAATATTAGTGACTTGTTTTATAATGTTTAATTATCCACAACAAAAAAATAGCCAATGTAATCCAACAAATTGAGATTTGAAGAGGATAAAGTGTACGTTGACCCTATTACTATCTAGGTAGAGAGACTATTTATGATAGACCCTCAGCTCAAGATAAAAAACAGTCATAAGTAGTATAGAGAAAGAAATAACATAATGAAAAACTTATAGCAAGATAGTATAGACAATCTTACAAATCAACCTGAACAAAAGTAAAAAAACAAGGTAAAACAATAATTGAACTACAAAAAGAAATGAATAATAACCAAACTCAAAGGTTGAAGGAGTTAAATAGTAGGAATTTTTAATATATATCCAACTGCATTCACAAGTTTAATGAAGTTCAGTTAGGCCTACAGAGAGAGTTTTCTACTGTGAAAGAAAAGATGAAGCTTACAATACTTAAGAGTCTCTTAGCCTACATTGCGTATCATATACCATGTTATAGGATCCATATCTATCTCCCCAATATATAGATCCCAAGTAAACGTCCAACCTATTTTCTAATCCTATAAAAGTAATATTTTTCGTTTTCCAAATTTATTAGGACAAAAGGTCTTCTAAACCAATAGGAATTATAGTTTCCTAAAATAAACAAGGGAAAAATTCAAGACATAATTAACATCTATATTTTGGGTATAAAGACATAGGATTAGAGGATTCATATCGACTTTATAGTTCTTAGGATTCTTGTAAGTACTACACTTTTTGTTCTTTTGCGATTTTCTAAAGGTAACAACGTATCCTTAATGTTGAAGTATACATTGTTACCAATTCGAAAAAAAAGTTACCAAACTCAAAGAGAAGAAACTATAAGGATAATACTACGACCCTAACTTGCGACCATCATAATCCCTTAACTATACGAAATAAGTGAAGAAACACTTAACTATCTAACTTACCTTCTACCCTAATTTGCGACCTCCATAATCCCTATCTAAGGTTGTGTCCTTGGTAAAATTAAGTTGTGATATATCATGCCTAATCTTATCTCCCTAATGTTTCTTTGGCCTACACTGCCTCTCTTGAAACCATTCATAGCCAACCTCTCACAATTATGCAGTAACTCATTTGTGCATCTTCCTTGTACGTGTCTGAACCATCACAACCTCTTGTAATGACGACCCTGAAGGCTATTTTTAAAAAAACTTCTGGAAAATTTATCATTTTGCCCCTCTCGATAGTTGTCCCAAGTCATGGTTTTCAGTTTATGATGTTGGTTTTAAAATCAGATTGGGAAGTTCAGACTTTTGGAAGTTTTAGAGTTTTGGAGACCTCAAGTTGTTAAAAGTAGGTTTTGGCAACAATCAGAGCTATGAGTAACGGAAGGAACTTTAGTCTGTCCCATCAGCTCTGGAATGCAGAATTTGGTCTAGAGGTTTAGTTGTTTTCAAATATGGAGACCCTTCGTGGATTTGAGCTCTTGAAGTTGAAGTTTAAGTATAATTAGGCCAAGAGTAGACTTAAGTCAACGTTTGGAGTTTGAACGCTCGAATTGGAATTTCGACGACACCATTAGATTTAATTTTGAGTCCTACATGCAGTCTTGTTTCAATTTTCAGAGGTTCCGGGGGAAATTTAGTGTTTTTGAGTAGAAGTTATTTTATTGCTACTTAATCAGATACTGGGTCAAGGAGATTTCGTATACGTGTCCCGATATTCATTGAGTCTGGAACGTTAAGTTTGGTTGGGTAGCATATCTAGTTTGTCTATGTGCAAATTTTGAATGAATCAGGAGGGTTCATTAGGTGATTTTGTTGAGTCTTGGTGTTTGCTTATATGTTGTATATGATGCACGTTGAGTATTCTTTGCATCATGAGGCTCTTGGTCGCTGTTGCATTGGTATTTGGTCTTGTGCTTCACGATCGCATGGAGGATGTTGCAATCGCAATAGCATCTTGAGCATCGTGATCGTGTGGCCTTTTGTCGCGATCGCATGGTCAACTAATTAGTTGACCAGCATTATCCATCGCAATTGAGAGGTATGGGGTCGCAATCGCGAAGGGTAAAAGTGACCTAGATAGATTTTTTTTAAAAAAATCGGTATTCATCCTCATTTCTCCATTTTTGTACTTTGGAAGCTTGGTAGAGGCTATTTTAAAGAGACTTTTCGAGATTCTTCAATTGGATAACGAGTTTTAACTCCCCATCTTTATTACCCACTACTTACATCAATATTTTATCACCCCATCAGTAGAGGCTATTTGAGTCCTAATTCTGAAGTCAAACTTTGTGAACTTTCTCAAGAATTCGGAATTTTAGGAAAATGGAGATTTAAGCTTGGTTTCCTATTCATTACAAATATCTAGTCAGTACACACTGATTTCTATCATTTTATATTTGAAGTGAATTTTGTCCACGATTACAAAGTCTGTGCACGTAGTTAGGGACGAAGCTTAATTGAAAAATTACACCATATAGATAGGGAAAATGATTTTTTTTGCATATCTGTAAGTTGTTGAATCTGCTTGGCATAAAAAATTTTCTTTGAATCCCCAATTTTTTTCCTTTATTGAGGATGGAAGACTTACATGATATTGATTTTGACTCAGATATGAAAGAGAGGACTACATCTGCATGGACAAAAATGCAGCCTTTACTGTCTGATTCTTCCTTCAGAGCCATTACTTGTAAGGCTGGTAACTGAATCTGTAGCAGTTTAGCAGCGGAAAACCCTTTTACGGAGACCAGATTCTGTGATCTTTGTTGCAGTGAGTCTGGTTTTTGCGGAGACTGTTGCTGTATACTTTGAAGCAAGCTTATCAGTCTGGACTATGATGGGTACAGTTACATTCGCTGTGAAGCAACAGTAATTTCTGGCCACATATGTGGACATGTTTCCCATCTAGAGTGTGCTCTACGAGCTAACATGGATGGGAGAGTCGGAGGAAGCATCAATTCGAATGCAGAGTATCTCTGTCGATAATGTGATTCAAGGATGGATTTAGCTCCACATGCTTCAAAGCTTTTAAACATTTGCACATCCATTGCTTCTTATGCTGGCATCGAGAAGATTTTTAATGTTGGCATTCGTATTTTGCGTGGCTCACAAAAAAGTATTGCAAAAGAATTGTTGCATCGTATTGAATCAATCTATGCAAAGGCATAGCGCTAATTGATTAATGGTACTTTCTTTCCTATGATGCTATCTTTTTTTTTCAGTTTTGAGGTTTACGGTTACTAGAATGATCAATTTGATAATCCTATCAGCTTATGAAATGAGTCAGCATTCAAGATGCATTCAAAAAGGAAAGTTGTGTGGATAGCATTGGTAACTTCTCTGTCTTGTCATTGTCTTGTATGTATATATGTATTTGAGCAAGATATTTTAGTATGTGCAAATGTGGTTATCTCGCTTTAAGTATTGTCTATTTCATGATACAAATATATACATCTATGTCTATTTCCGTACTTCCCATTGTCCACAAATGCCAAAAACACTTTTTGCAACTAAACTGCAATATGACACGTGAATAAATTTGGAGAGCCTTGTAAAAAGTAAAAAAGAGGAAATGAATAGCTTACTTAAAAAGAGTTTGGAACTTTGGTGTAATCAGCCTTAAGAGAAAGGAATGGATCACTCATGGATCTCTTGTAGGGTGGTGTTTTGGTCAATTGCGTTAATAACATCTCCTGGCATAGAGAGTTCTGCCTAGCCCGTAAGGCATAGAATTGAATGTCACATCCATGATTTGTCTTACAACATTAGTATAATTCATTTCGAATGTTAGTCAAGTTATAACTGGCCGACTGTTGATTTCTTCAAGTCGGCTACCCTAGAGTTTAGACGATCAGATAAAACAACATATTGTATAACGATAAAGAGATAAAAGATACAGTTGACAAAGAATTCTATGCTAGTCCGGATCACGCCTAATCCAGTCCCCTTGAGTTACAAGGGTTTCCTTAGGGCTTGAATGTTTATGATTAGACAGATGGCCTGTTCTGAACTCCTTGACCAGAAAAATTCCAATTTACTTGTCAATCAAATCCTCTACTCTTACAATTTTCTTTTCAATAGTAAACTATTTTGAATACAGTGATAAAAAAGTGACTTTGCTTTAGGTCAAGGGAAATTGCGCTATAAAAGTAGTCGAAAGATAATCTTATTCATTCAGTACCCAAACTTTATATACTACAGATAAAAACAACCTACAGCTAAACTTAACCTACTACCTGAATTCCAATTCAATGGGGGAGTTTAAAACAGTATTAGTTACCGTAACTAATAATTACAGTAACTAATTCTTAATACATTTGTGATGATGATCTTCTTTTGTATTGCTTGCTGCTTCTTTACCGTTGCTTGGAAAGAATGTAATTGATATCAATTCGCTTATCTTCAACTAATCTCTGATCTGGGATGTAATTGAGATTGATCTGAGAAGAAGAGAAGATGTGCAATCTTCTTTTCTGATTTTCAGTGTTTTGCTCTGAATGTAACCCAAGGGATTTTCTCGCTGATATTCAAATTTGTCCGACTATCCAGTTCTTTCTTGTGGTTAGCGTGTGCTTTTTTTCCTTCATTCAAATCTATCGTAGACAAGTCATTCTTCCTTGATTCATGCCTTCTTTTCATTTAGGAGTGGTGTCATCATTAAAATATAAGTTAATGAAGCTAACAGTACGTGTTATTTGTTCTTTGCCTTTAGCAATACTACTCAGATTTACCGGAGCCTATCTATTAGTCTGATATATCCAGATAGATATTGTCGCTATTGTGCTTGTGATTCTTCTTGTTGAGCTTGATGTGCAATCATATTTTCAAATGATAGAATATGTCTATACGTTGTGTCTTTCGTATTTCTGGAAGTCTGGTTTAGTACTCAATTTGCTATTATTAACGAATCTTGTGGCAGTTCATACCCTACTCTATTTCTAATGTCATGTAGGATTCTTTTAATCCTTCAAATTTCGGACAATGGTTTTCATGAAGTTAATTTCTTGATTTTTCAGCTAACTCTAGTACCTTGCAAGATCAAAATCTCAGTCAGAAGCAAAAGACACTGGATGATTTAAATATCCCTGAAAACTTTGATCGCAAAGTTACCCTATGCTAATTAATTGAAGGTAACTTGTAGTAAGTGAAAAGAGCAAGTTATTCCGGACAACATTGTGGTATATTGCTAGTGTTACATTTATACATTATGAGAATATGCTCAAACAGAAAGAGCCCAAGTTTGTTCATTATTTGGCTATATACCTTGTTGTTTAAGTAAACATACATATGTATGTTACAATTGGCAAGGAATTGTTGTTTTGCATATGTACTATTTCAGACAACTTTGGACATGTGGTGTTCAACGTTAGTCTCGACAAAGTGTAACTTTATACAATGTTTGAAGTTTTATGTGGATAAAGTTGAGGTATATCGTATATATGGTTGAAATTTAAGTATTTTTGTTTGAGAAAGCATATACTCTGATGTACTGGTAGTTTGTTTAATTGATTCATAAAATGTGAAAATGTTAACTATTGTACAAGAACAAGTTCAGCGTCTCTCCGAACACCTCTAGATCCATTATCAAACTCTCCACGGCCTTGGTCATCCTTGGGCACCATCACTATCAGCTCTCCATCAACAAATACAACCCTGGCCAGCTCCGACATAGTCGAAGCAGTCAATTTGTACCTCCAATATGTATCCACATTCAATTCATGCTCATCCTCACCGTCTGCATTTCCCTTTCTCACAACGATCTTCCTTACTCCTGCAGGATGAATCTCTACTGCCAGTGTTCTCACTTGTCCATCCCCAGCTCCTTCTAGTTCGATTTTTGCCATGAAACGAAAGAATCCTTCCTTCTCTTTTACCGCCACATCTGCATTAGGACGTAAAGACAATTTCAGAAAGTAGTTAAATATGAGAGGAAGTCTCCGGAGTTTCTTCATTGCGGAATCATGAATGTGTTGTTGCCGTTCTGAAAATTAGAATGAATTCTACCAATTGTTGGGGGTTGAATTGAAACGATAAGAAGATGAAGAAGACAAATGTTGAAAAGGTTCAAAATTCTAATAGTGCAATTTGGGATTCTATTAACCCCTGAAAGAATGATTGATAATTGCATTAGTTTTTTGTCTGCAAAACACATTGCGCATATACTAAATTAATATTAGTTAGTAGAGCATCTTGCATTTATCTCGAATTGATCTGATTATCATTAATTAGATATTAACATAGGATAAAAATAATTAATTACCAAAATTTTTTAATAACTAAGTATTTGAAGTGACATATAATTATTGGAGTGATATAAGTACTTGACGTAAATTAAAAAATCCATTACATTTCTTGGACTCTTTATAGTTTTTTTTCTTAAAAAAAACGGATAGATTGCGCTTTTATTGTTTTCACAAATAAGCAAATCAATCGAGAAAGAGGTAATTTCATATTTAAATTGGAACAATATATTTGTATTAATTCATATCAAATAATGCCAATTTTCAAAGAATGTAGCATTTTTAGTATTATATTTTAGAAGGAAGAAAAAAAATTGATGAAAACCTTCATTTGGTTGGAATGGCACGATTTTAATTTTTTTTTTGATGTGTATAATTGGTTTTGTCATTCCTTTTGACACCACATCAGTTCGTTTGGTGACTTTTTTGTATCTCTAATCTTTTTATAATTTTTTGATGTAGTGTTGTTGCTTCATTTGTAATTCTATTTATTTTATATGAGCATGGGTATATCTTGTAACGAAAATATATTTGTGATGTTATTATTATTTTTGTCTCTCATTACGCATATGCTTTTATCACGATACTCTTCTTTTATTTTTCCTTTTTTTTATGAGGTATCTAAATAGATCAAAACTTCAATGTTTTTCTGTGTGAATACTCCAGTAGGCCGAATTCATCTCAATTTAGCATGTTCAAGAAGTAAAATCTAAATAATAGTAACCTGCAAAATTCCTTTGTGCTTACTTTGTCGATTCTTTTGTATATTTCTTGTTTTGTCTCTATGATTTAGGGTTCTTCTAATCTAGTAAAAGACAGTTTCTTGTAATCAAGTTCCCAACATAGTTTTTGGTGAATATAAAGTGAAAAGATAACAATAATTATTTACCTAACGAATAAGGTCATAAATATACGGGCTATCTTCTTACGGATCAATATTAGATTTAAGGAAAGAAATATGTATATATTAGTATTAACATAAATTTTATTATTTTACCATATTGTGTATGGAGCATTGTTTCTATTATATGAAGTTTCTAACCACCTAAATCACCCAAAGAAGAATCTTCCTTGAGTTAGAGCTATATATATATATTGATGTTATTAATATCTCTTCTCTTGTTTTTCGTTTTATCGTTATTCTGTATAAATTTTTTCTTTTTTATTTATGTACTATTAATCCCACATTAATTAGTGCTCTCTCCGTTTCCAAAAGGATCTAGTAGTTTGACTTGAAACGTAGTTTAAGAGAAGAAAGAAAAGTTTTTAATATTGTGGTTCTAAATTAAAGTTATGTCAAATGTACCAAAATGCCCTTTAATCTTGTGGTATTAAACATGCCACGAGGAAAGTTAAAGGTAAAGTTAAACTGTTGCCAAAAAAGCAAAATGGGTCATTCTTTTTAAAACAAACTAAAAATAAAATAGGGACTTTCTTTTTTAAACGGAGGGAGTGTTCCTATTATCCCCCTGATTTGATTTTATAAATAATTTTCTACCCATTTACGGCATACGTGACACCAGCTTGAAAAAAAGTCAACACACGTTGGACCCACAAGATAGTGTCACATAGGCCAATAAAGAGAAACCCTTCATGATGCTGTGGAGAGGGTATTTTGCTTGCAGAAAGACTCTAGCACTGATATTGGTAAGTTGTGCGTTGCCACGACAAGAATAAAGCATGTTAGAATGAGAAAGATTTTGATAATTCACAAATATAGGAACAGATGAAAGAAACAGGTTGTGCGACGTGTTCCTTATAGACCGAATCCGACTTGGATCAGGAGAACGTCAACCTCGCATACTAGAAGATATAAAGCTGTGGAAGTATTGCTTTTTCGACAAACAACCAGTTCAAAAAGTTTCCTTTTAAAAAAGGAGTTCGCAACCAAGTCGAAAGAGGAATTAGGGATCAATAATGTTTTCTTATTTAATTAAGGAAAGATTTGTCGCAATACAAAAGAAACATTTTGTGGAAGGTTTTTCTTATTTAATTAAGGAAAGTTTTATGCCATTATATTACCTAATTTTAGTTGACTTCTACAAAGTCTTCATGCGAAAGAGTTAAAGTTGAAGAAGAAGATGAAGATGCGGCAAGACGAGTTCCGCACAATGTAGGAGTCCTACGCGTGAGCTTCTAAGTTTCAAGAGAAAATTAAGTAGAGCATAAGTAGGATTTCTAGTTGAAATATGTTTTTGATTCATATTCAAATCTATAAATAGAACGATAGTTTCACTGGAGAAAATTGCGCACCTACATAGAGAGAAGATCAAAACACGATCAAGAGGTTTGAGAGAGTTTTGATATTTATCGTGAGTGTTGCAATTTTAGAGGAAAAAGTTGTAAGATTGTAATTAAGAGTTTTGATTAAAACCGAGTGTGTGTGTAGAATTCGTCTAACAAGTTTGAGAAACTTGACAAACGGTAGAAGACTTAAACCTGGATTTTTTTTGTCTTGGATAGCTCGGAATTAGAGTTTATAATTTCTTACCTAGGAATTAGAGTTTATAATTCCTCTAGGAATTAGAGTTATAATTCCTTAGGTTACATAGGTTTGCAATATTGTGTTGAAACTTGGAGTTTAATAAAGTGAAGTTAAATCCTACAGAGGTGTAGGTCGTGGTTTTATCCTTATGAGTTAGGGTTTTCCGTGATAAAATATTATGTTATTATTTTATTTTCTTCAAAAAAACGTAATTGTTGTAATCTGAAAAGGAACATATAAAATATACTTGTTCCTTAGGCGAATTTGGGGGTCAGAATTCAGAATTCCAACAAAGCAGGAAGGTATCTCAACATTTAATCGCTTGATTAAGCAAGTTGACTCTCTTAAAAGTGGAGTCAACTCCTTCAACAATGAGCTTGTTGTCACAGTTCAGACCTCTTAATCAAGTTTCTCCAAAAATGTGGAATGTTCGTACAACACCTTTAACGAAAATGTGATCAACACCCTCAAGTACTTTTGGGGTGGCCATTAACTTTTGTGGTTGCACCTCTTTCTTTTTCTCTATATCTCAATAAGAGCTTGTCCCTCTCTATCTTTTGGACTACTGTTTTCCTTAACTCTTAGACTACTCTAGTTTCTAATGTCTATGCTTTAATATTGTCTGTTGTTTAGATATTCTTTTTGATTATGACAAAGGAGGAGAAAACAATTACATCCCTCTCTGTTAGATAGGGAGAGCTAAGACAGGGGGAGTTGCATACATCAACAACATCTAACCTTATGGAAGTATAATTTAACTCTCTAAGTATAATTGACTATCCATATTACTATTAAAATTGTGATCAAACTTGTCACTATCAAAAAGGTGGAGATTGTTAACTCCATATGGTTAGTTGATTTTGAAAATAGACTCATAATGTGTATCTCGATTTTCGTAGGTCACAAATCTAAAAAGGGAAGTCATCAGCACAGACGACTTCAAGAAGGAAAAAAATATTTCATTAAAATACAAAGATGCATTGGAAAGGATAGCCTCAAATCTAAGGGACAAAAGAAGGAAAGAAATATATGATTGGAATATATGGTCAATCAGCACATAGAGGAAAGAAGCAAGAATCTCACACTCTTGGCAGCAATCACAATTAACTCATCAAGAAATGGGAAGAACCACAATTCAAGCCACAAGAAGACAAGAAGACTGCTGATCACACAAGGACAAGATCAAATCAACACAAGAAAAGCATAAGAAGCGATGAAAAGCGAAGAGCCATAAATCAAGCTACAAGATAAGAAATCTGATGATCACACAAGGACAAGATTAAATTAGCACAAGGAAAGCAGAAGAAGCGATCTACTACAGAAAAACTAAATTGCCTCAATCAAGGACTCTCTAAAGTAATCTTTGATTGAGATAAAATCCCATGGGTTTTTTCCTTACAAAGAGCAGAGGTTATCATCTATTTATATCGACCTAGATGTATAGTGCGAAGTACACAACTTTACTTGAGCTTAGCAAACAGTTTTCTTTTGTCTTTCATAAAAATTTGTAAACACTTGAGTGATAAAATTGGAAAGAAAAGAGAAAAGAAAAACATCGGAGTGCAGGTATACAAGTTGAGACAATGTTAAGGTAGAAATCTGATTTGCATATCAAACATATTAAAAGTTCCACCATTGGTGTAACAAAGAATATCTCTTCAACTCTCTTAAGGAAAACCCTTGAAACCCAAGGGGACTGGACTAGGCACCACATTAGTGATCCAAACCAGGTTAAAATTTTGTCTGTCAACTATTACTGCAACTTTCTGTTACTGTTTATTATCTTACTAACTTGCAGGTGAGTCAACTATCGACTACTGATAGCTGACTAAGTGAATTTTTAATTCACCCCCACCTCTCTTGAATATCACTTAGTATTGTATAAGTGTGTCTATGAGATTTCAGGCATAGGTTGAGGGGGTATTGTGCATTTTCCCTAAGTTATATGGTTATAGTTTTTATTTTGAAGAGAGGATTTTGTATAGTTTATTCAAATGGAAAGTGCAGTAGCATATAATTTTATGTTGCTCTTTTTCTTTCATTCTTCTTCTATATTTTTCTTTGAGGTGTCGAATATATATTTTTAAAAAATTGTTTATATGATACAATTTTTTGACTTGATTACTTTTTATTATTACGTAATAATATATATATATATNAATTAAAATACAGAGTGCATACTATTTATATACAATAAACTATTCAAATGATGTGTGTGTTTGATAAATATATGGTGATAGTTTATGTAGAAATAAAAAAATTAACTGGTAATGCCAGTGTGACTTTGACCATTACTTTATTTTTTTAAAAATAGATGTCCTTTTTTACCGTCAATCGGCTATAGATTTACCAACAAGATGAAACAAAGGTCCAGGTAATCAACCAATTGAACTATTAAGATTTATTCTCTCTAGTCCAAATTAAGTGAATTGTCAAAAGTTTTTTTATAGTTCAAAATAAGTGAAATTTTCAAAGGTCAAGATAATTGTTAGTAGGATTTTTGTTTCCATATCTATCATTTCTTTTGATGATGTTATTAATTACTTTACCTCTGTTAAGAGAATAATTTAAGAATATTAATTAAAAAATTAGTCTTTAATGTTGTCCTTAAATATTTTTGTTTAAGAGGAGAGTTATATCCTAACAATTCAGTTAATATATAAACTAGAGGAAGTACAATTCATTTCCCGAACACATTTGTGAAAACATTGAATTAATTATATTCAAAGAATGATACAATATAATTACTCTTTTAATTATTTCTCGTTAAGGAATGTGACAGGTGTGTACCAATTCACACATGGAGGGAGTATAAAAGTTTTTGAATACTAAAAAAACCTTATTACAGCCTTCCCATTTCACAAGGCCGTTTTAGGGTTTTGATTTTTTCTTTTTCCTTTGCTTTTGAATTTTATGTTTGTCGTGTTGGTCTAGGATTAGCAAGAGAACCAGTTTTGTCAACCCCCTAATCTCTCAGGTATGTTCTCAAATTTAATCAGGGCTTTCTGTTAATTGATATATTTGTCCTCAATTCTTAAAAAATAATGTTTTTCCCCTTCAAGTAGGTAAATATACTCATTTGTGTTAGAAGCCTTTTATTGTCTTCATAACTCCATATTAATTTCATGTTCTTCTCGATTGTATCAATGGTATTAGAGTCATTCATACCGAAATGTATCAGGTGCAGGTTGCTATTTGTAGACAGTTAATCTGCAGTTGGTAGAGGCACTTATAGCATTGGCTTATAGAGATTCAGAAATAAATTTTTAGATAAATACTAGAATGTAAACCTAAGATTTGAATGTCTAAAACAAATTTTGAACCCCATTGGCCACTACACTAGTATCTTTCCTTATGTCAAGGGGATTCAACAATTTATACAAAACTAGGAAGATTGGGTCTGCCATAATTGCACAATATATTTTTGCAGTGAAGGGGTCCAATTGACTACATTGCGAGAAACTAGTTCCGCCACTAAATAAAAGCGCTAACTATCACTGCCTATTCTAAATGGAATTATCTCCTATAAATAATAAGTTCAATTAAATATATAGTTGAGCTGATTGTTTTCTTCTAAAACTAGGGGTAAAGTAAATTCAGAACATAACATTAATGAGAGAAAACCGATAAAGTGTTGTATAAATTCAAATGTTTATGTCAAGAATGCTGCACTATACAAGGTATTCTGCTGGTCAGATTGCCAATACTTGTAATTCTTACATTTATTTTCATATGAAGTTTAGTTTTTATAGCCAAAAACAGTTTGCTTTCTGATTTGGACTTTGACATTTCGTTTCTTTTTTGTTTTTCTATCATTTCAGACTTTCATTAGTATCAACAGTGTTAGAGATTTCCAGCTAAATGTCAGCCAAGGAGGAAGTTGGGGAGAGTCTTGCACTTGTTGTAGATAATGAGAGTTCATCTACAATCAATGAAACAGGGCTTCAACTGTATCCAGTTTCTGAGTATGAATATGGTGAAGGTTTACCATATGCTCCTATGAATTGGCCAAATGTTGGTGATAAGTGGGGTTGGAGGACAGGTAGAAGAGCTACAAACTCAGGCACCTTCAAAGATAGATATTTGTATCTTCCGGAGCGTTATCAGGCACCGAAAGATGGAAAGAAAAATGCCTTCCGAAGTAAGACTTCAGTTAAAAAATATCTCCAATCTGAGTATCCTGGTATGGATATCGATCAATTCTTTGCCTCATTCAGTTGGATGATTCCTTCAAAGCAGTCGTCAAGCTCAAAAGGTTAGCTTCAACAAGGCTCTTCGGTATATATCATGTAGAGATTTATTTAGTTGTTTGCTTCAACTAAAAGAAACAGTAATAACCACATGGCTCACTGTGTATACTGAACTTCCAAATAAATTTAATATTTACCGAGTTATGTGTAAGGACCGACTCTAAATCACCTCTCTATCCCCCTTGGCCTTTACATTTGTATCTTTGACCATGGACTTTGTTCCATCTCTAATCATTACGTAGAATTTTATTTGTTTCCTTTTCTGTCAAACGTGA
Organism: Solanum pennellii; assembly: GCF_001406875.1. NCBI lineage: Eukaryota > Viridiplantae > Streptophyta > Magnoliopsida > Solanales > Solanaceae > Solanum > Solanum pennellii. The sequence goes on from NC_028645.1 coordinate 69,744,555, forward strand.
ATGTTATCATACTAGTTACAAGTTCTTGCAGTTTACCAAACAAAATGTGAAAATTTGTATAATGCTGCTAGGAGTAAACTTTGTTATGTTCTCATATTTAATGAGAGTGTTTAATATTTGTAATACTCTTTGGGAAGTATATTGAATATCCATTAATTACTAAATAGAACAATGGATGTAGATTATTATCCAATGATTGTACCTACAGGTAGTATATATATATATTTTGTTAAGCTTTGAGGTTGCTCATTTTACTTTAGAAATTATTAGGGAAGTCATAGATATCCATTTTTGGTCGTCGAATTGTGTATGATAGGAACCAAAATATATAGAAGTGTAAACACAATTGTTTTTTTTGTACTAAAATTATTTGGAATGGTTGTGGATAATTAGGCCAAGAGTAGACTTAAGTCAACATTTGGAGTTTGAACGCTCGAATTGGTATTTCGACGGCACCATTAGATTTAATTTCGAGTTCTACGTGAAGTCTTGTTTTAATTTTTAGCGATCTGGGGGAAATTTAGTGTTTTGAGTAAAAGTTATTTTATCGCTACTTAAATAGATACCGGGTCAAGGAGACTTCGTATACGTGTCCCGACGTTCATTTAGTCTGGAACGTTAAGTTTGGTCGGGTAGCATATCTAGTTTGTCTATGTGCAAATTTTGAATTAATCATGAGGGTTCTTAGGTGATTTTGTTGAGTCTTGGTGTATGCTGATATGATGTATATGATGCACGTTAAGTATTCTTTGCATCATGAGGCTCTTGGTCGCTGTTGCATTGGTATGTGTTCTTGTGCTTCACGATCGCATGGAGGATGTTGCAATCGCAATAGCATCTTGAGCATCGTGATTGTGTGGCCTTTTGTCACGATCGCATGGTCAACTAATTAGTTGACCAGCATTAGCCATGGCAATTGAGAGGTATGGGGTCGCAATCGCAAAGGGTAGAAGTGACCTAGATAGATTTTTTTTAAAAAATCGGCATTCATCCTCATTTCTCCATTTTTGTACTTTGGAAGCTTGGTAGAGGCTATTTTAAAGGGACTTTTCGAGATTCTTCAATTGGATAACGAGTTTTAACTCCCTATCTTTATTACCCACTACTTACTTCAAGATTTTATTACAAATATCTAGTCAGTCCACACTAATTTCTGTCATTTTATATTTGAAGTGAATTTTGTCCATGATTACACAGTCTGTGCACGTAGTCAGGGACAGAGCTTAATTGAAAAGTTACACCATATAGATAGGGAAAATAATTTTTTTTGAATATCTGTAAGTTGTTGAAGCTGCTTCGCATAAAAATTTTTCTTTGAATCCCCAATTTTTTTCCTTTATTGAGGATGGAAGACTTACATGATATTGATTTTGACTCAGATATGAAAGAGAGGACTACATCTGCAGGGACAAAAATGCAGCCTTTACTGTCTGATTCTTCCTTCAAAGCCATTACTTGTAAGGCTGGTAACCGAATCTGTAGCAGTTTAGCAGCAGAAAACCCTTTTACGGAGACCAGATTCTGTGATCTCTGTTGCAGTGAGTCTGGTTTTTGCGGAGACTGTTGCTGTATACTTTGCAGCAAGCTTATCAGTCTGGACTATGATGGGTACAGTTACATCCGCTGTGAAGCAACAGTAGTTTCTGGCCACATATGTGGACATGTTTCCCATCTAGAGTGTGCTCTACGAGCTTACATGGCTGGGAGAGTTAGAGGAAGCATCAATTTGGATGTAGAGTATCTCTGTCGATACTGTGATTCAAGGATGGATTTGGTTCCACATGCTTCGAAGCTTTTAAACATTTGCACATCCATTGCTTCTTATGCTGACATCGAGAATATTTTGAATGTTGGCATTCGTATTTTGCGTGGCTCAAAAAAAAGTATTGCAAAAGAATTGTTGCATCGTATTGAATCAATCAATGGAAAGGTATAGCGCTAATTGATTAATGGAACTTTGTTTCCTATGATGCTATTTTTTTCCAGTTTTGAGGTTTACAGATACTAGAATGGCCAATTTGATAATCATTTCAGCTTATGAAAGGAGTCAACATTCAAGATGCATTCAAACAGGAAAGTGGTGTGAATAGCACTGGTAACTTCTCTGTCTTGTCATTGTCTTGTTTGTATATATGTATTTGAGCAAGATATTTTCAATATGTGCAAATTTAGTTATCTTACTTTAAGTATTGTCTATTTCATGACAAAAATATATACATCTATGTCTATTTCCGTTTTTCCCATTGTCCACAAATGCCAAAAACACTTGTTGCAACTAAACTGCAATATGACAAGAAAATAAGATTTGAGAGCCTCGTAAAAAGTAAAAAAGAGGAAATGAATAGCTTACTTAAAAAGAGTTTGGAACTTTGGTGTAATCAACCTAAAGAGAAAGGAATGGATCACTCATGGATCTCTTGTAGGGTGGTGTTTTGGTCAATTGCGTTAATAACATCTCTTGGCATAGAGAGTTCTGCCTAGCCCGCAAGGCATAGAATTGAATGTCACATCCATGATTTGTCTCACCACATTCCTATAATTCTTTTCGAATGTTAGTCAAGTTATAATTGGCCGACTGTTGATTTCTTCAAGTCGGCTACCCTAGAGTTTAGACGATTAGATAAAACAACATATTGTATAACGATAAAGAGATAAAAGACATAGTGGACAAAGAATTCTATGCTAGTTCGGATCACGTCTATTCCAGTCCCCTTGAGTTACAAGGGTTTCCTTAGAGCTTGAATGTTTATGATTAGACAGATGGCCTTTTCTGAACTCCTTGACCAGAAAAATTCCAATTTACTTGTCAATCACATCCTCTACACTTATAGTTTTCTTTTCACTAGTAAACTATTTTGAATACAGTGATAAAAGTGTGACTATGCTTTTGATCAAGGGAAATTGCGCTATCGAAGTAGTCAAAAGATTATCTTATCCATTCAGTACCCAAACTTTATATACTACAGATAAAAACAACCTACAGTTAAACTTAACCTACTACCTGAATTCCAAAAAAATAGGGGAGTCTAAAACAGTATTAGTTAGTGTAACTAATAACTACAGTAACCAATGCTTGATACTTCTGTGATGATGATCTACTTTTATATTGCTTGCTGCTTCTTTTCCGTTGCTTGGACAGAATGGAATTGATATCAATTCTCTGATGTTCAACTAATATCTGATCTGGAATGTCACTGAGATTTATCTTAGAAGAAGAGAATTTGAGCAATCTTCTTTTTCTGATTTGCAGTGTTTTGCTCTTAATGTAACCCAAGGGATTTTCTCGCTGATATTCAAATTTGTCCGACTGTCCTGTTATTTCTTGTGGTTAGCGTGTGCTCTTTTCCCTTCGTTCAAATCTATCGTAGACAAGTCATTCTTCCTTGATTCATGCCTTCTTTTCACAGATTTTGGATGTCTCATTTTTTTTGGCGCAGATCATTTAGGATTAGTGTCATCATTAAAATATAAGATAATGAAGCTAATAGTACGTGTTATTTGTTCTCTGCCTTTAGCAATACTACTCAGATTTATCGGAGCCTATCTGTTAGTCTGATATATCCAGATAGATATTGTCGCAATTGTGGTTGTGATTCTTCTTGTTGGTCTTGATGTGCAATCATATTTTCTATTCATAGAATATGTCTATATGTTGTGTCTTTCGTATTTTGTGGAAGTCTGGTTTAATACTCAATTTGCTATTATTAACGAATCTTGTGGCATTTCATACCCTACTCTATTTCTAATGTCATGTAGGATTCTTTTAATCCTTCAAATTTTGGACAATGGTTTTCATGAAGTTAATTTCTAGATTTTTCAGCTAACTCTGGTACCTCGCAAGATCAAAATCTCAGTCAGAAGCAAAAGACACTGAATGATTTCAATATCCCTGAAAACATTGATCGCAAAGTTACTATGCTAATTAATTGAAGGTAACAAGTAGTAAGTGAGAAGAGCAAGTTATTCCGGACACCATTGTCATAAAAATGATTTGGTAGATTGCTACTGGTACATTTATGCATTATGAGAATATTCTCAAACAGAAAGAGCCCAAGTTTGTTAATTATTTGGCTATATACCTTGTTGTTTAAGTAAACATACATATGTTTGTTACAATTGGCAAGGAATTGTTGTTTTGCATATGCACTATTTCCAACAACTTTGAACATGTGGTGTTCAAAGTTAGTCTCGACAAAGTGTAACTTTATACAATGTTTGATGTTTTTTGTGGCTAAAGTTCAGGTAAATCGTATATATGGTTGAAGTATTTTTGTGTGAGAAAGCATATACTCTGATGTACTAGTAGTTTGTTTAATTGATTCATAAAATGTGAAAATGTTAACTATTGTACAAGAACAAGTTCAGCGTCTCTCCAAACACCTCTAGATCCATTACCAAACTCTTCACGGCCTTGGTCATCCTTGGGCACCATCACTATCAGCTCTCCATCCACAAATACCACAGCGGCCAGCTCCGGCATAGTCGAAGCAGTCAATCTATACCTCCAATATGTATCCACATTCAATTCATGCTTATCCTCACCATGTGCATTTCCCTTTCTCACAACAATCTTCCGTGACCCTGCAGGATGAATCTCTAATGGCAGTGTTCTCACTTGTCCATCCCCAGCTCCTTCTAGTTCGATTTTTGCCATGAAACGGAAGAATCCTTCCTTCTCTTCCACCGCCACATCTGCATTAGAACGGAACGACAATTCCAGAAAGTAGTTAAATATGAGAGGAAGTCTCCAGAGTTTCTTCATTGCGGAATCATGAATGTGTTGTTGCCGTTCTGAAAATTAGAATGAATTCTACCAATTGTTGGGGGTTGAATTGAAACGATAAGAAGATGAAGAAGACAAATGTTGAAAAGGTTCAAAATTCGAATAGCGCAATTTGGGATTCTATTAACCCCTGAAAGAACGATTGATAATTGCATTAGATTTTTTGCCTGCAAAACACATTACGCATATACTAAATTAATATTAGTTAGTAGAGCATCTTGTATTTATCTCGAATTGAACTGATCTATCATTAATTAGATATTAACTTAGGATAAAAATAAATAATTACCAAAATTTTTTGATAACTAAGTATTTGAAAGGGCATATAATTATTGGAGTGATGTAAGTACTTGACATAAATTAAAAATCCATTACATTTCTTGGATTCTTTATAGATTTTTTTCTAAATAAAAAACGAATAGATTGCTCTTTTATTGTTTTCGCAAATAAGTCAATCAATCGAGAACGAGGAAATTTCCTATTTAAATTGCAACAATATATTTATATTAGTTCATATCAAATACTGCCAATTTTCAAAGAATGTAGCATTTTTAGTATTATAATTTAGAAGGAAGGAAAAAAATTGACGAAAACCTTCATTTGGTTTGAATAGCACGATTTTTTTTTTAATTTTTTTTTATGTGCATAGTTGGTTTTGTCATTCCTTTTAACACCACATCAGTTCGTTAGGTGACTTTTTCGTATCTCTGATCTTTTTATAATTTTTTGATGTAGTGTTGTTGCTTCATTTGTAATTCTATTTATTTTATATGAGCATGGGTACATCTTGTAACGAAAATATATTTGTGAAGTTATTATAATTTTTGTTGCCTCTCATTACGCATATGCTTTTATGACTATACTCTTATTTTATTTTTCCTTTTATATTATTATCTAAATAGATCAAAACTTTGTGAATACTCCAATAGGCCAAATTCATCTCAATTTAGCCTGTTCAAGAAGTAAAATCTAAATAGTAGTAACCTGCAAAATTCCTTCATGCTTACTTTCTGGATTCTTTTGTATATTTCTTTTTTTGTCTCTATGATTTAGGGTTCTTCTAATCTAGTAAAAGACAGTTTCTTGTAATCAAGTTCCCAACATAGTTTTTGGTGAATATAAAGTGAAAAGATAACAATAATTATTTACCTAAAGAAGAAGGTCATAAATATACGGGCTATCTTCTTACGGATCAATATTAGATTTAAGGAGAGAAATATGTATATATTACTATTAACATAAATTTTATGAATTTACCATATTGTGTATGGAGCATTGTTTCTATTATGTGAGTTTCTAACCACCTAAATCACCCACAGAAGAATCTTCTCGAGTTAGAGCTAT
>NC_028645.1:69750926-69753470 GCF_001406875.1 Solanum pennellii
TATATATATATATATTTTGATGTTATTAATATCTCTTCTCTTGTTATTCGTTTAATCGTTATTCTGTTTAAATTTTCTCTTTTTCATTTATGTACTATTAATCCCACATTAATTAGTACTCTCTCCGTTTCCAAAAGGATGTACTAGTTTGACTTGAAACGGAGTTTAAGAGAAGAAAGAAAAGTTTTTATTAATGTGGTTCTAAATTAATGTTATGTCAAATGTACCAAAATGCCCTTTAATCTTGTGGTATTAAACATGCCACGAGAAAAATTAAAGTTAAATTTAAAGTGTTGCCGAAAAACCAAAATGGGTCATTCTTTTTAAAACAAACTAAAAATAAAATATGGACTTTCTTTTTTAAACGGAGGGAGTATTGAAAAAATATATTGCTACTGGTACATTTATACATTATGAGAATATGCTCAAACAGAAAGAGCCCAAGTTTGTTCATTATTTGGCTATATACCTTGTTGTTTAAGTAAACATACATATGTATGTTACAATTGGCAAGGAATTGTTGTTTTGCATATGTACTATTTCAAACAACCTTGGACATGTGGTGTTCAAAGTTAGTCTCGACAAAGTGTAACTTTATACAATGTTTGAAGTTTTATGTGGATAAAGTTGAGGTATATCGTATATATGGTTGAAGTTTAAGTATTTTTGTTTGAGAAAGCATATACTCTGATGTACTGGTAGTTTGTTTAATTGATTCATAAAATGTGAAAATGTTAACTATTGTACAAGAACAAGTTCAGCGTCTCTCCAAACACCTCTAGATCCATTATCAAACTCTCCACGGCCTTGGTCATCCTTGGGCACCATCACTATAAGCTCTCCATCCACAAATACAACCGTGGCCAGCTCCGACTTAGTCGAAGCAGTCAATCTGTACCTCCAATATGTATCCACATTCCATTCATGCTCATCCTCACCGTCTGCATTTCCCTTTCTCTCAACGATCTTCCTTACACCTGCAGGATGAATCTCTACTGCCAGTGTTCTCACTTGTCCATCCCCAGCTCCTTCTAGTTCGATTTTTGCCATGAAACGGAAGAATCCTTCCTTCTCTTTTACCGCCACATCTGCATTAGAACGGAAAGACAATTCCAGAAAGTAGTTAAATATGTGAGGAAGTCTCCCGAGTTTCTTCATTGCGGAATCAGTAATGTGTTGCCGTTATGAAAAATTAGAATGAATTGTACCAATTGTTGGGGGTTGAATTGAAACGATAAGAAGATAAAGAAGACAAATGTGGAAAAGGTTCAAAATTCTAATAGTGCAATTTGGGATTCTATTAACCCCTGAAAGAATGATTGATAATTGCATTAGTTTTTTGTCTGCAAAACACATTGCGCATATACTAAATTAATATTAGTTAGTAGAGCATCTTGCATTTATCTCGAATTGAACTGATTATCATTAATTAGATATTAACTTAGGATAAAAATAATTAATTACCAAATTTTTTTAATAACTAAGTATTTGAAGTGACATATAATTATTGGAGTGATATAAGTACTTGACGTAAAGTAAAAAATCCATTACATTTCTTGGACTCTTTATTGATTTATTTCTAAACAAAACGGATAGATTGCTCTTTTATTGTTTTCACAAATAAGCTAATATATCGAGAAAGAGGTAATTTCCTATTTAAATTGGAACAATATATTTGTATTAATTCATATCAAATACTGCCAATTTTCAAAGAATGTAGCATTTTTCAGTATTATAATTTAGAAGGAAGAAAAAAAATTGACGAAAACATTCATTTGGTAGGAATAGCACGATTTTTAAATTTGTTTTTTATGTGCATTATTAGTTTTGTCATTCCTTTTGACACCACATCAGTTCGTTTGGTTACTTTTTCGTATCTCTGATCTTTTTATAACTTATTGATGTAGTGTTGTTGCTTCATTTGTAATTCTATTTATTTTATATGAGCATGGGTATATCTTGTAACGAAAATATATTTGTGATGTTATGATAATTTTTGTCTCTCATGACGCATATGCTTTTATCACGATACTCTTGTTTTATTTTTCCTTTTTTTATCAGGTATCTAAATAGATCAAAACTTCAATGTTTTTTCTGTGTGAATACTCCAGTAGGCCAAATTCATCTCAATTTAGCATGTTCAAGAAGTAAAATCTAAATAATAGTAACCTGCAAAATTCCTTCATGCTTACTTTCTCGATTCTTTTGTATATTGCTTTTTTTGTCTCTATGATTTAGGGTTCTTCTAATCTAGTAAAAGGCAGTTTCTTGTAATGAAGTTCCCAACATAGTTTTTGGTGAATATAAAGTGAAAAGATAACAATAATTATTTACCTAAAGAATAATGTCATAAATATACGGGCTATCTTCTTACGGATCAATATTAGATTTAAGGAAAGAAAAATGTATATATTACTATTAACATAAATTTTATTATTTTACCATATTGTGTATGGAGCATTGTTTCTATTATTTGATGTTTCTAACCACCTAAATCACCCACAGAAGATTCTTCCTTGAGTTAGAGCTATATATATATATATA
>NC_028645.1:69753761-69881467 GCF_001406875.1 Solanum pennellii
TATATATATGTATGTTATTAATTTCTCTCCTCTTGTTTTTCGTTTTATCGTTATTCTGTTTAAATTTTCTCTTTTTCATTTATGTACTATTAATCCCACATTAATTAGTACTCATTCCGTTTCCAAAAGGATGTACTAGTTTGACTTGAAACAGAGTTTAAGAGAAGAAAAAAAGTATTTAATTTTGTGGTTCTAAATTAAAGTTATGTCAAATGTACCAAAATGCCCTTTAATCTTGTGGTATTAAACATGCCACGAGGAAAGTTAAAGTGTTGCCAAAAAAGCAAAATGAGTCATTCTTTTTAAAGCAAACTAAAAATAAAATAGGGACTTTCTTTTTTAAACGGAAGGAGTATTCCTATTATCCCCCTGATTTGATTTTATAAATAATTTTCTACCCATTTACGTGATACGTGGCACCAGCATAAAAAAAAGTCAACACACGTTGGACCCACAAGATAGTGTCACGTAGGCCAATAAAGAGAAATCCTTCATGATGCTGTGGAGAGGGTATTTCGCTTGCAGAAAGACTCTAGCACTGATATTGGTAAGTTGTGTGTTGCCACGACAAGAATCAAGCATGTTAGAATAAGAAAGATTTTGATAATTCACAAATATAGGAACAAATGAAAGAAACAGGTTGTGCGACGGGTTCCTTATAGACCGAATCCGACTTGGATAAGGAGAACGTCAACCTCGCAAAGTAGAAGATATAAAGATGTGGAAGTATTGCTTTTTCGACAAACAACCAGTTCAAAAAGTTTCCTTTTAAAAAAGGAGTTCGCAACCAAGTCTAAAGAGGAATTAGGGATCAATAATGTTTTCTTATGTAATTAAGGAAAGTTTTGTCGCAATACAAAAGAAACATTTTGTGGAAGGTTTTTCTAATTAAGGAAAGTTTTATGCCAGTATATTACCTAATTTTAGTTGACTTCTACAAAGTCTTCATGCGACAGAGTTAAAGTTGAAGAAGAAGATGAAGATGCGGCAAGACGAGTTCCTCACAATGAAGGAGTCCTACCCGTGAGCTTCTATGTGTCAAGAGAAAATTAAGTAGAGAATAAGTAGGATTTCTAGTTTAAATAGGTTTTTGATTCAAATTCAAATCTATAAATAGAACGATAGTTTCAATGGAGAAAATTGCGCACCTACATAGAGAGAAGACCAAAACACGATCAAGAGGTTTGAGAGAGTTTTGATATTTATCGTAAGTGTTGCAATTTTAGAGGAAAAAGTTGTAAGATTGTAATAAAGAGTTTTGATTAAAACCGAGTGTGTGTGTAAAATTCGTCTAACAAGTTTGAGAAACTTGACAAACGGTAGAAGACTTAAACCTGGGTTTTTTTTGTCTTGGATAGCTCGGAATTAGAGTTTATAATTTCTTACCTAGGAATTAGAGTTTATAATTTCTTAGCTAGGAATTAGAGTTTATAATTCCTCTAGGAATTAGAGTTATAATTCCTTAGGTTACATAGGTTTGCAATATTGTGTTGAAACTTGGAGTTTAATAAAGTGAAGTTAAATCCTACAGAGGTGTAGGTCGTGGTTTTACCCTTATGAGTTAGGGTTTTCCGTGATAAAATATTATGTTATTATTTTATTTTCTTCAAAAAAACGTAATTGTTGTAATCTGAAAAGGAACATATAAAATATACTTGTTCCTTAGGCGAATTTGGGGGTCAGAATTCAGAATTCCAACAAAGCAGGAAGGTATCTCAACATTCAATCGCTTGATTAAGCAAGTTGACTCTCTTAAAAGTGGAGTTAACTCCTCTAACAATGAGCTTGTTGTCACAGTTCAGACCTCTTACTCAAGTTTCTCCAAGAATGTGGAATGTTCGTACAACACCTTTTACGAAAATGTGATCAACTCCCACAAGTACTTTTAGGGTGGACATTAACTTTTGTGGTTGCACCTCTTTCTTTTTCTCTATATCTCAATAAGAGCTTGTCCCTCTCTATCTTTTGGACTACTGTTTTCCTTAACTCTTAGACTACTCTGGTTTCTAATGTCTATGCTTTAATATAGTCTGTTGTTTAGATATTATTTTTGATTATGACAAAGAAGGAGAAAACAATTACATCCCTCTCTGTGAGACAGGGAGAGCTAAGACAGGGGGAGCTGCATACATCAACGGCATCTAACCTTATGGAAGTATAATTTAACTCTCTAAGTATAATTGACTGTCCATATTACTATTAAAATTGTGATCAAACATGTCATTATCAAAAAGGTGGAGATTGTTAACTCCATATGGTTAGTTGATTTTGAAAATAGACTCATAACGTGTATCTCAATTTTCGTAGGTCACAAATCTAAAAAGGGAAGTCATCAGCACAGACGACTTCAAGAAGGAAAAAAATATTTCATTAAAATAGAGAGATGCATTGGAAAGGAAAGAGTCAAATCTAAGGGACAAAAAAGAGGAAAGAAATATATGATTGGTATATATGGTCAATCAGCTCATAGAGGAAAGAAACAAGAATCTCACACTCTTGGCAGCAATCACAATTAACTCATCAAGAAATTGGAAGAACCACAATTCAAGCCACAAGATAAGAAGACTGCTGATCACACAAGGACAAGATCAAATCAACACAAGAAAAACATAAGAAGCGATGAAAAGCGAAGATCCATAAATCAAGCCACTAGATAAGAAGTCTGATGATCCCACAAGGATAAGATTAAATCAGCACAAGGAAAGCAGAAGAAGCGATCTACTACAGATAAACTAAATCGCCTCAATCAAGGAGTCTCTAAAGTAATCTTTGATTGAGATAAAATCCCATGGGTTCTTTCCTTACAAAGAGCAGAGGTTATCATCTATTTATATCGACCTAGATGTATAGTGCGAAGAACACAACTTTACTTGAGCTTAGCAAACAGGTTTCTTTTGTCTTTCATAAAAAATTGTAAACACTTGAGTAATAATATTGGAAAGAAAAGAGAAACGAAAAACATCTGTGTGCAGGTATACAAGTTGAGATAATGTTAAGGTAGAAATCTGATTTGCATATCAGACATATTAAAAGTTCAACCATTGGTGTAACAAAGAATATCTCTTCAACTCTCTTAAGGAAAACCCTTGAAACCCAAGGGGACTGGACTAGGTACCACATTAGTGATCCGAACCAGGTTAAAAAATTTTCTGTCAACTATTTTCTGCAACTTTCAGTTACTGTTTATTATCTTACTAACTTGCAGGTGAGTCAACTATCGACTAGTGATAGCTGACTAAGTGAATTTTTAATTCATCCCCACCTCTCTTGAATATCACTTAGTATTGTATAAGTGTGTCTATGAGATTTCAGGCATAGGTTGATGGGGTATTGTGCATTTTCCCTAAGTTATATGGTTATAGTTTTTATTTTGAAGAGAGGATTTTGTATAGTTTATTTAAATGGAAAGTGCAGTAGCATATAATTTTATGTTGCTCTTTTTCTTTCTTTCTTCTTCTATATTTTTCTTCTTCTAACATACATAGTGCATACCATATATATACAATCAACTATTCAAATAATGTGTGTGTTTAATACATATATGGTGATAGTTTATGTAGAAAGAAAAAAAATAATTGGTAATGCCAGTGTGACTTTGACCATTACTTTATTTTTTAAAAAATAGATGTCCTTTTTTACCGTCAATCGGCTATCGATAAAATGGACCTTCACCAACAAGATGAAACAAAACTCCAGGAAATCAACCAACTGAACTATTAAAATTTATTCTCACTAGTCCAAATTAAGTGAATTGACAAAAAAAATTTGTAGTTCAAAATAAGTGAAGTTTCCAAAGTTCAAGATAATTGTTAGTAGGATTTTTGTTTCCATATCATCCTTTGTTTTAATGATGTTATGAACTATTTACCTTTGATCAGAGAATAATTTAAGAATATTAATAAAAAAATGAGTCTTTAATGTTGTCCTTAGATATTTTGGTTTTAAGAGGAGAGTTATATCCTAACAATTCACTTAATACATAAACTAGAGGAAGTACGATTCATTTCCCCAATACATTTGTGAAAATATTGAATTAATTATATTCAAAGAATGATACAATATAACTACTCTTTTAATTATTGCTCGTTAAGGAATGTAATAGGTGTGTACCAATTCACACATGAAGGGAGTATAGAAGTTTTTGAATACTAAAAAAACCTTATTACAACCTTCTCATTTCACAAAGCCGTTTAAGGGTTTTGATTTTCTTTTTCCTTTGCTTTTGAATTTTATGTTTGTCGTGTTTGTCTAGGATTAGCAGAAGAACCATTTTAGTCAAATCCCTAATCTCTCAGGTATGTTCTCAAATTCAATCAGGGCTTTCTGTTAATTGATATACTTGTCCTCAATTCTTAAAAAATAATGTTTTTTCCATTCAAGTAGGTAAATATACTCATTTGTGTTAGAAGCCTTTTATTGTCTTCTTTACTCCATATTATTTTCATGTTCTTGTCGATTGTATCAATGGCATTAGAGTCATACATCACCCATTGTGCCATGGAGGCGCCTGACCACTTAACTTGAAAAGGACTACCAGGAAAAACTATATACTAGTGGTAGAGTGAAAGCTATCCGTCAAGGCTCTCCCACCTTAATTGCTAACTTTTGAGTTGTGGTTGAGTGGTTTTAGAGTTCCAAAATTAGTTTATATGTATATATAAACTAATTTTAATTACTTTGTTGTTAAGTTAGACTCAAATGTTCATTACTTTGTAGAATAACATGTAACATCTTACCGAAATGTATCTAGTGCAGGTTGCTATTTGTAAACAGTTAATCGGCAGTTGGTAGATGCACTTATAGCATTGTCTTATAGAGATTCAGAAATAAGTTTTGAGACAAATACTAGAATGTACACCTAAGATTTGAATGTCTAAAATAAATTTTGAACTCCATTGGCCACTACACTAGTATCTTCCCTTATGTCAAGGGGATTCAACAATTTACACATAACAAGGAAGATTGAATCTGCCATGAATGCACGGTATATTTTTTCAGTGAAGGGGGTCCAATTGACTACATTGCGAGAAACTCGTTCCGCCACTAAATAAAAGCGCTTACTATCACTTCCCATTCTAAATGGAATTGTCTCCTATAAATAGTAAGGTCAATTAAAAATATAGTTGAGCTGATTGTTTCTTCTAAAACTAGGGGTAAAGTAAATTCAAAGCATAGCATTAATGAGAGGAAACCGATAAAGTGTTTTATAAATTCAAATGTTTATGTCAAGAATGCTGCACTATACAAGCATAGTGCTGGTTAGGTTGCCAATACTTGTAGTTCTTTTATTTATTTTCATATGAAGTATAGTTTTTATAGCCAAAAACAATTTGCTTTCTGATCTGGACTTTGATATTTATTTTCTTTTTTGTTTTTCTGTGATTTCAGACTTTCATTGGTATCAACAGAGTTAGAGATTTTCAGCTAAATGTCAGCCAAAGAGGAGGTTGGGGAGAGTCTTGCACTTGTTGTAGATAATGAGAGTTCATCTACAATCAATTAAATAGGGCTTCAACTGTATCCAGCTTCTGAGTATGAATTTGGTGAAGGTTTACCATATGCTCCTATGGGTTGGCCAAATGTTGCTGATAAGTGGGGTTGGAGGACAGGTAGAAGAGCTACAAACTCAGGAACCTTCAAAGATAGATATTTGTATCTTCCGGAGCATTTTAAGGCACCGAAAGATTGAAAGAAAAATGTCTTCCGAAGTAAGACTTCAGTTAAAAAATATCTCCAATCTAGTATCCTGGTATGGATATCGATCAATTCTTTGCCTCATACAGTTGGATGATTCCTTCAAAGCAGTCGTCAAGCTCAAAAGGTTAGCTTCAACAAGGCTCTTCGGTATATATCATGTAGAGATTTATTTAGTTGTTTGCATCAATTAAAAGAAATAGTAATAACCACATGGCTCATTGTGTATACTGAATTTCCAAATAAATTTAATACTTACCGAGTTATGTGTAAGGAACGATTCTAAATCACCTCTTTCCCCCCCTTGGCCTTTACATTTGTATCTTTGACGATGGACTTTGTTCCATCTCTAATCTTTACGTAGTATTTTATTTGTTTCTTTTTCTGTCAAACGTGAATGTTATCATACTAGTTACAAGTACTGGCAGTTTACCAAACAAAATGTGAAAATTTGTATAATGCTGCTAGGAGTAAACTTTCTTTTGTTCTCATATTTAATGAGAGTATTTAATATTTCTAATACTCTTTGAGAAGTATATTGAATATCCATTAATTACTAAAGAGAACAATGGATGTAGATTATTATCCAATGACTCTACCTACAGGTAGCATATATATATATTTGTTAAGCTTTGAGGTTGCTCATTTTACATTAGAAATTATTAGGGAAGTCAATGACATCCATTTTTGATCGTCGAATTGTGTATTATAGGAATCAAAATATATAAAAGTGTAAACACAATTGTGTTGTTCGTACTGAAAGTATTTGGAATGGTTGTGGATAATTAAACATTAGTTACCTATTTTATAATGTTTAATTATCCACAACAGAAAAATAGCCAATGAAATCCAACAAATTGAGATTTGAAGAGGGTAAAGTGTACGTTGACCTTATTACTACCTAGGTAGAGAGACTATTTACGATAGATCTTCAGCTCAAGATAAAAAACAGTCATAAGTAGTATAAAGAAAAGAAATAACATAATGAAAAACTTATAGCAAGATACTATAGACAATATTACAAATCAACCTGAACAAAATTAAAAAGAACAAGGTAAAACAATAATTGAACTACAAAAAGAAATGAATAATAACCAAACTCAAAGGTTGAAGGAGATAAATAGTAGGAATTTTTAATATATATCCAACTTCATTCACAAGTTTATATGGAGCTGCATTGTATATTTATTGACGCAGAACTATCGTGGATTAACTAGCACACAATCAAAAACAAAAAAAAGTAGAGAAGAGAGTAATAAAAGGATTTTAATGAAGTTCAGTTAGGCCTACAGAGAGTTTTCTACTGTGAAAGAAAAGATGAAGCTTACAATACTTAAGAGTCTCTTATCCTATATTGTGTATCATATACCATGTTATAGGATCCATATCTATCTCCCCAATATATAGATCCCAAGTAAACGCCCAACCTATTTTCTAATCCTATAAAAGTAATATTTTCCTTTTCCAAATCTATTAGGACAAAGGGTCTTCTAAACCAATAGGAATTATAGTTTCCTAAAATAAACAAGGGAAAAATTCAAGACATAATTAACATATATATTTTTGGTATAAAGACATAGGATTAGTGGATTCATATCAACTTTTATAGTTCTTAGCATTCTTCTTGTAAGTACTACGCTTTTTTTTCTTTTGTGATTTTCTAAAGGTACCAACATATCCTTAATGTTGAAGTATACATTGTTACCAAATTGAAAAAAAAAAGTTACCAAACTCAAAGAGAAGAAACTATAAGGATAATACTACGACCCTAATTTGCGACCTCCATAATCCGTTAACTATAAGAAATAAATGAAGAAACACTTAACTATCTAACTTACCTTCTACCCTAATTTGCAACCTCCATAATCCCTATCTAAGGTCGTGTCCTTGGTAAAATTAAGTTGCGATATATCATGCCTAATCTTATCTCCCTAATGTTTCATTGGCCTACCCTGCCTCTCTTGAAACCATTCATAGCCAACCTCTCACAATTCTGCAGTAACTCATTTGTGCATTTTTCTTGTACGTGTCTGAACCATCACAACCTCTTGTAATGACGACCCTGAAGGTCATTTTTAAAAAACATTTGGAAAATTTATCATTTTGCCCCTCTCGATAGTTCCCCAAGTCATGGTTTTCAGTTTATGATGTTGGTTTTAAAATCGGATTGGGAAGTTGAGACTTTTTGATGTTTTAGAGTTTTGGAGACCTCAAGTTGTTAAAGTAGCTTTTGGCAACAATCGGAGCTTTGAGTCATGGAAGGAATTTTAGTCTGTCCCATCAGCTCTGGAATGCAGAATTTTGTCTAGAGGTTTAGTTGTTTTCAAATATGGAGACCCTTTCGTTGATTTGAGCTCTTGAAGTGGAAGTTTAAGTATAATTAGGCCAAGAGTAGACTTAAGTCAACATTTGGAGCTTGAACGCTCGAATTGAAATTTCGACGACACCATTAGATTTAATTTTGAGTCCTACGTGAAGTCTTGTTTGAATTTTCAGAGGTTTCGGGGGAAATTTAGTATTTTTGAGTAAAAGTTATTTTATTGCTACTTAAACAGATACTGGGTCAAGGAGACTTCGTATACGTGTCCCGAGACTCCTTGAGTGTGGAACATTAAGTTTGGTTGGGTAGCATATCTAGTTTGTGTATGTGCAAATTTTGAATGAATCTTGAGGGTTCATTAGGTGATTTTGTTGAGTCTTGGTGTTTGCTGATATGTTGTATATGATGCACGTTAAGTATCCTTTGCATCACGAGGCTCTTGGTCGCGGTCGCATGGTATGCGGTCTTGTGCTTCACGATCGCCAGGAGGATGTTGCAATCGCAATAGCAGCTTGAGCATTGTGATCGTGTGGCCTTGTGTCGTGATCGCATGGTCAACTAATTAGTTGACCAGCATTACTCATCTCAATTGAGAGATATGGGGTCACAATCGCGAAGGGTAAAAGTGACATGGATAGATTTTTAAAAAAAAATCGGCATTCATACTCATTTCTCCATTTTTGTACTTTGGAAGCTTGGTAGAGGCTATTTTAAAGGGTCTTTTTGAGATTCTTCAATTGGGTAACGAGTTTTAACGCCCCATCTTAATTACCCACTACTTACTTCAAGATTTTATTACCCCATCAGTAGAGGCTATTTGAGTCCTAATTTTGAAGTCAAACTTTGTGAACTTTCTCAAGAATTCGGATTTTTAGGAAAATGGAGATTTAACCTTGGTTTCCTATTCATTACAAATATCTAGTCAGTCCACATTGATTTCTATATTTTTATATTTGAAGTGAATTTTGTCCATGATTACACAGTCTGTGCACGTAGTCAGGGACGGAGTTTATTGATAATTTACACCATATAGATAGGGAATGATTTTTTTTGCATATCTGTAAGTTGTTGAATCTGCTTGGCATAAAACTTTTTCTTTGAATCCCCAATTTTTTTCCTTTATTGAGGATGGAAGACTTACATGATATTGATTTTGACTCAGATATGAAAGAGAGGACTACATCTGTAGGGACAAAAATGCAGCCTTTACTGTCTGATTATTCCTTCAGAGCCATTACTTGTAAGGCTGGTAACTGAATCTGTAGCAGTTTAGCAGAAGTAAATCCTTTTACGAAGACCAGATTTTGTGATCTCTGTTGGAGTGAGTCTGGTTTTTGCGGAGACTGTTGCTGTATCCTTTGCAGCAATCTTATCAGTCTGGACAATGATGGGTACAGTTACACTCGTTGTGAAGCAATAGCAATTTCTGGCCACATATGTGGACATGTTTCCCATCTAGAGTGTGATTTATGAGCATACATGGCTGGGAGAGTCGGAGGAAGCATCAATTTGGATGTAGAGTATCTCTGTCGATACTGTGAGTCAAGGATTGATTTGGTTCCACATGCTTCGAAGCTTTTAAACATTTGCACATCCATTGCTTCTTATGCTGACATCGAGTAGATTTTTAATGTTGGCATTCGTATTTTGTGTGGCTCACAAAAAAGTATGGCAAAAACATTCTTGCATCGTATTGAATCAATCGATGCAAAGGTATAGCGCTAATTGATTAATGGTACTTTGTTTTCTATGATGCTATCTTCTTTTTCCAGTTTTGAGGTTTACAGTTACTAGAATGACCATTTTGATAATCATATCAGCTTATGAAAGTAGTCAGCATTCAAGATGCATTCAAAAAGGAAAGTTGTGTGGTAGCACTGGTAACTTCTCGGTCTTGTCATTTTCTTGTTTGTATAAATGTATTGGAGCAAGATATTTCAGTATGTGCAAATATGGTTATCTTGCTTTAAGTATTGTCTATTTCATGATACAAATATATACATCTATGTCTATTTCCGTGCTTCCCATTGTCCACAAATGCCAAAAACACTTGTTGCAACTAAACTGCAATATGACAAGAAAATAAAATTGGATAGCCTTGTAAAAAGTACAAAAGAGGAAATGAATAGCTTACTTAAAAAGAGTTTGGAACTTTGGTGTAATCAGCCTAAAGAGAAAGGAATGGATCACTCATGGATCTCTTGTAGGGTGGTGTTTTGGTCAATTGCGTTAATAATATCTCCTGGCATAGAGAGTTCTGCCTAGCCTGTAAGGCATAGAATTGAATGTCACATCCATGATTTTTCTCACCACATTACTATAATTCTTTTCGAATGTTATTCAAGTCACTACACCATTTTAGGTCTACGACCACACTTATTCTGGACTACACTTGTAAAGTGTTGCCTAAAGTAGTTTTGGGAACGCTTTTAAAGCGTAGCCAAAATTTTTAACTTTTAGCTACAATAATTTTGGCAACACTTCAAAAGTGTACTCTTTAATAATATAAGATACACTTTATAAGTGTTGTTAAAGTATGATATAATTGGCAACACCTATTTACATATATGACCACACTTCTAAATGTCCTATTTTTATAATTGAAAAAACAACACTTTATAAGTGTTGCTTTAAATTTTTCACTAAAATATTATATTCCCTCCAATATTTTTACCACTCCCTCCCATTTTTATTGGCCAAAAAAATTAAACATTAACAAAACAATTTGACTTCACTTTCCTCTTTGAGCTTTCCTTTTCACGTTTCTCTTTTCAGCAGAAGAATTGGCTGAAGAAGTAAAGGTTCCGATACAAGCTGAAGAACTAAAGGTTCGAAGTGAAGAGAGGTGAAGATAGCTGAAGAAGTAGTTCTCTTTTCTAATACAAGCTAAAGATTCGATGAACTGAGCTGAAGAGTTGAACGATTCCTTGAAGAGTAAGAACGATTTCTTTAAGAGTAAGAACGATTCTGTTTTCCAAAACTTATTTGATTTTTAGCTGAAGTATTTGATTTTTAGCTGAAGTGGTACTTCTAAAACTGTCTTCTTGTTAGCTGAAGTGTTTGATTTTTTGTTTTGTTTATAGAAGAAATGAATACTGTTGGGTTGTTGACATGATGATGAACTGCAACTAATTAGTCTCTCCGTCACACTTTTCTCTCAAGTGTCTCACTGAAGAACACGATTTCAAAGAGATTTTGTTGGATTTGGGTTTATCAGGTAAGAAATTTCATTTTGAAATTCTAAATTTTAACTTTAGGATTTTTATATTCTTGTGTTTTTATGCAATTTTTGGGAGTGTGACTTGTATTTTAGTTTCATCAGTTGATTTTTGGAGTGTAGCTCGTAAATGTTTAGATTTTCCTTTACTTTTCATGTTAATTTCTGCAGATGCTTAAGATTTTCCTTGTTCTTATTCTGATTGCTGGTACTGTTGCTTGTCCATGTTTAAGATC
Source organism: Solanum pennellii (assembly GCF_001406875.1). Lineage (NCBI taxonomy): Eukaryota > Viridiplantae > Streptophyta > Magnoliopsida > Solanales > Solanaceae > Solanum > Solanum pennellii. The sequence goes on from NC_028645.1 coordinate 69,765,229, forward strand.
TTTCTTGCTATAATGTTTGTTTTAATCTATGGTCACTGCTTTTTTTACTGTGCTCGTCTTAATATTTGTTTGTTCATTTGTTAATCACAATAATTTTGTCTTGTCTCTGTTTGCTGGAACAATTTTTTTGTTTTCGACTGTATGTCTTGAAGAGTGAAGAAGTCATTTTGTTGTTTCTCTAGTGCATTTTCAAGTATAGATAGTAACTTTAGTTTAATATTCCAAAATGTTTTGGGATAACCTCGTAGTATGAAGTTGTTAGAATCTTTTCGTAGTATTTGATGACTACATTTTCATGGACTTTTTCGTTCAGCCTAGCTAATTCAGTCGTTTTGGCCATAAGCACAAAAGCGACCCTCTTACTAGCATGAGTTGGCTGCCTATTTACTTCAAATGTTCTTCTCTTTATGTCCGTGTTTAATCAACTTAAAGATGACATTCTCTATCTTTTCTTTTGTGGTTTTCAATGTATCTGTCGCTAATGCCAATATTGAGATAATTTCAGTTTAAAGTTCATGTTTAGTTTTGTGAGATTTTTATCCTTGTTCGGACAGTGGTTGAGGATGCTATTTTAAAATTTGCATCTTCATTTATTTTCCCTCATAATTTTGTGAATCACTAATTTTGATACCTCGTGTCAAGTGAGAAGTCAGTTCCTTTCCGTTGGTATTTCCCAAATAATGATAACTCATTTAGGTGATTAAATTTCCTCTAGTTTTCATATATTTTGTACAAGTTTCCTTAGTTGTAGTCCTTGTTTTATATTTTGAATCATCTGTATTGTTTGCTTCTTTTGCATATCAATTCGTCAATAAAATGAATGTTAGTTTGAATCGTCTGTATTGTTTGCTTAAAATCTCAGATGCTAACTTCCTTCTGTTACTAAACATCGACTTATTTTCACAGCATTGGCAGAATCAGCTTATGAATGTATTTTTTCTCTTTTTTTGTTTTCGGCTTGTTGGTGCTCTTTTATTGTATATTTGGTTGGTGATAGTTGAGGTATTTTATTTGTTACTTAAGGCTTTTGTCTCTCTTTCTCTCTTCTGGAATCTCTCGACTGTATTTTCCTTGATTTTTTCTAGTTTATTTAAATCATTCTTTATTTGGTTTGTTGATGTATTTCCTTTATTGATGTATACAATTTTGAAGGTTGTTTTCTTGTTCTTGTTGGTTATTAGTTTGATCATGAAAAAAAAGATCATTATAGTTATTATGAGTAGAAATAGTAGAGTTAAGTGTCTTACCTGATTATTTCTTCCCAAAGTGTGTCGGTTCTGCCTGTAGTTCTCCTTATTTCAAAATTTCCATTGCTCATCTCATAGCTCATTTGCCTTCTCCATATCTGGTTGCTGATTTGTGTGTGTAGTTGTTGCTCCAGCCGGCAATGCTTGCTTGGTAGTGATAATAGTAGTCGCCAGATCAATAGGGAGCCTGATTTTTTCTTAATCAAGCAGAAAATGATTGAACAATAGTGTAGGAAGATGTTTCAGCCTTGGGAGTAGACAATGATTCATCATTTTCTATGTTTTTGTAACTTTGGATACTTTAATCGATCTGTATCATCTTCCCCTTTTTCCACATTGAGATTGGAGATATAATGATGACTAACGAACTGAAAAAGTTAATATGCTTTAATATAATTCTGGTTTTTTATGTTCTAAGCATACTGTCTTCTTATTTAGAAAGAAACTTCCTTATTTTGTTTATCCTTATCAACTCAATTTATATGATTTATTATATTTCTGTTTTTTATGTTCCAAGCATATCATATGTGATCTCGATTAATAGAAATACTTCACGGAATCTGCAATCTACAAGAATATATAGTAAAAGACATGTTTTCTATAAAATTATTTTTAAACTAGTAACATTTTTATTTCAAATAGTACTTAGGTAGTACTGAAAAATATTTGTATTACATTGCAGTTGCCTAGTAAAGTTGCAATGTAAGAGTGATGTCTCACTGTTCATTAGCCTTCCGAAATAGCATGCTACAGTATTTATTTTTCCTCTAAGAGAAATAAAATCTCTTGTTGCCTGTATGAAGATACTATTTCTGTAGTTTTTTACTTTTGCATACGAACACTTCGATAAATTTTTTTCTAAACCATGAAATCTTCTCTGCTATTTCAGGTTTTGCTGAGAGGAAACTAACATTATGTAGACATCAAAATCAAGGTATTTCTAATCTCTTAACAGTAAAATGACTATATTTCATCCTTGAAATAATGACATACAATTTTGTAGTTATTATTATGTATTTATTATAATGAAGAATGGTAACAATGTACTCGAAACTCGAAACGCACAATAATTCTGATCATACCATAACATATGATTCTGATTCTGATTATTTGAGGGTTCAAGGTGGATTCTTAAGGTGTGAGTTTCATTCTCTTGAGCTTCTTCATCCTAAAGTTTTTCATCTATGCTTTTTTCTAAAAAATAGCTACCCTTAGCAGTAGAGGGTATTGTTTTTCTGTGTATTATTGATCAATAATGTCTAATATGTGGCTTCATTTTGATAGTTAGTTAGCTATTTAGTTTGCTTCCCTATAAATATGTTTGCACCAAAAGAATTCAAACCTACAAATGAGTTGCTGGAGCTTTTGTACTAGGTGCTGCATTTCCAGTGACTGCTGTAATTTTACTTCCTGACTGCTGAGTATTGATGAACAATTTCCAGTATGTGTCTTCATTTTACTGCTGTAATTTTATTTACTGACTGCATTTGTCCATGAGTAATATCAGTTATGTCAAGCTGTTTGGCCATTTATAATATAAAAAGAATGTGGTGAGAATGTATGATAATAATTCTTCGTAGTTCTGCTCTTAATCCAGAACATAGCTTCATATTTTCAGAAGTTTCTGATTTCTGTCCATATTTGCTTCTAAGTGAGTAAGTTTGTAACAGTTTAAAGTTCAATAGATCCATTTCCAGCATGCTTCAATATTTTTATATTTCCGTCTTGTTTCTGTTTTGGATAGCATTCCATTATTTATTTGCTTCTTGGAACCTAGAAGCTGATGGGATTCTTTAGTTTATAATGCTAATCATTCGTAATACTCATCGATAAGTACATTAAGTAGCCAATTTGTTTATACTACTAGGATTTATTCTTTTGATGAACTTGTTTGGATCAGTAGCTTGTATTTAGAAATAATTTTTGTTTTGTGTTTAGAAGAAATTGATTATATTTGGGGCTCTTACAGCTGAAATTTCAAATTGATTAATTGTTAAATTTCTTAATTTTGTGTTCTTTCTTGATGGAACAGATTTGTTTACTAGAGGAATTGATATTCAAGAAGTTAACGTTGTTATCAATTCTGATTTCCCTAAGAACTCAGAAACGTATTTGCACAGGGTATGTATAACAGATCGTTGATCTTGCTTATTGACTTATATATTGTTATTGCTATTTCATCATTGGTAATTTATTTTGCAGGTTGGACGATCAAGGATATTTGTGAAGCTTGGTTTAGCTTTTAGCCTGGTTACTTTTGAGGATCACTTCACTTTGTATGTATTAATTATGTTCATTTCTTTATACTAGATCATTAAGCTCTATGTGTTGATTTCTGCTACTACTAATCGTATCTATCTGACTGTGAGATATAGAATTGAACAAGAACTAGGAATAGAAATCAAGAAAATCCCTTCACAGATAGATTAAGCTATGTATAAAGTCTTCTATGTTAGCTCCCCTTATTTTTCTGAATGATTTTTTGATGAAGTAAATTGAGTTGTTTTGTAGTCCTGGTAGGTTCCGATTATAGGATGACTCATGCAAGTTAATTACAGTAGATAAGAAAACTGATAAGAACACGCTCCATATGCTAGCTGCTACTTAACAGTGCAAAAATAGATGCCTAGCACTCTCCAACTGTGTCTGATGGCACATATAACATTCATCTATACATGTTTTTTCTAATGTAAAATGCAGTAAATTTTAGACTTAAAAGCTAGTTCAACTTGCTTGCTTTTAGATCGTTTTAATGGTTTTCTTCCATTTTTAGATTTTGAAAGGCTACATAACAATTGCAGTAAAATTAATGAACTCTTTAAAATCAGGTTTCCAGTAGACCTTATCACAGGATTCTGTTAAGCTTTGAACACATCAAGATTCTTGAAAGATTTCCTTATTCTTGATTAGTTCATTAAATTTTGTCTATCCTATTAATTCACTGTCTTTCTTAATTCTTTCTATCCTATTAATTTTACTTATTTTCCCTTAGAACCAAAATCAACATTCAAAAACATTTGTGGAGGATTCAAAGTTTGAATTTGGCATAACACAAGTGTCATGACTACGTAAGAAACTATTATCATCTCATAACACCTAATTTTGGTAACTTAATCATGAATTTAATGATTCTTATTGAAATATCAAATATTTATATCTTCTTATAGGAATTCAAATATCCCATCCAAGGATTGGATGAATTTAGCAAGGTATAGCAAACCCTATATTGATGGTGTGGAATAATTCCTAGATTTTGCTTACTCTTATGGAAATCCTTACGGAGAGGAAATTCAGTGTCCTTGTGCAAAATGTTGTAATATTCGTTGGACTCGAAGGAATGTAGTCTATGATCATCTAATATGCTATGGATTTGTTAAAGGTTATACTAGATGGATCAATCATGGAGAACGGGATATCAAGTTGAATGTTGAAGATGATATGGATTGCTCGCGTGATGATATTGATGGATTGTTGAATGATCAATTTAGAGATGTTGCACAGGCAAAAGGAGCTTATAATGGTCCAAATGAAGATGCCAAGAAATACTATAACTTAGTTGAAGAGGCAAGCCAAGAATTATATCCTGGTTGTACAGGATTCTCTAAATTATCATTCACACTTCGTTTATATTTGTTGAAGTGTCTACACGGATGGAGAAATAAATCATTCACTTCTCTTTTAGAGTTATTAAAAGAGGCAATGCCCGAGTTGAATATTCCTCCCTCTTACAATAAAACCAAGTCTATGGTTAAGAATCTCGGCCTTGATTATGAGAAAATTGATGCATGTCCAAATGATTGCATGTTTGTTTAGTAATGATCATAAGGATGATGAATTTTATCATACTTGCGGAGCTTCACGATATTTTAAAAATCCTGAAGTTGATGGTGAGGTTGAGTCTTCTAAAAAATCACATCGAGTTTCTGCAAAGACTTTGAGACACTTTCCATTAATTCCTAGACTCAAAAGGTTATTTATGTGCTCAAAGACGGCAGATTCTTTGAGGTGGCATGATGAGGAGCGTTCAAAAGATGGAAAGTTAAGGCATGTCGCTGATGGTCAAGCATGGATCGATTTTGATAGGTTTCATCCAGATTTCGCACTAGATTCTCGCAATGTGAGACTTGGATTAGCAAGTGATGGGTTCAATCCATTTCGAACCATGAGTATATCTCATAGCACATGGCCAGTTATGTTGATGACGTATAATCTGCCGCCTTGGATGTGCATGAAATCTGAATATTCTATACTTTCTTTACTTATACCTGGGCCACGATCAGCTGGAAATGACATTGATGTTTACTTACAGCCATTGATAGATGAGTTAAAATTGTTGTGGAATTCTGGGGTTGAAACATATGATGCTTCAAGAAATCAAACTTTTCAAATGCGAGCAGCTCTTATGTGGACAATCAGTGACTTTCCTGCATATGGTATGTTGTCTGGATTGAGTACAAAAGGAAAGTTTTCTTGCCTTTGTTGTAACTATAACACTAATTCTCACTATCTTAAGCATAGTCGAAAATGTGTTATATGGATTATCGTGTTTTTCAACCCATGGATCATCCATGGAGAGCTCACAAAAGATCGTTCAATGGAAAAACTGAATTCAGGCCTCCTCCACCTTTATTAAAGGGAACTGATGTGCTTCATAACTTACAAGATTTTGAAAATGTGTTTGGAAAGAAGATAAAGAGATCAAATGATGGCCCATGGAAAAAAAGGTCAATTTTTTTTGAATTACCTTACTGGCAGCACAACTTGTTACGCCATAACCTTGATGTAATGCACATAGAGAAGAATATAGTTGATAGCATTCTTGGAACTCTTTTGGATATTCCTGACAAAACAAAGGATCATGCAAAAGCCCGATATGATTTGAAAGAGATGGGAATTAGAAAGAATCTTCATACAAAAGATGCTGGAGATGATAAGAGAACAAAGTTTGCAAAAGCTTGCTTCTCAATGACAAATGGAGAGAAATCAGTTTTTTTGTGGAGTTTTAAAGACAGCCAAGCTACCTGATGGCAGTGCCTCTAATATTTCTTGGTGTGTGCAACTGGATGAAAGGAAATTGTCTGGTTATAAGACCCATAATGCTCATTTCATGTTACATTACTTGCTTCCAATACCCATTAAAAGCATCTTTCCAGATCATGTGGCTATTGCTTTGATTCGTTTATGCTCCTTTTTCCAGCATTTATGTCAAAAAGTTATCACATTGGAGGAATTAGATTGCTTAAAAGTAGAGATAAGGGAAACAACAAATCAGTTGGAACTAATTTTTCCTCCGTCATTTTTTGATATAATGATTCATCTGCCTATACATTTGGCGAATGAAGTGAGATTAGGTGGTCCAGTTCAGAACCGATGGATGTATTCCACTGAAAGAGAAATGGGTACATTTAAATCATATATCCGCAACAGACGTTATCCCGAAAGTTGCATAGCAGAGGCACGTGTGGGAATAGATTGTATGAATTTATTTTCAAGATATCTGAATGGGGCTGTACAAACAAGATTTAATAGAAGAACCCGAAATAATGATGAATGTGACCCAACTGATGCAGAAACAGTAAGTCTGTTTCCTATTAAGGGATGTCCTATAGGAGCAAAGAAAACTGATCCATTTGTTTTCGACAGCAAATCACTAAGTCAGGCACATGCATACTTATTGGGATATTGTGATGAGATTCAAGAATATATTAGGTACTTTACTTTAATATAGTATTTTTATTTGTATAATTAAGTTTTAACATATTTAATTTATTTATTATTTTAACAAAAAAATACATGTTGTGTAGAGAGCATATGCAAGAGGTTAATAATCATCCACGAAGATCTAAATGGAGCAAGGCCAAGGATCATTGTCAAAACTTCTCTCAATGGTTTGAAACTCGTGCTTTGCAAGAGGATGTGCCTGATTTGATAAAACAATTGTCTAGAGGACCAAATGTTGTTTCTAAAAGATACTCTGGGTATCTCATAAATGGATATAGATTCCATATTAGGCAGCGTGATGGAAGAAGCAAAACACAAAATAGTGGTGTTACACTTGTTGCCTCAACTACGAGCTTTGCAAGCTCAAAGGATAAGAACCTGATTGCTGCAGATTTGACTTATTATGGTATAGTAGTTGATATAGTTGAGTTAGACTATTATAGTCATTTTAAGGTTGTTCTCTTTAAGTGTGATTGGTATGAGGTTGAGAAAGATATGTATGGCCTAACTTATGTCTATTTTAACAAGAGATGCTCTCTGGAAGAGCCTTTTGTGCTTGCATCTCAAGTACATCAATTCTTCTATGTGCAAGATCCATATGATCAAGATAGACATTATGTTATGAAGACTGTGCCAAGAGACTTGTTTAACATGAGTGATGAATTTGAATCTAATCTCCCACAAAATTATGAAAATGAGTTGTCTGAACACTTGACGGGACCATCCATACCAGAAGATGATGGTGAAGTTCCCTTAGTAAGGACTGATATACCAGAAACTGTTATTGATGTGCCTTCGGAAGAATTTGATACTCAACAACTTGATGTCGAGTATGAAAAGGAGTTTGAAGATGAGTCTGAAGAAGAGTTTGAAGATGAATCTGAAGAAGAGTGTGAAGACGAGTCTGAAAATGAGTATGAAGATGATTCTGAAGATGAGTCTGATGAATTTTAAGACGAGTTTGAAGATGACAGTACACCATGAGTATTCTTATTTTTATGATGAACATATAGTGCTAACTCACTTTTTTTTGTTATTTAACTTTTTTTGTACAAACACCTTAAGATGTCTATGTATAATGTTGGCTTTGTTTATGTGTCTGGTTGTTGTTGGTCGATAATTTATGTTGACTTCTTTAATTTATGTAATTATTGTTTTGTTGATGAAGCTGTAATTCTAGCTTACTTTTATTTTATTTGACTGTATGTTGGCACAACTTGTATATTTAAGGTTAGTAATATCTGGAGTATGCATGTTACATTTATCAAATTACATTCTGATTAGTAAATATGAATTGTTGTTGTCATCTAAATTCTTATTTTTTCCTATTACTATTAGGCATTGGACATTACAGGCAGCACAGTCAAGGCAGTGAAGGCAACACAGTGAAATCAGTCCTCCTTATGTACTACTCCCTTAATTTTCTGGAAGCTAAAGATTGGTTCACAACTCGTTCTAATTAGCACAGTGAAATCAGTCCTCTTCTATTTGCAGGATTGCTTTTTCTATTTAACAATATCATTATTATTGTTTTGAAGGTTAAGTTACTGTTGGGAAAGAAAATAAAGATATTAAAAGAAGGCGGAAATAATGAGTCAATCAGCAGCACTAAAGAAAAAGGGTTAGAATCGGAACAAAGCTCAAAGACCATTGAAGAATCTGAACTTTGATATGCAATATCGATCAAGTACTGAATTGGCTAACCAATTCAAGATTAAGAGAGAACAACTTGATAACGAACGCAATGATAAAGCTAAGAAAGAGCATGTACCAATAGCGCATAAAAGAAAGAATTCTGAGGATTTAATTCTACAAACTAAGAAGAGATTATTTCAATCTGGAGAGTCCATTCAAGAGAAAAGAATTAAACTTCCTATGCAAAACTTTAGGTTCCAAATGTCTTCAAAGCAAGGTGTTACTGATTCAGTGTATGTGACTGGGGAAACATTTGGTAATTCAGAGGTACAACATGGTATTCAAGATCAATTAAACTTCAAACAGGTGAAGAGGAAGTCTGTCATACCGGCCACAAGTCTTGATAAGTTTCTAGCAGAACAACGGCTACAGAAAGAACATGATATTAATGATCTACCAAACTGCAAGCAGGTAAAGAGGAAGTCGATCATACCAGCTACTAGTCTTGAACAGTTTCCAAAAAAACAATCGATACACATAGGCGATGAAACAAAAACAAATAACCACACAGTAGCTGATGATCTTGTGGATCAAGAAGAAATCAACAGGGATGAGTGTGCTATAGACGAGGAAATTGGCATTGATTGTAGTAAGGAAGGTATGTCTCAAGAGTTATATGATTTATTATTTATATAAAAGACATTTCTTATTTACTTACTGTTACATAAATCAAGAAATATTTGAGGCGAAAAATGTCTGAGGAAAAACAACATGTAAAGATATTCACGCAAGAAATTTGGAAGAAAGAAAGGAGGTGACATTTGATAAAGGGCAAGCAGTGGGACCAACTGGTAAGATAGTGTCCGAATTAACCAACTTTATAGGAACAATTTCAAGGAATCCTAGGTTCATCAACTTGATGTACACTAGTTGGCATGCGGTGCCAGAAGATACTAAAAAGCGCATGTGGGAATATACCAATGTAAGAACAATTAATTTTTTAATTGCATATTTATTGTTTCTTTTTACAGATTGAAGCTAACTATATTTTATTTTACATAGTCCAAATTCATAATTCCATTAGAAGGAAAAGCGTGGGTGATGACTGGCTTTCGTGATGCTTGGAAGCGATACAAGCAAAAAATTAAAGAGAGATTTTTTGATAAAAATAGTACCATTGAGGACATGCTAGCAAAACGTCCCAGTGACATCGCAGAAGATGAATTCCGTCAATTGATCGAGTATTGGAAAGACCCAACTGTTCAAGTAAGGCTAAAATAGTACATTTCTATTGTTCAACTTATTATGGATTATATCAATTCTATTTTTGTTTTATTTATTAATTCAAAAATCTCTTTTTATATAATTATAGGCCATGTGTGAGATCAATTCTCAAAACAGGAAAAAGCAAAAATGGAGGCATCGAATGGGACCTATTAGTTTTGCAAGAGTACACGTGGCATTGGTAATACTTAGCATCTTCGGCCATATACATTTAATCCATTTGTATTCCTCCAATAGATTGATACGTTTTTAAATATCTTTTTATATAATTTGTAGCGTGCAACCAAAGAAAACAATGAGGAAACATCAAAGTCTGAAATGTTTATTGCAACTCGTACAAAAACGGGAAAAGGAACTTCAAGCCGATACTCAAATTGCAATAATAAGTTTTTTAAAGTGTATTAATGATGAATTTAAGTCAGGTAAAAAAAAATTTACATTGTTTGGAGGGTGAAAATTTATTTTAATATGCTTGAAGGGATGTCAATAGAAGTTAACTTAATGAACCATAAACTCATTTAAGCTAGAGATATATTAGAAGTACTTGCATATAATATGAATGTCAATTTTATTCAATAGGCTGAACTTCAAAATTGCCAAAATTTCGGGGAAACTGCAGATGATGTTTTTACGGCAGTGTTTGGTAAGGAGCAGCCTGGTCGACTTAGGTGCTATGGTAGATCAGTGACAGCAAGTTCTTTGAAGAAAGATGAGGAAGATAGCAAGCAAAAACAAAAACATGCTAATGAAATCACTTCTCGGAAAGAAGAAATGAATGAAATGAGAGAGGAAATAAGAGAAGAAATGAAAGAAGAAATGCGACATTTTTTTAGTCAATTGCTTCAAAACAACCCTGGATTGAATGTTCGAGGTATGCAATGGGGTGTTGTATCTAACATTGCTTCACCTATTGATGCGGGTAGTGCACAAGCTGTAAAAGGCCAAAATCTTCTACAATCTTCCGGGTCAACTCATGATCCGATTCTTCAAAAGGTATTTAGTAATTTTTCAATTTAGTCCTCTCAGTTTCTCATAAAGTCTTCTTGTTTGTAATTGTTATTGATTAACTTCATGTTTGAATCATTCAAAGTCGCTTGAAATATGTTCTAGTCTGACAGGGATCCTCCAATGATGTGAAATTCGCGTCGAAGTAGAAAAAAAGGTCTTTCCAGGCTGTAGAGGTATGTGATTAGTTGACTGCTATCAAGTTATATCCCAGTGAATTAGGTTGCTCTCTGGATACTTGCAATAAGTGAATTAACTTGCATATATGAAGATCTCAATTAAAATTTGGTTACTCTTTGCCTCGCTCTGATGAGTATGAAGTAACTCTGAACTTGTTACATATTCTCGATATGATTTTGAATATTTTTGAATGGTGGCGAAACACTCTAAATACGACTGAGTTTTCTTTCTTTAGTTATTGTTAGTGGCTTTGGTTTGAATTGAGCTAAGGTTTTGTTTCTCTTGACCACTGTTCATCTTGCTTGTTTGGTATGGTTGAAGTGTAGTTTTGCTATGTCAGATTTAGTTTCCTTGTTTGATCGTGTGGAACATATTAACTACACAACGAAACTAATCTAATTTTCTTTAATTTTTGCCGCTGCTGTAATCTACAATCTGGACTTTTCTCTCTTTAGTTGTTGTCAATGTATTTGGTTTTAATTGTGCTAAGGTTTTGCTTGTTTTGTTTCACTGTTTTTTTGGCATTTGTATAGAACATTACAACATGCTATAGGTCTGTACTAGCTTGCAAACTGGTCTGTCTAAACCTCTCTGCAAATAAACTTTGGCATGGTGTGGAATCTGCAATCTGCAGATTTGTTGTTAATGTTTTCTGTAACTGCTGCTGCAATCTGTAGAATATCCATGTTATTACCATAACTGCTGCTGCAATCTGTAACTTTTGTTAATGTTTTCACTATGCCTTTTGTGCTTCTATATATAAATATTTATGTCAGTAAAGTCTATTTTCTTTCTTATTATATAGAATATCCATGTTATTACAATAACTTTTGACGTCCTAGTAGAACGCATGCTTCCATAACTACAAACAAATAAACAAATAATTATAGGAGAATCTAATTGTTTGTGTCTCCTCATTAATTCCTTGTTTTTTAGTGCTCGTGTTAGTTTGCGTGCATCATGGTTATTGTATAACACCAAATATTTTATATTGTTTCTTATGAAGTTTGAACCCAATTGCAATTATTCATTGTTGTTGAACTCATTTGGAATTCTAGACACCTAAGGGAAGATCATCTACTTTGAACATCAAAAGACAAGTAGGCATCTACTTTGAACATCAAAAGATGCAATATAATTTTCTGTAACTGCTGGATTTCTTGCCTCTCTATATTGTTGCAATCTGAACTTCTTATCTCTCCTATATAACTGCCAATATCTTATTTGTGTAGGGAAATGGAGGTGATCAAATTTGAAGTGGATGATGAAGAGTTTTTGAACTATAATTGAAAAGTTTAAATACATATTTGATTTATTGTGTACACATTTAGAATATTGATGTATAAGTATGGGTATGTGTACACAACACATACTATCTTTTGAAGTACTTTATGGGAAATCTATAAATTTGAATTATTTATTAGCGCTAGAGATTATTTATTGCAATATAATATTGGAGTATTTTAATTAGAAATTGTGGCATAGGACTGTAAATTATGTATGCACTTGAGCAAGGACAACACTTTAAAGTATTGTCATAGATTAGATAGAAAAGGCAACACTTGATAAGTGTGGGCAATATGGTAGCAAAGGCCACGCTTCAAAGTGTAGCTGATAAGGCAACACTTTTAAACGTAGCAGCAAAAGCGTGGCTTTTTTAATTTTAGCTACGCTTGAAAGTGTATCTGATAAGGCAACACTTTTAAGCGTAGCTACAAAGTGTGGCCTTTTTGAATTTGAGGCTACGCTTAAAAGTGTTACTCATATGGCAACACTTCTAAGCGTAGGTACAAAGCGTGGCCTATTTCCCTTTTGGCTACGCTTTTAAGCGTAGCTGATAAGGCTACACTTGTAAAGCGTCGCCTAAACTCTAAGGTTTTGCTGCTTTCGGCCACACCTGAAAAAGTGTGGCTTAAAGTCAAAAAGTGTGGCCTGTTATCAAAGGCCACACTTTTTCATAGTTTAGGCCACACTTCTCTAGGGTGGTTGGAGACATAAAATGTTGTAGTGAGTTATAGTTGGTCAACAGTTGATTTCTTCAAGTCGGCTACCCTAGAGTTTAGACGATTAGATAAAACAACATATTGTATAACGATAAAGAGATAAAAGACATAGTTGACAAAGAATTCTATGCTAGTTCGGATCACGCCTAATCAAGTCCCCTTGAGTTACAAGGGTTCTCTTAGAGCTTGAATGTTTATTCTTAGACAGATGACCTGTTCTGAACTCCTTGACCAGAAAAATTCCGATTTACTTGTCGATCACATCCTCTACTCTTATAGTTTTCTTTTCACTAGTAAACTATTTTGAATACAGTGATAAAAGAGTGACTATGCTTTTGGTGAAGGGAAATTGGGCTATCAAAGTAGTGGAAAGATAATCTTATTCATTCAGTACCCAAACTTTATATACTACAGATAAAAACAACCTACAGCTAAACTTAACCTACTACCTGAATTCCAAAACAATAGGGGAGTTTAAAACAGTATTAGTTACCGTAACTAATAATTACAGTAACTAATGCTTAATACTTCTATGATGATGATCTGCTTTTATATTGCTTGCTGCATCTTTAACGTTGCCTTGACAGAATGGAATTGACATCAATTCGCTGATCTTCAACTAATCTCTTATTTGGAATGTAACTGAGATTTATCTGAGAAGAAGAGAAGTTGCGCAATCTTCTTTTATGATTTTCAGTGTTTTTCTCTTAATGTAACCCAAGGGATTTTCTCACTGATATTCAAATTTGTCCAAGTGTCCTGTTCTTTCTTGTGGTTAGCGTGTGAACTTTTTTCTTCATTTAAATCTATCATAGACAAGTCATTCTTCCTTGGTTCATGCCTTCTTGCACAGATTTTGGATGTCTATTTTTTTTGGGGGGGGGGGGATCATTCAGGATTAGTGTCATCATTAAAATATAAGTTAATGAAGCTAATAGTACGTGTTATTTGTTCTCTGCCTTTAGCAATACTACTCAGATTTATTAGAGCCTATCTGTTAGTTTGATATATCTAGATAGATATTGTCGCCATTGTGCTTGTGATTCTTCTTGTTGGGCTTGATGTCAATCATATTTTCTAATGATAGCATATGTCTATATGTTTTGTCTTTCGTATTTCTGAAACTTTGGTTTAGTATTCAATTTGCTATTATTAACGAATCTTGTAGCATTTCATACCCTACTCTATTTCTAATGTCATGTAGAATTCTTTTAATCCTTCAAATTTTGGACAATGGTTTTCATGAAGTTAATTTCTTGATTTTTCAGCTAACTCTGGTACCTCGCAAGATCAAAATCTCAGTCAGAAGCAAATGACACTGGATGATTTCAATATCCCTGAAAACTTTGATCGCAAAGTTACCCTATGCTAATTATTTGAAGGTAACAAGTAGTAAGTGTAAAGAGCAAGTTATTCATGACACCATTGTCATGAAAATGATTCGGTATATTACTACTGGTACATTTATACATTATGAGAATATGCTCAAACAGAAAGAGGCCAAGTTTGTTCATTATTTGACTATATACCATGTTGTTGAAGTAAACATACATATGTATGTTACAATTGGCAAGGAATTGTTGTTTTGCATATGTACTATTTCAAACAACTTTGGACATGTGGTGTTAAAAGTCAGTATCGACAAAGTGTAACTTTATACAATGTTTGAAGTTTTATGTGGCTAAAGTTGAGGTATATCGTACATATGATTGAAGTTTAAGTATTTTTGTTTGAGAAAGCATATACTCCGATCTACTAGTAGTTTGTTTAATTGATTCATAAAATGTGAAAATGTTAACTATTATACAACAACAAGTTCAGCGTCTCTCCAAACACCTCTAGATCCATTATCAAACTCTCTACGACCTTGATCATACTTGGGTACCATCACTATCAGCTCTCCATCCACAAATACCACCGCGGCCAGCTCCGGCATAGTCGAAGCAGTCAATCTGTACCTCCAATATGTATCCACATTCAATTCATGCTCATCTTCACCGTCTGCATTTCCCTTTCTCACAACGATCTTCCTTACCCCTGCAGGATGAATCTCTAATTCCATTTTTCTCACTTGTCCATCCCCATCTCCTTCTAGTTCGACTTTTTTCCATGAAACGGAAGAATCCTTACTTCTCTTCCACCGCCACATCTTCCTTAGAACGGAACGGCAATTCCAGAAAGTAGTTAAATATGTGAGGAAGTCTCCGGAGTTTCTTCATTGCGGAATCAGGAATGTGTTGTTGCCTTTATGAAAAATTAGAATGAATTCTACCAATTGTTGGGGGTTGAATTGAAACGATAAGAAGATGAAGAAGACAAATGTTGAAAAGGTTCAAAATTCTAATAGCGCAATTTGGAATTCTATTAACCTCTGAAAGAGATTGATAATTGCTTTAGATTTTTGTCTGCAAAACACATTACACATATACTAAATTAATATTATTTAGTAGAGCATCTTTTATTTATTTCCTTATATATTTTACTTAAGAGGAGAGATATATCCAAACAATTCACTTATTATATAGAGTAGAGGAAGTACAATTCATTTCCCCAATACATTTGTCAAAATATTGAATTAATTATATTCAAAGAATGATATAATATAATTACTCTTTTAATTATTGCTTGTTAAAGAATGTGACAGGTGTGTACCAACTCACATACGAAGGGAGTATAAAAGTTTTTGAATACTTTAAAAAACCTTATTATAGCCTTCACATTTCACTAGGTTTTAGGGTTTTGATTTTTCCTTTTTCCTTTCCTTTTGAATTTTAAATTTAAGCAAAAAAATATGTATATATTACATTATAAAATAAATTTAGATAAGTTTTATTATTTAGTCATATAGTATATGCAGAATCATTGCTATTATATGAAGTTCATAATTACATAAATCACCCACAGAAGAAAGTTACTATAGTTAGAGGAGGCTCACCACGGACTATATGGAGCATTGTGGATCATTACTTGACATCTTTTATTGAATTAAAATACATAGTGCATATTATATACAATCAACTATTCAAATGATGTGTGTTTAACACATATATGTTGATAGTTTATGTAAAAAGAAAAAAAACTCATAATGCTAGTATGACTTTGACCATTACTTATTTTTTTAAAAAATAGATGTCCACTTTTACCGCCAATCAATTATTAATAAATTGGACCTTCACCAACAAGATGAAATAAAAGTCCAGGTAATCAACCAATAGAACTACTAAGATTATTCTCTCTAGTCAAAAATTAAATGAATTGTCAAAAGTTTTTTAATAGTTCAAAATAATTGAAATTTTCAAAGTTCAAGATAATTGTTCGTAGGATTTTTGTTTCCATATATATCCATTCTTTTAATGATGTTATCAACTACTTTACATTTGTTATGAGAATAATTTAGGAACATTAATAAAAAAAATAAGTCTTTAATGTTATCCTTAAATATTTTTATTTAAGAGGAGAGTTATATCCTAAAGTTTCACTTCATATATAGATTAGAGGAAGTACAATTCATTTCCCCAATACATTTGTCAAAATATTGAATTAATAATGGTAAAATATAATTACTCTTTTAATTATTTCTTATTAAAGAATGTGACGGATGTGTACCAACTCACATATGAAGGGAGTATAAAAGTTTTTGAATACTAAAAAGAACCTTATTACAGCCTTTGCAATTCACAAGTTTTAGGGTTTTGATTTTTCCTTTTTCCTTTGCTTTTGAATTTTAAGTTAAAAATTTGAATTATATACTCATAAAAATGGACTTTTATACCCCTACGACTAACTTATTTTTAAACAATTACAAATAAAAATGCAAATTAAAAAAAGTCTGTTTGCAAATCTTGTTTTTTTTTACGTGATTTAACCTATAAATATAAGAATATATATATCGTACTCCAATAAATATTATTCCATAGAGACATAAGTCTTCAAGTTAAACATTTTAAAAGCTAAATGATACTATATGGTATAATAAACAAATAATATTGTAGTTAAGTCTTTTCATCTACTTTTATGGGAACTCTTATAGACAAACTTATAAAAATAAAAACTAAAGTACTTTTTCGAGTAATACATTATAATAATATGGCTTAGTATTTTTACTCACACTTATTAAAATGCCACTTAATGTATCAGATGATTTAGAAAATTGTTCTGCATTTTGTGCTTCCAAATTAATTGAATTATAATATATTTATATTAATTCATATCAAATACTGCCAATTTACAAAGAATGTAGCATTTTTAGGATTACAATTTAGAAAGAAGGAGAACAATTGATAAAAACCTTCCTTTGGTTGGTATAGCACGATTTTTTTTTAAAAAAACATTTTTGATGTGCATAATTAATTTTGTCATTCCTTTTGACACCACATCCGTTCGTTTGGTGACTTTTTCGTATTTCTCATCTTTTTATAATATTTTGATGTAGTGTTGTTGCTTCATTTGTAATTCTACGTTTTTAAAAGATAACTACTTACTTCTGTTAATTGAGATTAGTACTCAAAACTTAGATCAAAAGGCTATATTGAGAATCTCAGTTTCCTTTCTTACTTTATTTAGAAAGCGATTACTCTTATCTGAAAACTAGTCCGAAAGCTCTTTGGAAATCTATGTTTCCGTTCTTAACTTAAATGTGAAAACATTTATAAACTTTCACGGAATACTTAGTTCCTTTTGACAACACATCAGTTCCAATATGTATCTACATTCAATTCATGCATAATTGGTTTATCATTCCTTTTGACAACACATCAATTCATTAGGTGACTTTTTCGTATTTCTCATCTTTTTATTATATTTGAATGTAGTGTTGTTGCTTATGTAACATCTAAGGTTAATATAAGAAAAACAAGAATAATCAAATTCGGAAATAAGTAAAGGAATCTGGAAAATTTCCACATTTTAAAAGTGAGTTTTGACCATTTTCAAACGGCCATAACTTCCAGCCCAGGATGAGTTCTTTATAAGCATAATACATATATTGGACCCTAAACTTGACTTCAAATTTTAACTTTGATCTCAAACTTTCATAGTGCACAAATAGGCACTTTAACTATCCTATCTTTCAATAAATAAACACGCGATTTTTGAAGCCAAAGTGCATGAAATGCAAATGCTCCCACGTGTATTAGTGAGCCAATCAGTGTTTGCCAACTAATTAAACATTTTACACGACTTTTTTTTATAAAATATATAAAACGTCATTTTGAAACAAAAAAATAATAATTTTAATTAATATAAAAGAGATTCATTAAGGGTAGAACTATCATTTCAGCATTTTTTTACCGTTGTGGGCCTCGAAAATTACCCCTCACTCGCACAGAATGTGTGAATTTCACGCAGTTTGCCAGGTAGGAATCGCGTGTTTATTTATTTAAAGATAGGAAAGTTAAAGTGTCTATTTGTGCACTATGAAAGTTTGAGGTCAAAGTTAAAATTTGAAGTCAAGTTTAAGGTCCAATATATGTATTATGCCTTCTTTATATGACTCGAAAACTCGTCGGTGATCTTTCAAACGAAATAAACTTTGCCAAATTCCGAGGTTGTATGAGGGAGATATGACTTTCAGAAGTTGGGTTGTTGAGCACAGAAAATTCCAAATCCGGATTTGTTAAGGGTATTTTAGTTTTTTCCTAAATTAATAATCATTTTCGTTTGAAGGGTAATAAGTTGGGGTCTAAGTTGATCCCAATCAATTTTCACATTTATAAAATAAGTTAGGGCTTTGAGAGAAAGGAGAAAAAAGGAGAAGGGAGAAGAAGACGCGAGAATGCCAACAATTCGTTCGTGGATTTCGTCGGCGGTGATCCTTAACAAGGTGTGTGAGATCACTTCATGTTGGATTCTTTCACCCACACCCAAATTGTTTCAGTTCAGTAAAGTTTGAATTAGAGAATGATGAACATGAAATTCTTGATGAAACATTGTGAAATCTTGTTGTTTGATTTGTAGTTGATCTCTAGTAGTAGGATTCTTTTTTCCAGACTGTTTTCAGGTCTAAACTATTAGGTAATGAGTTAATTAGGGATCCTAAGTGCTTGGGGATGGACCCATGGGTGTTTGGGAAGGTTTAGTGATGAAAATTAATAAGAAAGTTGGAAAACCCGTCTGATAGACACTAGGGCGCCGTGCATCAGGATAGAGTCTGTCCATCAGGCTCTAGTGCGCCGCGACGGAGGACAAACTCTTTCCGACAGGCCCTAGCGCTCCACACCTCTCAGAGAAATCCAATACCCCCTGGAGACCGCGTTCTTTCCCTATCTTTTTGTACTAGTTCACAAGTGATGAACCCTTTATTCCTAGTCAACACTTTAGAGTACATCTAAACATCATGAAATCATCTATAAATAGGAGATCAAGATCCTGGAATCCATACATCAAATAAACAAAAGTTAAGAGTCAAGTCTAGAAGATATAAAATAAGTGAAAGTAAAGTTATAAAGTTTTCTAAAGACTTTTACAAACGTTTTCACTTTATTTTAAAAGACATAAAGTTCAAGTCAAGAAAGAGTAGAAACTTGATTTCATTTCTCAAAAGGTTATAAGGGAGCTAAGTATCCCCTAAGAGTTAAGTTTCAAGTAAGCAAAGAGTATCAAGTTGAGTTCCTTTCTCAAGAGTTATAAGGGAACTAAGTAGTCACTAAGAGTTCAAACAAAAAAAAATTCAAACTTTTGAGAAGGAAGGGAAGCTAGACTTCCAAAAAGACTATGACTAGTTTTGATAGAAGAAAGAGGAAAATATGATTTCCAAGAGAGCTTTTTTTTAAAAAAAAAAAACTATGTTTTGAGCACTAATGTAAAATCACAGAACCAGTATGTTTTAAAAACATAAGAGTCAGTATATATATATATATATATNAAATTTCATTTGTTGTGATGGTATTAATTAGTGGAGTACTTATATTTGTGGTTAGTGGAATCTAGCTAATATATAGTGCCTCCTTATTACTTTCATTGTATTTATTATTCATGCATGATATTACTTTCCATTTTAGATGTTTAATAAAGAATAACAACGTAACTCTCTATATTCTCATGATGTCTAGAGAACTATTGTAACTATTTAAATCCTATTAAATATAAATTTATAGAATGATTTAAATTATATTAAATTTAAGATATATATGAATTTAAAATAATATCGTGAATTAATTATTTAAATTTAATTAATATAAATCTCATCAACGTCCGATTTCATTGGTATGATTTATTTATTTTGGAAATAAATGATGAACCTATTTTGCTATGGAAATGTGTCATTTTATTCTAAAAATCCAGTTTTATATAATGTGTCCCGTTAAATGAAAGTACACGCAAAGTCAAACGAACAAATCAATAGGATCATTCTACATGTCCAGATAACATGGAATGCCTAGTCCAATAAAAGGCCAAAAAAATGTGTCGCATATGAACATGTGACGTGTTCTACCCAATCAAATATAGTCATGTCATTTGAATAAGTAGGGTAAATTATGATTTCAAAGACTAATTTTATAACCTTTGGATATAGTTAATTAAGGTTATTTATGTTTATGCAAGAAAATTTCTGTGCATCTACTACTTTGATAAATATCTTTTGCGTATGTGCGACCACATTTTTATTGATATTTAGAAATAAAAAAACTAAAATGTTGGATAGGTCAAAATTACTTGTCATAATACTAACAAACAATTTGGGAAATATATAGTTAATGTACTATACATTATTATTATTCAAAAAATATCAATAATCTATTTGCTTCAAATTATGTGAACTCCAGGCAACAACTCCTTTATATCCATATATTTCTCTGCAACTGATAGTTATTCATTTCACAAAAGTAAACAAGGAAGAAATTCAAGTATTTAACATATCATCATGTCCCTTTTTTTTTTTTTTGAGAAAACATGTAAAGTACTCTTTACTTTATCATAAACTTGCATTATTTATAATCACCAACAAATCCCTTTCAACTTGAAGATCATTTTTGAAATTAACAGTTTTCTTGATGTATGCAATAGCGATCCTGCAAACTTTTGATGGACAGTACAAATCTCTTTCTTGCAAGTGCTTTTCCTGCAACTTTAACT
Organism: Solanum pennellii; assembly: GCF_001406875.1. Classification (NCBI taxonomy): domain Eukaryota; kingdom Viridiplantae; phylum Streptophyta; class Magnoliopsida; order Solanales; family Solanaceae; genus Solanum; species Solanum pennellii. The sequence goes on from NC_028645.1 coordinate 69,786,377, forward strand.
ATTTCTTTCTTCTCTTGTTTAGCAAACACTTCACCAAGAATTTAATTTTTTAATTTGAAGATCATATAAGCATATCACTTTTTTTACTTCATCACTCCTCTTCAAACTGGCCCATACAAAGACATTTAAAATATAAATTCTTGGTACACATCTGTTTAAAGAAGAGTCTTGAAGTAAAAGAAATAATATGCTTATATGATGTTCAAATTCAAAAAAAAAAACAAATTCTTGGTGAAGCATTTAATGAAAAAAATAAGAAGAAAATGTTTAAGTTGCAAGAGAAGCAGTTGTAGTAAGAGAAAGTCCAATAACAACAGAAATAAAATAGAGAAGCGGCTCGAATTGCTATTGCAAACATAAAAAAAACTATTCATTTCAACAATGGTCTTCAAGTTGAAAAGGGGTGGGGGTGGGGGTACATGATATGTTAGATACTTGAATTTCCTTATTTACTTTTGTAAAATAAGAAAAATATCATGTGCAGAGAAATGTATGGATATATAGGAGTTGTGGCCTAGGGTTTACATAATTTGAAGCAAACAGATTATTGAAATGATATCTTTATAATAATATACAATTACTATATTTTCCCCATCTAATTGTTTGTTAGTAATAATAACAAGTGATTTTGACCTACCCCACATGTTTCGCTTTTTATTTCTAAATAACAATAACAATTTGGTTTCATATGTAAAGCAACAAATAGAATTTAGTGTTTGTATATTAAGTTAAAGAAGGATGCTTACTGAGTCCTCCGAGGCATCAAACAACTCATTAATCTTAACCAATTCGTTATCATTCACCAAAGATATAAAAAATTTCTTGGTGAAGACACTTGTTCCAAAAAAACACCTTATACTTTTTCGAAGTAAAGGAACAACCTCAAATACAAACATCACATAAAATTATCTCAAAAAGAGAGAAAAATATTGGATGCATCCAAAAAATAATGAAAAAATAAATATGGACTAAAATAAATTATATTTACCATAAAGGCTCATGAAAATCCATAAGGATTGGTGGTCTTCATATTGAGCTTCACCACTTGCAATAGATGGTTGATTGTAATATCATAGTTAATACGGCCCATGGATAAACATAAAATGTTTATCTATCGGCCGAGAGCAAAGTTCATTTCTTAAAAATATTTATTTTGTAATCTTTTCCACTAAGAATTCTTTGAAAAAAATAAACTAAGCACAACATTTTTTTACACCTTTACTAATATCTTTGGTTTTGAGATGCTCAATCAACACATTTCTCTTGCAACTCTTTTCGATCTCATTAAGAATTTTTTGTAATCTCCTTTTTGTCTTAGTTGAAAATTTTGCATTATCATACATTTGTGATAATTTATGTTAGTGATGACAACAAACTTTTTCATGTCAAAATAAATCGCAACGCCGCTACAAGTTTTCTAAACTTCCTATTTTTGATTGCTACAAATTCGATGTCAAAGAAGTTGATAAACTATGCTCATATAAAATCTATTACTCACATATTTAAGTTATAAGTAGCTTCCGAAAATAGAAGATCGAATGAATTTTTGCAATTTATGTTCTTCTAATACCTTCTAAATTCAAAAAAAACTTGCATAATTCTGACTTAACAATATAAACCATCATAAATCTGAATACATATCAATCATTTACTCAAAACTTTAATTTGCATACCTAATGAACTTCTCAAAGAAAATATCAATTGAAGGACTAACTGGAGAAGACTCAACAATTGAAAATGTCTCCTTCACTAGGTGTATCATGTTGTTCCTCCTATATCATATCCTTCTGCAACATATAGACTATTGAAGGACTTATTTACGGATAATAATTAAGAAGTTTATTTGCTTGGCTAGTGTTGAGGAACAAGGACATGTTAGAGCTCTTAAACTAGCACATTTAATAATTGTTGAAGCAATAGAGTAAGCTATTAATAAATCCACACTTGTTACTAATGGGAAGATGTGAACTATAGGTCAAACGTCATATGTCACCTTCACCATGCTATCTATTGGAGGTTGAGCTAATAAAATGCAACTAAAATAAATTGATAAAACAAAGCATAACTTATACAATTTAAACAATGTCGCAAACAATCAACAACCTATTACTGATGTCAATTTGACTGAAAAAATGTACTGAACAATAGACTAAACCAAGATTAATGCTTTGAAGATTTTGTAAAAAATATTTAAAATTATGGATTGATTTTTATCAATCTCTACATATTTTTAAGCAACTAAAAATGGATGAAACCCTAACTTTGAGAAAAGGGAAAAAATTACCTTTTGGAAATTAAAAATTGAGCTTAACGACGAATTGATGGAAATGACAACGATGGAGATAGAGTTGAAGAAGAAAGACAAGGAGATGAATCTAACTTTGAATATGAGAAATCTTATAGATCTCACCGTCATTCATCACGATTTTGCACTTGCTTCCATCTAATTATCCATCAGTGTCTTCGCTCTCTTCGCCGCCGTGGACTTTGGGAAGTTTCTAGTTGAATTTTCATTACTAAGAAAAGAAATCCCACCAGATCTATAATAGGAAGAGTTGCATCAAGAAGTAGAAAGATGAAGATTCACCACTAACTCATTATTTGGAATCCTGTCATGAAGCCATTGAAACCCCCAAAAGACCTCTTATAAGAAAAATTGGAATCAAGGAAGGACAAGAGGATACTTGTTGAGAATGAGGGTGTGGGGATGAAAATTGGGGAAAAGATATGTTGCTAAATAAGAGGGTGTTTGCATTGGCTTTAAAGTTGGTCAACCCTACTTTTTAAAGTCAGTTTTTGACTTCTAGAAGTGTTTTGCAAAATATATAATAAAAAAACTCAAAATAAGTCAAATATAGACTTAAGATAAGTTAGGAAGTGTTTGACAAGGTAAAAATAACTTAAAATAAGTCAAAAACCAAAAGTAGATCTCCCCCTACTTTTTATATTTTTGACTTAAAAGTCTATTTAGTTTGACTTTTTGTTTTTGACTTAAAAACTATTTTTTTAAGTCAATCCAGATGGGATCTAAGTGTTTTAAGACTCTTAATTTGAAATTAAGTGAATTGATTGAGGGTTTTGGGTTATATTAATTTTGGTGGATTTTGTTATAATTTGAGTGGATTTTTCCAGATTTTGGATAGAAGTTTATCAAATAATTGATCGACGATTAAGATTGAGACACATGCATGTACCATCGTTAATATTAAACGTATATATGCACCAAAATTTTGACGATAAGAGCACTAGCATCCTTAAAGTATAAGGAAGGGTATACAAATGCCATTTACGATAGTACAAGGTATATTTTTTCTTAATCCCTTTCTAAAGTAAATTATTAGAGAAGTGCTTTTGAAAAAAAACTATTTGTGTTTTGTTAATTTATTTGAAAAGTGTTGATTAGTGCTTCAAAATAGTCAATATGTTTCCTAGTTTTTAGCTAGTAAAAAGTAATGTTGTTTAGTTATTTAGGATTAAGTTATTTGATGTTTTCAAGTTTATAAGGTGGTTTTAGTGGGCATTTCTATCCCCTATCTTTTAATTGCTTATTTTTAGCTAATTTTAGTTAGTTGTAGGCCTATTTAACATGTCACTGTTGTACCTTTTTTGCTGCAATCAAAAGACTTCAGAAATTCTCTTTTCTCTGCATCTGCGTCCTTTTTTAGTCACCAACATATTGTGGTATTAGAGAAACGCAAGAGAGAACAACCCTTTCTCTCTTAACGCAGGCGAGATCAAACAAATTGGCCGATAGATTGAGAGCTGTCCATGGCGAGCAACAGTTCAAATTTTTCTTCTCAGCCCCTGATTCCAATAATCAATGGGGAAAAATATCATCTATGGACTCTCAAAATGAAGACAATGTTCAAGTCCCAGGAGCTATGGGATTTGGTGGAGACAGGGCATATTGAGCCAAATTTGGCACCGACTCAACCTGACAATCAACTACGGCAGACTCGCAAGAAAGATGAAAACACATTATTTCTCATCCAATCGGCATTGGAAGATAAAATCCCCCCCATAATTGCAACAGTAGCAAATTCCAAACAAGCATGGGATACTCTAAAACAAGAATATTTGGACGATAAAAAGGTAATTACTGTGAAAATACAAACATTTCATCGTGAGTTTGAAACTTTGGCCATGAAAGAAAAAGAATATGTGCAGGAAATTAAGTCCAGAGTATCTGGATTTGTTAATCACATGAGAATATATGGTGAAAATGTTAATAATGAAACGGTTATGAGTAAGGTATTGAGAAGTTTAACTAAAGGATTTCATCATGTTGTTGCTGCAATAGAAGAATCCAAGGACTTTTCTACTTATAATTTTGATGAATTAATGAGTTCACTATTAGCCCATGGAGTTCGAATCAGTAGGTCCTATGAAAAGGTAGAAGAGAAGGCTTTTCAGGCGATTGGGGAGCCCTTTTATAAAGGAAAATCAAAATATTCAGGTGGTGTTCGTGGCAGAGGAAGAGGTGGTTATAGATGTCGAGGTCGTGGAAACAGTAGAGGAAGATGCCATTTTAGTGAACAACATCAAAACAGAAATAACATTTTTGTGTAGATATTGCAAGAAGTCGGGCCACATAGAAGTGGATTGCTGGACCAAGCAGAGGCATGACAAAAATCAAGCAAATTTCACAGAGGAATTTGAAGAGGGGAGTAATTTATTCATGAAAAAATCTTCTATCGATGATGACCTTAATGGAGTGTGGTTCATGGACAATGGGTGCTCAAACCATATTTAAAGACCTTGATGAATCCCAAAAAAGTGAGGTTCGACTTGGAGACAACAAGCTAATGAAGGTTGAAGGGAAAGGTACAATTTCCATAAAAACCACCCAGGAGAATGTAAAGCTCCTACATGATGTGCAATATGTTACCAATTTAGCTCATAATTTGTTAAGTGTCGGGAAACTGATAACTGGTGGTTGCTCTATTTTTTTTGATGATTGTTGTTGCCCTGCTTATGATAAGAAATCTTCGCAGAGAACTGTGAAGATTTCCATGACACAAAATCATATGTTCCCGTTAGAAGTGTCTAGTGTGCAAAATTGTGCTTTAATTGCGAAAACTATTGATACTAGTTTATGGCATCTAAGGTACGAACATCTGATGAAGTTGTTGGGTCAAAAGAATATGGCCATTGGGCTGCCTAAAATTGATGATCTTGAATTCTGTGAAGGGTGTGTCTATGGGAAGCAAAGTAGATTTATTTCATGTAAACAAGGCATGGAGGGCTTCAAGTTGTCTTGAGTTGGTGCACAGATGTTTGTGGTCCTATGAGTATCAAATCCTTAGGTGGAGTCGATATTTATGTTGTTTACTGATGATTATGGACGAATGAGTTGGGTTAATTTCTTGATGTTCAAATCTGAAGTTTTTGAGAATTTTAGGAAATTCAAGGAATTAGTAGGGAAGCAAGGTGGATGTTCTTTAAAGGCTCTCCGTTCGGGCAGAGATGGTGAATTTACTTCTCAAGAATTGATGCTTTTTGTGAGGAAAATGGTATCCACATGGAGTTGTCAGTACCACTACAAGAAAACTTTGAATTACATGGGGATTTTTCTAGGAATTACTATGAAAATTTGCAGGAATATAACTTTTCTGCGAATTTTCATACTAATTCCCAGAAAAATCCCCATGTATTTCACAGCTTTCTTGTAGTGCACCACGTACGTCGGATCAAAATGGAGTGGTCGGGCGAAATAATCGACCATTGGTGGAAATGGCTCGTAACATGATGAAAGAAGCAGAACTTTAAACGAAATTTTGGGCAAAAGCAGTAGCAACAACAGTGTGTCTTTTCAATAGCTCACCAACAAAAATAGTCATGAATCGAACCGCATATGAAGCCTGGAAGGATAGAAAGCCACGGGTAAGCCATCTAAAAACATTTTGTTGTTTAGCATATGCTTTGGATACCTCTCCATCTAGTCGCAAACTTGATGTGAAATCAGAAAAATGCATATTTGTAGGCTATAGTCCTAAATACAAAGCATATAAATTGTATAACCCAATGAGTGGAAAAGTTATCATAAGAAGGGATGTTAAGTTCAATGAAACAGGAAGTTGGGCTTGGAATGAAAGAAATATTCCAGCACTAACAAATTCTCTAATTCCTGACGATGTACCCGAGTCACCAGTAGCTGAGCAGTTGGCTCCAATAACATCTGAAATTATTGGAAATAAGACCAAAAACGAGATTCTCTAATAATATGTATACTTCTTGTCTATTTTATCTTCTTGTTTCAGATCCTATTATTATGGAGAATCAATTGAAAAAGAAGAGTGGCAACAGGCAATGATTGTACAGATGAACGCTGTCAAGAAGAATGAAACATGGAAATGGTTAACTTACCAGATGGTAAGAATGTTATGGTCTAAAGTGGGTATATCGCACAAAGAACAATGCAGATGGATCTATTTAAAAGCATAAAGCTCGACTTGTTGCAAAGGGATATGCACAACAACAAGGAGTTGATTTTGATGAAACATTTTCTCCCGTAGCACGCTTTGAAACGTTGAGAACTCTCTTATCTCTTGCTGCTCAACTCTCTTGGCCAGTTTACCAATTTGATGTCAAGTCTGCATTCTTAAACGGCTACTTGGAGGAAGAAGTTTATGTTGCTCAACCGGAAGGTTTTGTTGTGAGCGGGCAAGAAAGTAAAATGTATAGGCTGAAAAGGCCTTATATGGGCTAAAGCAAGCCCCACGAGCAGGGTATAGCAAGATCAATTCTTATCTCCAGGAGAATGGATTTGAAAGAAGCAAAAATGAGCCAACTCTTTACGTAAAGAAGCGAGGTAAAGATGATTTCTTGGTGATGTGTCTTTATGTAGATGATATGATTTATATGGGCTCTTGTAAATCTCTTATTGCTGAATTTAAGTCTTTCATGATGAAAATTTTTGAAATGACAGATTTTGGATTGTTGCATTATTTTCTTTGTCTTGAGATTAACCAAGGTTTAGATGACATTTTTTGTCTTGCAAAAAAGATATGCAATTGATCTTCTTAGGAGACTCAACATGCTGGATTGTAATATAGCTTATACACCTATGAATGTAAATGAGAAGCTCAAATCTGATGATGGTACGGGCTTGACAGATGCTCGTTGCTTTAGAAGTATAGTTGGTCTGAATTATTTTTTCGCACACATGGCCCGACATAGCATTTTCTATTAGTATTTACAGATTCATGCATAACCCAACAAAGCATCATTTTGGGGCAGTTAAGCGGATTTTACGATATGTTGCTGGAACTACTGATTTTGGAATTTGGTATTCAAGAAAATCAGATTTTGGATTATTTGGTTTCACTGATAGTGATTGGGCAGGTTGTCTGGATGATAGAAAAAGTACTTCTTGATATGCATTCTCTCTTGGTTCAGGTTTTTTATCATGGAGTTCAAAGAAGCAAGAAATTTTGGTCTTGTCGTCTTCCAAAGCAGAATATAATATAGTGGAGAATTCCATAATTAATTAAAGAATAGTTAGTGAGAAAGAAGTTGTAGGTAAAACAATCTGTTTGTTCCAACTTCCAATCTTATAAATCTGAGTTAAAATATCATGTTCAACTTCCTTCTCATTTTTCTCATTCAGGTTGTACATCCTTTTTCAGGAATATTCATTTTGTTGATCAAAAACCATAACAATTGCCAAAGTATCTTTCTTACCACAAAAAACCTTAATCCATCTCAATTGTTTACCCTATTTCTTTTTGTACTTTTGTATTAACTTTCAAAATTATCTAAGGATAATGAATTTATTTTTGCATCATCACATTTTGTTTTTATTTTTTTACATGTAGATTATGTATCCATGATTACTTACTAAGTAAAGTTATCATATCTCCACTATATTTCTTATCGCATAACTTCTTATCATTTCTCCTTCTCCTCATTTTTTGTATTTTATTCTATAAATTGTATTAATGACTTCTTTTCTTCTTTTTTTAAATTTTTTTATGAATGTTAATAATTTTGTTATTGTTTCATGTAGTGTAGATAAAATGACTCAAAAAAAACAATTGCTACTACTCTACTAAAAAGTATAGAAGGAGAATTTAAAAGAATTATAAAGAAATTTTCTTTGTATTCCATTGTCGGTCATATATTCTGTACAACGCTGAATATATAAAAAAAATTGTACCTCCTATATTTCAGTGACTGTCCAATATTCTGTCAACATTGAATATATAATAAAAAAATTGTACCTCCTACACAACAAAAATTTTCTCCCCTAACAAAAAGAAAAAAGAAAAATCTTTATACAAGGAAAGATCTGGAAAGTACGTAGGTTTTATAGATGCTCTTTGTTGATGACATGGGCCTCCGAAATGTAAAAGCCCAAGGTACAATATGCTCATAGACCTAAATTAGAAAAAAAATAGGTCAAACAGTAGTTATGCATTTGTACCAACAGCTTCACCTCTACCTTCATCTTCTTTATATACATCTAAAACTGAATCACCGGAAATAAAGTCATCGGAAAAATGCTTCTCACCAACATCCCCCCTCAAGTTGGAGGGGCGGCAAAAACACCCAACTTGCTTAAAAGACTTTGGTGAGAAGTACCAGATAAAAGGTTTAGCAAAGAGATCCGCAATCTGGGAAGAAGAAGAGACAAAGGAAAGAGAAATCACATCGGCCGGATATTGTTGACGCACAAAATGGCAATCAATATCCACATGTTTGATATGCTCGTGAAAGATTGGATTTTTAGCTATATGAATTTTTGTCTGGCTGTTGGAGTGAAGGGAAACAGGAAAAGAAGGTGGAACTAATAAATCCTCAAGCAACCGGGCCAACCATGTGAAATCTGCAAATACCCGTCTCATAGAATGGTACTCTGCTTCTACAGAAGAAATAGACACAAATGTTTTTTTCATTGATTTCTAGGAGATAGGGTTTGCCACCTAAGCTTATGAAAAACCACTGACTGAACGACGAGTCTCAGGACAAGACGCCCAATCTGCGTCACAAAAAGCAAGCAGCTGAACGGAAGGATTGGAGGACATAAAAAGGCCCAAACCTGGAGTGCCAAGTAAGTAGCGTAAGACATGAATTGCAGAAGTGTAGTGTGAAGTACGAGGTAGCTTCATATATTGGCTTAGGTGTTGAACTGAGAAAGCAAGGTGGGGACGAGTGTGAGTCATGTAGTTCAACTAACTAATCAACCTCTGACATGAGGTTGGATCTGATAAACATTCACTTTCATCAACTTTCGATTTCAGGGACGGATCCAAAGGTGAACTTTCAGGTGTGAGTTCGAGGTAATTATACTCAGAAAGGACCTCAAGAATGAATTTTCACTGATTGAGGATCAAACAGTAGATTCACGTAGCACCTCCATCCCTAAAAAATAATGTAAGCTTCCCAAATCTTTAATTTGAAATTCAGAGAGCAAAAATGATTTCAAAGCTTGTAATTCTTTAATGTCATCCCAAGTCAACACAGTATCATCCACATAGACTATTAACATTGAAATAAAAGCACCATTGAGTTTATAAAAGAGTGAGTAATCATTTGACGAATGAGCATAACCTTTGAACTCAAGTACAACGGTTAACCTTGCATACCATTGGCGGCAAGCCTGTTTTAGACCATAAAGAGAGTTCCTCAAATGACAAACATAATGAGGATGAGACTCTATGCCGGGAGGAAATTTAATATACACCTCTTCCTCCAAATCTCCGTGTAGAAATGCATTGTTTACATCTAATTGGAACAAATTCCATCCCTTTTTAATTGTTATGGCAAGAACACATATGATAGTGGTGATCTTAACGATCAGACTAAATGTTTCTTTAAAATCAACTCCCTCCTTCTGCATATCCCCTCTAATGACAAGACGAGCTTTCAAACGCTCAACTCATCTATCAGATTGTAATTTCACCATATAAACCCACTTACAAGGTAAGGCTTTACGGCCTGGAGGAAGACGGACCACATCCTAAGTATTATTGGCTAACAAAGCATTTATTTCTTTCTCCATAGCATCCTGCTAACCCGGGGTGTGAAACTACCTGGGAATAACTGTTGGGCTCATGAATGTGAGACAGAGAAGAAAGAAAATGTTGGTTAGGGGAAGAGAGGGCAGTAAAAGAGAAAGAAGGAGCTTGAATAGAAGATTAAAAAAAATTAGAAACATCTGCTAGATGTACAGTGCTGCAAACATAATATTCTAAATAGGCGGGAGTTTTAAGAGATCTGGTAGAAGTTTTTAGGATGACAGGATCAAGAGATGGAGATGGAGACGAAGGCGTGTCTACATGAGATGGACCAAGATCAGAAGATAGGGAAGAAATATATGGAAGTGTACTTGGATTCGAACAAGATGGAAAATAGGAACTGGATGTGACGATTTATCAGGGCATTTGGGACTAAAAACACTGAAATTTTAGGATACATAGGATAAGAAGAAGTAGTGGGAAAGATGGGAACTAAATTATTGATAGTTGTGAAGGGAAAACTATTCTCATGGAAGATAACGTTCCTATTAACAAAAAATTCTAATTCTTCAAATCAAACAACTTTTATCCTTTCTTTCCATGAGGATTTCTAAGAAAACACAAGTGTGGATCTAGGATCTTACTTAGTTTTTCAGTGACGCAAATTAGGGGCAAAGCACAAACGTCCAAACACCCTTAAGTGATGGTAGAAAGGGAGTTTTCCAAAAAAAAATGATATGGTGTTTTAAATTTTAGAAGCTAGGTGGGACAACGATTGATCACTCCAAAAATTTGATAGAAATGAGAATGAAAAAACAAAAATCTGGCCACCTCTAGTAGATGCCTATGTTTTCTTTCAACGACACCATTTTATTGTGGTGTACCTACGCAAGAATTTTGATGGATAACTCCTTTTGATAAAAAGAATAAAGAAGCCTCTTGACTGGAACCAAGTTCCGTTGTATTATCATATCTAATGATTTTAACCTTTTTGTAAAATTGTCTTTCTACACTAGCTAGGAAATTTTGTAAAGTTGGAAAGGCACCGCTCTTGGTAGATAATAAGAAAACCCAAGTCCCCCTACTATAATTGTCAACAATTATAAGGAAATATCTATATCTATCATAAGTACGTGTGTGAAAAGGTCCCCAAGTATCAATGTGTATAAGACAAAAAAATTGCTTACTAGAAATATCACTATTGGGGAAGGGAAGCTTGGCTTGTTTATCTAAATGACAAATATCACAAAGGCTCAACAAACTTAGATAAAAAAGATAGGAAAAGAAATTTCATTGATATTCTTCATATTGGACAGAGGTATGTGGCCTAGCCTATCATGCCACAACTATTGATTACATCAAACTAAGAAACACTAGAAAGAGCAATATAAGTGTTGTTTTTTGGTTGAAAAATTGAATTGGAAATCCTATTACAAAGATCTAATAAAAATTGAAATTGGTGGTTGATCATGTTCCATCACATATAGTCCATTTCTGGATTTACCAAACACTATTGGGATCTTCATTAAAGGGCCATGCATGAAACAGTGAGAAGGAGAAAATTAATAGATGTTGGAGAACAGAGAGTAGATTAAAGTGAAAACTTGGAATAAAAACGACATTAGAAATGTTGATACAGTTAGAAAAAGAGTTTTTCTAATCCTACATGTGTTACTTTAACAGTTTGAGAATTGGGAAATTTGACAAATGCTGCTTCAGGCAACATATGAAAAGAGATAAAATATCCTTTGATGAAAGTCATATGCTGACTTGCTCCTGAATCAATAATACATGAAGTTGGGCTAACAAGGATGTGATTTGGTTTGGAATAGAAAGAAAAAAGGCAGAAAGTTTATACTAGCACAGTTAGCATTAGCTATGACCTCAAAATTTTCTTGTTTAAGCAATGACATGGTTTGCTTCAGCTAGTCTTGTGATAAAAGATTTCCTGACTATGGTGGTTCCACGTTATATAGAACTGGTTTCGTACTACCTCGCTTGTCATAGCTGCATTACCGTGAACAGAATTATTATATTTTTGTGCTTAGTAAACTTAACATTAGTAGGAAACCCATAAATTTTGTAACATTGCTCAATGGTGTGCCCTATTTTCTTGCAATATCTGCATCTTGGAGTAGACTTCTTATTCTCATTATAGCTTCCTCTTGCATGTTTGTACTCGGATGCTCCAGATCTCTATCCAGAGGTATTTCGTCCAAATGCCACAAAGGAAGAATTCTCCCCAGAGAATTTGGGGTTCATTACCTCCATTTGCTTTTTCTCTTGAATCAACAAGGAATAAACATTAGCCGTGGAGAGTAAAGGAGAAATCATCATGATGTTATCTTTCGCTATACAGTAATAGTATTTTAGACCAATGAGAAATTGCATCAAACGTACATCATGTTTTCTTTCACATTTTTTTCTTTTGCCCCCTAGGAGAAAGCACATGCATATACTGTGAAAGTATCAAGTGTGTCAGGTTCATCTCACAGTCCCTTCATCTTTGTGTAGTAAGTAGAAATGTTAGAGATCCTTTGAACAAGCTCATTGAGTTCTTTTTGCAGTTGAAGCAAGTTTGCTCCATTGTTTTGCCCAAATCTAGTCTCCATATGTGAACATAGTTCCTTGACGTTGGAGGAATACATTACACTATCCGAGATCTCTCCTAAGAGAGTTGAGCCAGTAGATTATCATATTGTCAGATCTGCTCCAAGCTTTGTGTTGGTCAGTGCCTAGCAGGTTTACTCGTGGATTCATCAAAGAAATCATACTTATTCTCTGCGGTCAAGGCAATCATCATGCCCCTTTTCCATCCTATAAAGCTTTTTCCATCAAAAAAGTATTCACGTGGTGAATCAGTTTGAGATATAAAATAAGGATGGGAATATGAAGAAAATCAGTAGCGTAAGCGACAACCATTTTAGTTGTTTGGACTGCAATGGTAGGATTATCACCCATGATTGAAAAGAAAAGAACCACAGGTTGTAGTTGTTTGGACTGCAAAATTATAATCTTGCTCTGATACCATGAAATAACTATAAAGAAATTTTCTTTATATTCCATTGTTTGTCCAATATCTTTTATAACGCTGAATATATAACAAAAAAAAATTGTACCTCCTACGTAACAGAATTATTCTCCCCTAATAAAGGAAAAAAATAAAATCTATATACAAGGAAAAATCTGGAATGTTGGTTTTGTACATGCTCTTTTTGATGAATGGGCCTCCGAAACTAACAACCTAAGGCACAAAAGGTTGTAGACCCAATCTTCTCAGAGACCCAAATTAGAAAAAAACAAAAAAAAAGTCAAATCGTAGTTATACATTTGTACCGACAACTTCACCTCTACCTTCATCTTCTTTATAAATATCTAAAAATTGAATCACCGAAAATATCATCGTTCAAAAAATTCTTCTCACCAACAAAATTTGTGCACAAAGACAAAGAGAAGAAGAAGAAATTAACGTATTAGCTTAGAAAAGTCCATAGAAGTTGAAAACACAATATTGGAAAATTCTATCAATGAAAAAAGAGAACGTGCAATAAATGTTTTTCTTACAAATGTAGAAGGAGATGATTGAGGAGGAACAACATGATATATTTATTCCACAGAATAAGACATATTCTATTTTGAGCCTTCTCTGGTTAGTCATTCAATCGATACTTTCTTTGTGAAGCCTCTTAAGTATGTAAATTGTAATTTTAAGTCAATGATTCATATGTATTTAGATTGCAGAGGTTCTTTACTGTTAAGTCGAAATTGCGCATGTTTTCAGATTTTAGTAGAACAAAAACTGAAAAGAAATATAGACCTTATATTTTCGAAAACTACTCATAAATTTAAATATGTGAGTATTTGATTTTGTTGGTAATATTGAGAAATATTGGTAAAACATAAGTGTTGTGCAAAAATTCTTTTATTGTTATGTTATTTCAGTAGATGACCTATTTGTTGTAATAGATAAGCTATCTATTCCAACAAATAAGTCATATGTTGGAAGGAATCAAATCAGTAGAAAGATTTTTTTATGTCTTTCGACATGTGCCTTGTCGTCTGAAACAAATAACCTATCTATTGCAATGGATCATCTATTGCAATAGACACATCATCTAAATAAAGAAATCAAATCAGTAGACTATTAATAATTATGTTAATTATTGTATTATGTTATATTATTAAATTTATTGCTATATTTTTTAATGATGTCCAATTCAATTGTTTTTTTTTTATTTTTTTCTTCTTCGTACATAAAATGACTTCTGAAAGAAAAAACAAATGAATCAACCTCTAGTAAATCAAGTAAAATAGCTAAAGTANAAATTCAATTGTATTTTTATTTTTATTTTTTTCTTATTCGTAGATAAAATGACTTCTGAAAGAAAAAAACAAATGAATCAACCTCTAGTAAATCAAGTAAAATAGCTTAAGTACAAACACTATTAGAAGAACTTGTTGAACAAGTCCTTTCACAAATAGATGATATGTTACATTGTATAGATGTATAGAAATAAAATGTTGAAAGTACTAATGAAGAAAAATCAGTTAGAAATTCTAGAAAACTATAAAGGAGGAAGATAAAAATAAAAATGAAGAAAAGAAAATAAATGATAAAGATGAGGGAAAAACTGAAAGTGATAAAGAAGATGATGAGGAAGGTTAAGAAAGTGATGAAGTAGATGATATTAAAAGGGGAAAAGCTGCTAAAGAGGAAAGTGAAGAGGATAATGAAGAGGAAAGAAGATGACAATATTGATGATAATGTTGACGTATCCATGAGAGATAGTGAACGCATATCAAAAACCCGACGTGATACCGTCAAAAATTTTAGTATTAAAGAGTTTCAGGTTGAGATGTGTGTAGATGATCCTACAAATTTGACGGGTGATTTTGTTGTAAAATTAGTCATAGACATTAAATTATTATTTTAGAAAGACATTGAGCGATGAAAAATTGAGGATTTCTTTAAGTCTGATTGTTTTGGACACTTTGATTTCGAATAATAACAATGTACGCTTTCAAACCGACCATGATGTATGATCTTCTCAAGCACATGATCAAATATAAGGGTGATGATGATAATGCTTTGAGGAATAAAAACAAGAAAATGAATAATATAAACTATTGTGGTGTGTCGATTTGTTTTTCACATGAAAGAATTTGTCATAGTGATTGGAGTGAGATGTCATCTTCCTTTTAAACCTACACTTAACCAAGACATATAAATCAGTCAAGACTGAAAAAGAAAGACAAACTGTCAACCAAGAAAACCACAAAAATCAACAAAGGCTAAGGAAAATAAATAATGAGAGTGAATTGTTGACCATTGTTTGACATAGTTATAAAGAGAATGATTTGTTAACAGATCTCAAAAACAAACAGGTTTTGAAGAAGCACAAAAGAAGATTGTGCTTGGTTTGAATTGTGCATGTAATTTTATGGGCTAAATGAATCAACAAAGTTATAGATCTTGAGTTGTTTATGCTTGCTTATGATTTGAATACATTCAACAATTGCCCATGTGGTTATGATAGTTATTTCTTAACTGTTAAATATTTGTTGACAAAGTTATCATCAAATATGAACATTTTATATACCTTTCCTTGGGCTTTCATGGTACAGTTCACCTCTAATTTTTATTCTCCCTCCAATTTATTATACATATAAAATATCTCTCCTACCGCCACATTAACCACAAAGAACAGGGCAAACCTTTCTCCCTCATTGTTGTTGACGCTAATATGGTCTCTTTTGCCATCATCGAGGTTTGGAGGATGATAAGGCCTTATAGAAAACACTAGACAATGTACTTGGCTTGTGGAAGTTCTATAGTAACTAGCCTAAAAAGAACTTTATAACGGAATTTTATGCATTGTTTGTTTTTTTTGAGAGTATGAGTTACGGTAATAATATAATATAGTGGAGAATATTATAAATAATTAAAGAATAGTTAGTGAGAAAGAATTTGTAGATAAAACAATTTGTTTGTTCCAAATTTCAAGCTTATAGATCTGAGTTAAATTAAACTTCTATCTCATTTTCCTCATTAAGTTTTTAGTCAAGTTGTAAATCCTTGTTTTGGAATACACGTTTTCCAATGAACTTTTGCTTTCCTACTTTGTAGGACTGCAGAAGCCCATTTTTCTATAGGAGCTGCCGGAATCCAAGCCCTTTTCTATCAAGCCAACAATAATCACCCCACTATGATTATTGCATACACCTTGGATCGTAGGATGGAGGAGAACAAAATTTCATATCATTTGACATAACCAGATGGATCATGGGAAAGTCTGAATTGTACGAATGGGTTGAAAAAAGCTAAAAGATGACGCAAAGATCAGTTATGAGAAATAAGTCTATAGAATAGACTTGGTCCTGTCTGTAAGAAGATTCAAAGGAACAAAAGAAGACTAGGAGGTGGGAAATTTCAAAGCAAGGAACAGAACACTTCTGTACAAGGAAAAGAAAAGATATGGGAAATTTATAAACATAATATCTCTAAATAGTGGGGGAAGGTCATGCGTTAATTATTCCTGAGCTTACATGGAATGCAGGGTGGCTGGACATAGCACTTAAGATTAAAAGGTTTATTTAATGCCAGAGAAAGACGAAGGACACACCTTTCTATAGGGTGAATGAGGATGACGATCCTTATGTAGAGGTTGTACAAGAAAATAGATAGAGGAGTAGAAATTTAAGAAAGACTGATATTAATAGGAGAAAAAGAGGAATCCAGATAACCAAGTCAGTGAATATACAATAGGAAGACCTCCTCAAGAGATACCTGATAGGATACTTCAGTGAATAATTGAAGGAAAAATTAACTCTTGCGGATATCAGAAAGTAGGTTTCAGCAAACTGGAGGAAAAAAGTGTTTAGTGTTAAACATATATGAATTGTACAGTGAGACGTTGTTATTTGAGTCCCTAATAGATATATGGGAGAACAAACCATACAAGGTCAATGGAGGTGGAAGAACAACAAATTCCAGATTAATTAGTGAAGCCTAACAATATGATGCATCTCCCACACTACCTCTGTGAGAGAAACATAGATTAGAGTAGTAGGGATACCCCCTACGTTTGTGTTCCAAGAAGATATTCAAAGACGTAGGGGAATTATGCGTAGGATGGGGTGCAACGAAAGAAGAAAGAAAGATTAAAAAACACATGAAATGAGAGAAAATCCCGATGAAGTATGATGGAAGAACTCTATTGTTTGAGGATTCTATTTCATGTGATGGGATAAAATATTACTTCCCTATTTGGGTGGAGGCAAACTAAGGTTTGAATTGCTGCTAGAAAGTGGTAGGGAAACTGCAGAAGAAGAGGACAATGATTTTTCCTAGTTAATGACTTTACGCAGGGTATAGAAGTTGCATACAACTGCAATATAGGATAAAAAACCTTTTTAGGGATTTCCGTACAACTCAGCACGTAGGCTCTGTGTTGACAACTGGAATGTCTAGTGCAAGTGGGTCACATGAGCAACATTTATGTTTTTAAATGAGAAATTGGATTTGGTCCTTGTACAATAGCCCATAACCATCATATATTTAAAGGATCCAAAGGCCCATACAATGCATCTCAAGTCATTTTTAATGACTTACAAGGAGGAAACCCTAACCGATTAGAAGAACAGGGCTTTGAATGCGACATTGAAGTTATGCATGCAACTATAACAGTCTCACCAGAAAAGAGTACATATGCAAAGGTTGTCATGATGATATCTGAAGATGAAAATAGGAAAACTGTAATGGTTATGGCGAAAGAAATTCCCCATTACATTGACAGGAATGGGATCAGCAGTAGCACAGAAATTAGGGGGAATGGGCTAGTGATACGAAATTCAAATACATAAATTGTTGATTTGAAAGTGGAGGAAGTCATCCAAATTCTGCAGCAACAACAAAATCCCTTTTGAGTGCAACAGAATCTGATCAAATTAGGGAAGATCTTTAGAATTAATTTCCAAGGACATGAAGAGGAGGCCACAGAATTACTTCTCCAAATAGATAGTTGTCTTCTAGACAAGAAAGAAGAGTGGAACAAAGCACTAAAGATAAAAAGAACAGAATCAAAGATGCACAAGACTTTAAAAGTCTTTTCTCGTTTGATGTAACATTCAAAAGCTCAAGGAATAGGAAAAAGGGGAGGAACATCACTCTAGTTACAATATGAAGTTTCAGCTATTGTCGTGGAATGTTCGGGGAATGAATAATAAGGAGAAGAGGGAGACTGTCAAAAGCTTAATTTCTGAATGGAGGGAAAACATTATCTCTCTCCAAGAAACTAAGCTTGCGGGGTATATTGCAGAAGTAGTGAATCATATGGGGAGGTAGATGGATCAGACAGGTTTGTCTTGAAGCTAGTGGAACAAGAGGCGAAATCATTTTATTGTGGGATGAGAGGGCGGATACGCTCAAATTACACTTATCTAAAGAAGTATAAGCAGTCGTATCAAGTAAAGAACCCAACTATTAGGTTGGGGTCGATCCCACGAGGAAATGATTTAGACTTAACTTCAATGCACGATTACATCTATTTAGTCAAGTCCTTTCCGAAAACTAGTAATTAAAGGGGGGGTTTTGTGAAACAAAGTATTGTAATATTGTGAAATCAAACAAGTAGCAAGAGAGAATTATTGGTGTTTATCAAGTTGTGGGAGAAACTAGGGTGTAAGTGTTCCTCATAGGTTCATAACGCCATAATCCTACTTATAACAATTCTTCCCTAGTGTTTTGCATGAAAAGTGATAAGTTATGTATCTCTACATCATTGGTCCGAAATTTAGAGAATTTCACCCCGTACCTTGGTCCAGCTACGTGTGTCTAAGTTACTAACCCTTACCTTTACCTCATATTAAGCATCATATTCGATGTACGGCTTAGTTATTAATTTGCACCAATTGAAACTAGCTTATTATATATTATCCCACTAAATCTATGTCGATAATTCTTTTCCTATTAAGTACCCCCTTGGTCCGGCAAGTAGCAATACGGCAAGTTCTAACCCGTGCACTCATTAAAAATACTTCTAAACGAAAGAATTATCGATAGATGCAATAACATATTTAAGAATTGTTATCTAGCTAGGTTTATTTTGTTAATCACCCATGGTTCCCACAACCCGACTTCTGGATTTAGTTAACCATGCATACAAGAACACAATTCATGGTTTATAAATAATAAAACATTAACTTACTTTGTTAAATTCGAAGAAAATCCAGAAATTCAACTTGAAATCACACAATTATCTTAAAAACCAAATACGGAAATTTGAATTAATGCCCAAGTTACAAAGACAAATCTCAAAGAAAAAAACTACAAACTAGTAATAGAATCCAACCCCCCAAAACGAGGTTTTACACCGTATTTATAAAAACACAGAGTTTTAATTAAAAGGAATTCAAATGAGGAATGTTTGTAGAAAATGCGACTTCAATCGACGACCCCCACAGACGGTCCGTCGATCAAACGACAGACCGTCGACTGCCTCCGTAAGTTTATGCTTAGCATCTTTTCTCAACCTTCACTTTGCATATTCTCTGATCCAATCGACGAACCAACAACACGATTCGTCGATTTACCTACGGTCCGCCGATGCTTCTCGTCGTTTCCTACTTAGTTTTTCTTCAACATCGGGTACTAAGGAAATTCTCTCATCAGATCGACGTTTTGACAGGACAATCCGCCAACAGACCGTCGATCCTCCATAGCCCCACACTTAGTCGGAATTCCCCTAGTTGCTTCCAGATGGCTGAACCTACAATCGACAGTCACCACCTACGGTCTGTCGATGGAACGACGGGCCGTCGATGGCCTTCGTGGGTCACCTCTGCACTAATTCTTCACAGCCTTCTGCATTTTGGTTTTGGACAACTTTATGCAAAACAAAGATAAAAACATATTAAAATTATTACAAAAAGGCTCTAGACACACACCAATCTTAAGGAAAAAGCATTGAAAGTTTCGTGAAACCACGGTACATCAACACCCTCAACTTAAATTCGTTGTTTGTCCTCAAGCGACGCACTATGAATCAACACAAAACTTTGTACACAAGTATACTTTTTTAAGCTTTCACAATGACATGGTTATCAATCCCGACTTTATCGTTGCTTTAGTGCATGTTTCTCCTCTTAGGCTTGATAGACTTACTCATATGGATCAGACCATGACATAGACTCACCATGCACCGACACCTCTACTCTCTAGTCTCTCGCCAAAATACCAACTTTCCGATATTGCATCTAGTGCCCTCACTTCAAAAGATATCCTCCTTTTTGACACAGTGATTTTAACTTTGAGTATAAGGATCATTTTTCAACACTCACGCTCAAAATAAATTCAGACCTAATTGGTACTTTTCTCCATAGGCTTGCCCTTATTTTCACAGCTTAAGTTCACCATATTAGACTCTTAGGATTTACGATAAGACGTTGTTGGCTTGTAACGTAGGCTCAAGTCAGGTATGGAAAATGTGGGTACTTTTTAGTGACTTGTTGCGCTCCTTGACATTATGACTAAGCGTCCTACCTCTATCATTATCTATTATGGCCTACTTTTTCTTGTCATCTTTGCTTTATTGTCTCCTTTCTTTCTCTTTTGTGGAAGTGACTCTTACTTCTTTTTGTTTAACACTCTTTTTCTCTTTTCTTTTGTTATTCAATTGACAATTTTGACTGAGTCGCTTCTCTTGTTCACTGTTCCTTTTCTTTTCCACATTACTCTTTCATACCCACTTTTCGGGTCATCACTCATAATAGCCACCCTTAACTTATGGCTTTGCCATGAGCCGAGGTACACATTACCCAAGGTTGGGTTATGGCCAAGACGAGGTCAGTTTCTGCATTAGCCACCCTCAACTTATGCTTTTGGCCTAAGTTGAAGTGCACATGTCCAAGGAGGGACCAAGGCCAACATATTATACCCAGGGAAGTTGAGCTGGTGAAGAAAAGAAAGGTCTATCATAGGCTCAAAATATTTGGATAAAAAAGGGATAACAATTTCATCTGGATCACTTCACTTTAGGCTAGATGTTCTCTTGAACAAGGGCCTATGACCCTTTCCTAATTGTCTAACACAGATTCCTTTTGTAGGACCAAACGTGCAAGTTCTAGCTCGGTACCAACAGGGGAACATTCAAATTTTCTCACACTCTCTTGACACCTCATTACACTATCAGATTATCGGTTATCTAGTTTGAGTTTTAGATTGAGGATCATGCAGTGGGTGCATCTCAATGTCATGATTAGAGCCAACATTAGGCATTCATTATACCAATTCATTCAAGCACTCTCTTAGAACGGGATATCATTCATGTTTATCCATCATGATTCATTTGTCACTTTCATACTTTGTACAAGTTAGGACACACGCCGGTTCAAAAAGAAAGTATCAGTCTATTGGTGCAAAAAATCACAAGCTAAAATACCACCAAGAGAGGATCGGGAGTTAGGCTACTCAGACATCACCTTAGTATTCACTCTCCATTTACCCCACCCCCAACAAAAAAACATGCAATTGTCCCCAATACATAAGAAATATAAAAATAGGGTGGTAGGTGAAGCAAAACTAAGGTGCATAGCGCCGAAGATCAACAAGCAGGTGGGTCCGGCTTCCCGGAACCCGCACCCTCAGTAGGGACACTGTCAGCAGTGCCCACATCAGTATCCGCACCCTTAGTGGTGCTCCTCAACAACCTCTACTCTGGAGCATGACACCCCAACAGACAACTCTCGAGCCCTCATCTGGCGGGTCTCCTCATCAATTAACGAGGCTCTCCTCGCAGCCTCAAGATTTGTCCGCTCTATTTTTCTAGCACGAGCCTCATCTCTTTCAGATGTACGACTGGAATGGTGCCGCTTTGCACGCTCACGAGGCTCAGGTTGTGGTGCAATAGAGTAGTGAAAAGTGCGGCAAACACTGTATCCTCCGCTGTCTCAACTGGTGCTGTCTCCGGCTGGGTACCCTTATCTCCAGTATGCTGTCAACATCTTCCCGTAAACTCGCCACAGCCTCTTGAAGAGTAGTCAATTCAATAATGGGGGTTGGGCGTGCTAGCACTCACATCTCAAATGCATGTAGGCGCTGGTGGACCGCCTGAATCTTCCGCTCCGTCTGCTGATCCACCTTCTTCTCAATCCGGTCCTCAGCCTCGGCAATGGATTTTTGCATCAAAGGCTAGATATGATGTAGCAAGGTGGCCATCTGGGCATCTAGCTTCTGGACCCTAGCAATCGGGACCAGTGCTGCTGATGGTGGTGTAGACCGGGAGGAACTAGGTGCCCTACTAGTATCAGGGGCAGAATCGGTCGGGGTAATATCGATAGGCTCTGAAATAGCAGGATGAGCCCCTTGGGCTTGCTATATAGTATCCGCAAGTTCTCACTCAGAGGCTGCAAATCAACTCTGGACCCTCGTCGTGGTGCCACCACATTGGCCTCATCATAGATAAGACCGATATCCAAAATCCCGGTCGGAGTACGAATGACTTTTGAGTGCTAGAGGGTCACTCCAGCATCCCTACATAACAGGAAAATCATACAGGCGAACGAGTAAGTGGTAGAGTTCTTAAAGGCCCTCTTATGTATCACGGAGATCAAAAACCTCGCGAAGTCGATCTCCAACCTGGATACCATGCTACTACCAGGACCACTCTATCCCATGTAAGGATTTTATCTAGTGTCGTGGGAGAAAGGCGGTGGCGGACTAACAACCAGAAGAACATGGCTGCAAAGGTGAGGTTGGCCTTCTTGATAAGGGTCCAACATCCAGTATGCTCTCTCCTCGTCAATTAAGAGTTGTTGTGCGATCCACCTCTTGGTGGACTCTCTTTGATCTCTGCTTCGCTGAAATTGGACACTCTTGAACAACTCCAACCTGCAGTCGAACTCTGGATTGAGGGGAACCCTCGCGACATCACTGGATCCACCGTACAGGAAGCGGTGAATGGAAGTAGAAGAAATGTCCACCCGGCAGCCTTGAACTAGAATATCTGTGAGTGGTTCGTGTTTGGCGGGGTTCAACTGCCTATACAAAGCACCTCGGAGTGTCGCTACACATGAGGCGTAGAAATCTCGCACAGTCTCCTCACTGTAGGACCCCATACTCCTCGCCATCCACTCGATCCTTTGTGAATAGGCTACCTTTAAGAACTCGCCGCTCGACTGTCACCAAACGAGTCATCATCCCCTTATCATTCAACACCTTTGAATCCCTGTAGACTGGGTACTGGCCATCTACGCACCACTGGCTGGGATTATCAGAAACCGGTGTAGGGACCTCATGCTGTTATGTCAGAGTACACACCGAACTCTGGGCCTCATCTGACAAGGCATTGCGAGCAAGAAAATCTGGGAGACTGGATCCGTGTGATCCATAACCGGAGGCAGTAGCCTCATTCGACCCCTGGAATGGGCCGACTCTAAAACTAAAGCCTCCTTAGAGCCGGATGCTCCCCCAGAATCTGAGGCAGACCTAGGCAGTGCGTCGGTTAGTCTGAGCTCCTCATTAGACTGGGAGGCAGTGACTACACCGGATGCCACCATCTTGGGGGTGCCTCAAGTGGCTCTAGCAGCTGGTGTCGGGGTCCGGGTTCAAGGGGGCACGTATTTTGGATCTTGCTCATTATCGGATATACCTATCAACCGCCTAAAAGGTTCCACGGACTTGGACCTACCCATTTGATAAACGAGGTCTTATTTCGGGGCCATTAGTCTTAATGTAATCAAACTACAGAAGTGAAATGATCAAAACAGAATCTGGATACATAAGACCCAGGCCAGTGCAGAATTGCAATATTGGGAGACGGAAACTATCGACGGTCCATCGATAGTGTCCATTGGTGGACTCTTACCAAATTTTAGAAGTTGACATTCCACAGACCTCTCAGTTAGAAACGAAGGATATGCATAATGTCCCGTCAATTATGGATGAACCGTAGTCAACTTCTGTCATCTGACACTTAGAATAATTCAGAATTTCTCAGGAATCATAGTTTCATTAAAACGACGGACGTACAGAATGGATCGTTGATCAATTGATGGACAGTAGTCCACTTCTACCGTTCCAAAGTTAAGCATTTTATATTTTAGCCATCGACGGACCCCATCGACGATCCGTTGACAGGGTCTCGTGTTGTTTGTCACAGACAGGTTTCAGGGCATGGTTTTAAAAACACATTATAACACATTTAAGAAGATCGCAAGTTCAACCAACAGATAATAACAAGTATAAGACCAATTCGTCATCCTTAGGGCTTCGATTTCGCAAATTTCGAACACGGATTCTCAAGACTATCAAGCCCTAAGTCGTAAAATCAACAAGCATATTGAATTTACATAAATTCCACCCCCAACCCATTCACTTTCTATCATTCGAAGGGACATAGAACCCAATTTTAACATGCAAAATTTTCCCTAAGTCAAGACCCATATACAATCTATTTGTTTCCAAAAGAAAATGAACTAGAATTCATTAAGCAAAAGGAAATGAAATATCTTTAAACTGTAGTGGAGTGAATGAGTGGGTGATATTGCAACACCAACCTACGTTCCGGCCTTCGAACACAGACCAGAGAAAGGAGACGGAGTAGAAACTGGGGGGGTTAGGGTTTTGGGATTTCTGAGAGTTTGGGAGAAGTGGGGATTTGAAGAAAATGGAAGGGTAAGGTTATAAGAGTTAATGGATAAAGAAGGTAATAAGGGGAGGGAAACGGTTGGGAGGGAATTTGAAAAAATGTGGGAGGGTAGCTGAACGGTTTAATTTTAATATAGACGGTCTGTTCGGGTCGGGTCACTGGTTTTTGTGAACTAACGATTCCCGATCGACGGAACGTCTACTGGACCGTCGATTGTGTAGAGATTCATACCAATGTTTAAGACATACCTGGGATCCACGGACACCGTCGACGTTTTGTCGATTGAACGACGGCCCGTCATTTGGTCCGTAGATCTGTGCGTCGGATCAATTTTTGCAGAATTCATGGGTTCAGTCCCTGCACATTGAACACCTATTACGCTATTCTTTTTGTGTTTTTCTGGACATTTTTGATACATGGAACCTAAACTAATCTCTAGCCAACACACTAAAATAACAAATGAATATGATTAAACTAAAAATGACATAAGAGAATGCAAATGTTCTTAAAAAGAAAAGAAAAAACCTATTGTTGGCTAGAGGATACACCTTTGATTGCCTCCCAAGAAGTGCTTGATTTAACATTGTGGCACGACGCAAGAACCTTGATTACTCAGACTTCATCAATGTTATATGCCTCAACCACTTCATAGGAACTCTCTGCATGCCCTAGGTAGATCTTGATTCTTTGCCCATTATCCGTGAACTTTGCACCCTCCTTGTTCTCCAACTCAACCGCTCCATCTGGGAACATTTTAGTAATAAGGAATGGCCTAGTCCACATGGACTTGAGTTTTCTCGGAAACAAGCGTAGCCTAGAGTTGAATAGAAGCACCAAGTCCCCAACCGCAAACTCTCGCTTTTCAATCTTTTGGTCATGGTACTTCTTTATCTTCTCTTTGTCGATGGCTTAACTTTTATATGCTTTTAGGCGAAACTCATCAAGCTCATTCAACCCGTTAAGTCTCTATTCCACTGTTTCATTCCAATCCATCTTTAGTTTTTTTATCGCCCACATAGCCTTGTGCTCTAACAGAACCGGCAAGTGACAAAGACTTTCCATATACAAGTTGGTACGGAGACATACCTATGGGGGTCTTGTATGCAGTCCGGTAAGCCCAAAGAGCATCATCAAGCCTCCTTGACCAATCCTTTGTATTAACATTCACCGTTTTCGACAAGATCTGCTTGATTTCTCTGTTGGACTCCTCGACTTGCCCACTACTTTGTGGATGGTACGCAATGTCTACATTATGGCGAACCCCATATTTCTCCAATAGCCCTTTGAACAACTAGTTGCAAAAGTGAGATCCCCCATCACTAATAATGGCCCTAGGTGTGCCAAATCTAGAAAAGATGTTCTTTTTCAAGAACACGGTGACACTCTTCCCTTCATTGTTGGCAAGTGCTATGGTTTCCACCCATTTTGACACATAATCCACCTCCACAAGAATATATTTCATTCCATGAGAACTCACGAACGGGCCCATAAAATCAATGCTCCATATATCAAATAACTCAATCACTAGAATAGGATTTAAAGGGAGCTCTTGCCTCTTTGAAATTCCTCCATATCTTTGGCACCTATCACATGCCTTGGAGAACTCATGAGCATCTTGTTGAGTGGTTGGCCAATAGTACCCACACTGCAAAATCTTATGGGCTGTCCGGATACCACTATGATGCCCCTCCACAGGCGAGGAGTGGCGTGCCTCCAAAACACTTAGCATCTCAACTTACGGCACACAACGGCGAATAAGCCTATTGTCACAACTTTGATATAAGTAAGGCTCATCCCAAAAGAATTTTTTCACATCATGCATGAACTTTTTTCTCTGATGGAATGACAAGTCCGATGGGACTATATCACTAGCCAGATAATTCGAAAAATCGGTGAACCATAGAATCAAGTCATGAGAAGCGGCCAATACATGCTCATCAGGGAAGGTGTCATCAATTTCAGCCTTTTCACACAACTCTCTCATAGCTTCATGCTCTAATCTGAACAAGCGATCGACAACTTGATTTTTGGACCTTTTTCTATCTTTCACCTCAAAATCAAACTCTTGCAACAGTAGCACCCATCTAACCAACCTTAGTTTCGCATTTGCCATCAAATACCTCAAATCGGAGTGGTCAGTACGCACTATAACTCTCATGACAAGCAAATAGGAGCGAAATTTTTCGAAAGAAAATACTACCGCAAGGAGCTCTTGTTCAGTCACTGTGTAGTTCGTTTGTGCTTCATTTAGGGCCTTACTAGTATAATAGATTGGGTGAAGGATTTTATCCTTTCTTTGTCCCAATACCACACCAAGAGCAACCCCGCTAGAATCACACACACCTCAAATGGTTTACTCCAATATGGGGAAATAATTATGGTCACAGACACCAACTTCTCGTTCAACTCTCCAAATACCTTCAGACAGGATTCATCAAAATAGAATTTACATTCCTTCTCAAGTAACTTGCACTGAGGATGTGAAATTTTTGAGAAATCCTTAATAAACGTCCAGTAGAAACCCGTCTGACCAAGAAAACTTCTCACACCTTTTACAGAGATAGGTGGAGAAAGTGTCTCTATAACCTCAACTTTTGCTCGATCAACCTCTATACCCTTCTTTGAGATGCGATGGCCCAATACAATACCCTCTTTCACCATGAAGTGACATTTTTCCTAATTTAGCACAAGGTTGCAATCTTCACATCTTTTGAGAACCTCCGCCAAGTGACTCAAGCAACGATCAAAAGAGTCGCCAACAACTGAAAAGTCATCCATAAACACCTCAATTGTTTCCTCTACCATATCGGAGAATATCGACATCATACATCTCAGAAAAGTAGCCGGTGCATTACACAATCCAAAAGTCATCCTCTTGAATGCGAACGTCCTATAGGGGCAAGTAAGGGTCTTGACCCTTCGGTGCAATAGACATTTGATTGTAAAAACAAGACCATACTTTTCCTGAGAGCCTATCTAACATCTGGTCCATGAAGGGCATAGGGAAATTGTCATTCTCAGTCCATGCATTCAATTTCAGATAATCCATAAAAACTTTCCATTCAGTCACTGACCTCATTGGAACAAGCTCGTTCCTCATTGGTTACTACTTTATTTCCCCCTTTTTTGGCACACACTAAACGGGGCATACCTAACTACTATCGGCAATAGGATATATGAATCCGGCATATAACCATTTAATGATCTCCTTCTTCACTACCACTTGCATAGGTGGATTCAAATGTCTCTGGTTCTCAATGCATGGATTATGGTCGGGCATGAGTTGGATTTTGTGTGAACAAATACCGGGTGAGATCCAAATAATGTCCACAATAGTCCACCCAATGGCCCGTTTGAACCTATTCAAAACTTTCACCAAACACTCTACTTTTTGCACATTCAAATCCGATTGGATGATTACCGGCAAAGTGGCATCGCTTCCCAAGAATACATACCTCAGATGAGGTGGTACAGCCTTAATCTCTATATTTGGGGCCTCCTCAATAGATGGTTTCACGGTTGGAGACTCGCGATGTTTCATATCTAACTCCAATTTCTTTGGTTTGAACCGAAATTCACCTTGTTCAAGTGCCACAACCAACGACCCATACTCTTCAATACAATCACTCTCAAAATTCATGATCATTGATGCTAGTGCCTCAACACCAAGGCGCTCTTCGATTTGTACCCCAAACGTACTTTCAAACCTGTAGGATTTAGCAGATACCATTTGGAGCTCACTACTCTTCTTTATGGACCTACAAATGTTGAAAGTTGCTTCTTCATTATTCAACCTAAACTTCATCTGCCCTTTTTCCATATCAACTAAGGCGCGACCAGTAGCAAGGAACGACTTTCCAAGAATATTAGGCACCTTAAAATCCACCTTGCAGTCAAGAATCACAAAATCGGTCAAAAATATAAATGATTCCACCTTCACTAGCACTTCATGGAGTATCCCAATAGTCCTCTTCACTGTTAGATCGGCCATCAGTAACAGCATTGCAGTGCGCTTTAGGTCACCCAAACCCAATTTCTTATATATAGAGAGAGGCATGAGATTTATGCTTGCATTGAGATCACATAGTGCTTTAACAAATTGTAACAAACCGATGGTACATGGAATAATGAAAACGCCCGGATCTTCTTTATTTTGCACAAGAGACCTTGTAGAAATAGCACTACAATGCTGCATTCGGTCATCATCCTCAAAACATGCCGATCTCTTCTTTGTAACAATATTTTTCATAAACTTGGAATAACCAGGCATTTATTCTAGAGCTTCTATCAAAGGGACATTGATTGAAAGCTATTTCAACATAGTGAAAAAACGCCGGTATTTACCATCCTTAGTTTTCTTCACTTATCTTTAAGGGAATGGTTGTGGTGGTCTAGGAATGGGGATCACTTTTTGGGGTACCTCTACTTCTTTCACCGCTTTGTCCACTAATTCACCACTAGTTTTGACTACCTCTTCATCTTTTCTCACCTCATCTTCTACTATAGACAAAATGGGTGGATCAACGGTTTGCTTACCCTCTCGAGTCGTGACTGCCATGAAATGTCTATCATTTTTCGGATTCTGAATTGTATTGCTAGGAAGAGTGCCCAGTTGACGTGGGTTCACAATAGTAGACAATTGGGCCATTTGCAACTCAATATGCATGATCTAGATTACATGTGCATCCACCTTTTGCCCAATATTAGCCAAATCACCTCTCAACTCCTTGGCTTGCTCATCACTAGCATCAAACCTCCTCATCATCTTTTGCACCATATCTTTCACTCACGCCATACTACCTCTACCATCCCTAGGAGCTACTTCTCAATTTTGAGGCGAAACATAGGGTCCACTTCGTTTGTTTCTGTTACCATAGTTACCCCGATTGAAGTTGTTATCGCGGTTGTAGTTTCCATATCAAACATAATGGCCCTATCTGGTGTAATTCCCATAGTTCCGAACTTGATTTCCTTGACCTTCGGCGCAAATTCTCCTTATTGGAGCCTTGAGCCTTCGGTCGGAAACTCCCTGTCTGCGCATTTACTGCATAAGAATTCTCTTCATAGTAGTAGTCATCCACTGGTGGTGGTGGTTTGGTCAAATAATTCACCGCATTCACCTTCTCTACACCTCTAGTGATATGTTTCAATATCAACCCGATCTCAGTTCTTATTTGAGCCATCTCTTCACGAATCGCATCTGCGGCCAGGTTGTGTGTAACTTGCACTGCAAAGGTGTTTCTCCCAGTGTTTGACCTCCTAGTGCTCCAAGCCTTATTGTTGCGAGAGATTTTCTCCAACTTCTCTACGATCTCTGCATATGTGCACTCACCATAAGACTCCTCGCAATACTATCAAGCACTGCCTTATTATTATCATCTTGCCCCCGATAGAAGTACTCTTTCGACGACTCATCATCAATGCGGTGGTTTGGGACACTTCACACGAATGAGGTGAATCTATCCCAAGAGCTACTCACTGACGCCCCGAGCAATGCCAAAAAGTCGTTCACATTGGGTAGTACTGTGGTAGGAACACATCCCTCAACTGGTTCCAAGTATAGATTGAATTATAGGGCAACTCAGTAAACTATATTGTGGCCTCTCCCATCAGTGAGAGAGGGAACACTCTTAACCCGATGACGACCATATCCAAATCTGGCCTCCTTACACAACTTTTGCACACCGACCTCAATTTGGCAATGTGAGCATGTGGATCCTCATATGGTAGCCCTGAAAACAAACCTCTAGCGGTAAACATCTGCATCAATCTACTGGTTACCACGAATGTGTGACCCTGTGGTAGAGAAGGTAGGACAAAATAGGCCCATCAGAATCAGTGATGTTAATGTTGCCCCTATAGAACTCTTAAGGGCGTGGGAAGAAAGGTTGCCTCTTTAAAGCATCATCACCAAGGTTTTCTACAATCACTTGGTTGTGAGAATCAATCGGTGTAGGAGTTGACGGTTGATCCCATCACCTAGATTTGTGGGATTCTATTGATCATTCATTCTGCGGAGTGTCCCGATAAGTTTAGGATTGAATGGAAGCGTCGGTTCTCCTCAGCTCCGTTTACTTGGCATACACTAAAGCTAGACCTGAGCAAACAAAAACAAAAGAAAAAAGTAAAGTAGGTAATTGTTGACTAAAATTCAGTAATTTTTATTAAAGTTAATCTAAAAGCCACTTTCCCCGACAGCGGCGTCAAAATTAGATACGCTCAAATTACACTTCTCTAAAGAAGTATAAGAGGTCATATCAAGTAAAGAACCCAACTATTAGGTTCGTGTCGATCCCACGAGGAAAATGGTTTAGACTTAACTTCAATGCACGATTACTTCTATTTAGTCAAGTCCTTTTCAAAAACTAGTAATGAAATGGGGGGTTTTGTGAAACAAAAGTTTTGTAATATTGTGAAATCAAACAAGTAGCAAGAGGGAATTATTGGTGTTTATCAAGTTGTGAGAGAAACTAGGGTGTAAGTGTTCCTCATAGGTTCATAACGCCATAATCCTAGTTACAACAATTCTTCCCTAGTTCTTTACATGCAAAGTGATAAGTTATGCATCTCTAAATCCTTGGTCTGACATTTAGAGAATTTCACCCCGTACCTTCGTCTGGCTACGTGTGTCTAAGTTACTAATCCTTACATTTACTTCATTTTTAGCATCATATTCGATGTTTAACTTATTTATTACTTTTCACCAATTGAAACTAGCCTATTAGATTGTATCCCACTAAATCTATGTCGATAATTCTTTTCCTATTAGCTACCCCCTTGGTCCGGCAAGTAGCAATAAGGCCAATTCTAACGCGTGCACTCATTAAAAAGACTTCTAAACGAAAAAATTATTGATGCATGCAATAACATATTTAAGAATTGTTATTTAGCTTGTTTATTTTGTTATCCACCCATGGTTCCCACAGCCCTAGTTGTGGATTTAGTTACTCATGCATAGAAGAACACAATTCTGTTAGGTAGTGGAACCTGATTAATTTTAGGCTTTCCTATTTATTCTCTATTTTAGGCTTTCCTATTTATTCTCTATTTATTCTCTGTAACCAAAAATACTCTGATTTATTAATATATATATACCTCACCGCCGTGGAAGTTTACTCACGGGGTGTTACCACGAAATATTGGGTTTTCTCTTTCTCTCTCTAGATCTCTCATCTCTTTCTCTTGAAAGTTCTTGTGTTCTTCATTCATCTAGTGTGTGTGCGTGAATTCGATCCTAACAACTGGTATCAGATCTAAGGAGATTCAACACGATCACAGAAGATGGATAGTTCAAAGCTTGGAATCGAGAAGTTTGATGGATCCGATTTCAGTTTCTGCAAGATGCAGATCGAAGATTATCTGTACCAGAAAGATCTTCACGAACCGTTGACCGGGGTGAAGCCGGAATCCATGACGGAGGAGAAGTGGAAACTCAAGGATCGCCAGGCTCTAGGGTTGATCCGGTTGACTTTGTCAAGAAACGTGGCGTTCAACATCGTGAAGGAGAAGACTACGTCCGGTCTGTTGAAGGCACTGTCAAACATGTATGAAAAACCATCGGCTATGAACAAGGTATATTTGATGCGTAGATTGTTCAATTTACAGATGTCTGAGAATGGATCCGTTTTTGATCATATAAACGAGTTCAATATGATTGTGAGTCAACTCAATTCTGTGGATATTAATTTCGAAGATGAAATTAAGGCGTTGATTTTGATGTCATCTCTGCCCGAGTCTTGGGATACTGTTGTTGCTGCGATTAGCAGTTCCCGTGGATCTGAGAAACTGAAGTTTGATGAAATCCTAGATGTTGTTCTTAGCGAAAGTATTCGCAAACGAGAAGTGGGAGATTCATCGGGCAGTGCTCTCAGCGTTGATCAAAGGGGGAGAAGTAAGATGAAAGGCCAAAATCAACATGGTCGATCAAAATCAAAGAATCGTGGAAAATCCCTGAACAGATCAAATGTGACTTGTTGGAACTGTGGAGAAAAAGGGAACTTTCGGAGGAACTGTACAAAGCCAAAGAAGGAACAGAATCAGAAATTTGGAGATGACAATGATTCTGTAATTCAGCAGAGGACATTGGGGATGCTCTAATCCTTAGTGTGAACATCCCGGTTGAATCATGGATTTTGGATTCTGGTGCATCTTTCCATTCGTCTCCAAGCAAGGAGTTGTTTCAAAATTTCAAATCTGGAAATTTTGGAAAAGTATATCTTGCTGACAATAAAGCCTTAGAGATTGAAGGAAAGGGGGATGTTTGCATAAAGACCATCTCGGGAAACCAGTGGATATTGGAGGATGTCAGATATATTCCTGGGATCAAGAAAAATCTGATCACTGTTGGTCAGTTGGATAGCACGGGATATGCAGCAGAGTTTGGGAAAGGTTCGTGGAAGATCGTGAAAGGTGCTATGGTAGTAGCTCGTGGCACCAAATCTGGAACCTTGTACACCACTGCAGGGTTTATAAACATGGCCGCTGTTGCTGAAGGTGCTTCCTGCTCATGTCTGTGGCACAACAGACTTGGACACATGAGTACTAAAGGAATGAAGATGCTGGTTGCAAAAGGAGCATTAGAGGGTCTGAAGTCTGTTGATATGGGTCTTTGCGAGAGCTGTGTTATGGGCAAACAGAAAAGAGTAAGCTTCACAAAGATTCCTAGAGAGCCAAAGAAAGTGCAGTTGGAAATGGTCCATACAGATGTTTGGGGACCATCTCCAGTATCATCACTTGGAGGATCCAGATTCTATGTTACCTTCATTGGTGATTTCAGCAGGAAGGTATGGGTTTACTTCTTGAAGCATAAGTTAGATGTGTTTGCAACTTTCAAGAAGTGGAAAGCTGAAGTTGAGAATCAGATCGGTTTGAAAATCAAATTCCTAAGGTCTGACAATGGAGGAGAGTATGACAAATCAGAGTTCAAGGCATTCTGTGCAGCTGAGGGAATCAGATTGATGAGAACAGTACCTGGTAAGGCAAGGCAGAATGGAATTGCTGAGAGGATGGACAGGACACTGAATGAGCGTGCAAGGAGTTTGAGGATACACTGTGGGCTGCCCAAAACACTTTGGGTGGATGCTGTGAGCACAGCTGCATACTTGATCAACAGGGGACCATCAGTTCCTTTAGGGTTCAAGATTCCAGAGGAGGTGTGGACAGGAAAAGAACTCAAGTAGTCACACTTGAGGACTTTTGGTTGCACTGCTTATGTTCATGTTGATCCAGAAAAGAGAGACAAGCTTGATGACAAGGCTGTGAAGTGTTACTTCATAAGATATGGTTCTAATTTGTTTCGTTACAGGTTTTGGGATGACAAGAACAGAAAGATCCTGAGACATTGTGACAAGACATTTGATGAGTCTGTCCTGTACAAGGACAGAGAGCAGAAGGTTCTAGAGATTACAAAGCAAGTGGGAGTTGAGGTTGAGTTGGAGAATAGTAACCCCAGAGATGTCGAAGCAGATACTAAACCAACTACTGAAGAATCTGAAGTGGAGCAAGTTACACCTGAGCAGGTGTTAAGGAGATCATCCAGATCCATCAGGGCACCAGATAGGTATTCACCTTCATTACACTATCTATTGCTGACTGATGAGGGGGAACCAGAGTCTTTTGATAAGGCCCTACAGGTGGAGGATTCGATCAAGTGGGAGCAAGCCAGGGATGATGAGATGAGGTCACTTGAGAAGAACGACACATGGGTGTTGACTGAGCTACCTGTAGGGAAGAGAGATTTGCTGAACAAGTGGGTGTTCAGAATCAAGACTGAACCAGATGGCAAAATAAGGTTCAAGGCTCGTTTAGTGGTTAAAGGATATTCACAAAGGAAAGGTATTGATTATGCTGAAATATTCTCTCCTGTTGTGAAGTTAACCTCTATTCGAATTCTGTTGAGTATTGTTGCATCGGAGAATTTGCATCTAGAGCAAATGGATGTAAAAACAGCGTTTTTACATGGAGATCTGGACAAAGAGATCTATATGCAGCAACCGGAAGGATTTGTGGTTCCAGGCAAGGAACACATGGTGTGCAAGCTCACCAGGAGCTTGTATGGACTAAAGCAAGCACCAAGGCAGTGGTACAAGAAGTTTGACTCCTTCATGACCAAGAGTGGATTCTGCAAAGCTGAAAAGGATCCTTGTTGTTACTTCAAGAAATACACTGATTCATATGTCTTTCTACTCTTGTATGTGGATGATATGTTGATTGCAGGATCTAGTATGAGGGAGATTAACAATCTGAAGACAAGGTTGTCTGCAGCGTTTGAGATGAAAGATTTGGGTCCAGCAAAGCAGATTTTGGGGATGAAGATTTCTCGGGATAGATCTGCTGGCACTTTAAATCTATCTCAGGAGTTGTACATTGAGAAGGTGCTGAGCAGATTCAGGGTTAATGATGCTAAACCCAGGACTACTCCATTGGCAAATCACTTTAAATTGTCAAAGGAGCAGTCACCCAAGACTGCCGAGGAGCGTGATCACATGGCACTTGTTCCATATGCTTCAGCAGTTGGTAGTTTGATGTATGCTATGGTCTGCACTAGACCTGATATAGCACATGCAGTGGGAGTTGTTAGCAGGTACATGGCGAACCCTGGGAAAGAGCATTGGGAAGCTGTGAAGTGGCTTCTGAGATATCTGAGAGGTACATCCAGTACTTCACTTTGTTTTGGCAAAGGCAAGGTGACTCTACAGGGTTTTGTGGATGCTGATCTTGGTGGGGATGTTGACTCGAGCAAGAGTACATCCGGGTACATTTACACCATAGGTGGAACAGCAGTGAGTTGGATGTCCAGGCTTCAGAAGTGTGTTTCTCTTTCATCTACTGAAGCTGAGTATGTGGCAATAGCTGAAGCTGGGAAAGAGATGATATGGCTGGCAGATTATCTTGAGGAATTGGGCAAGAAGCAGAGCGAGAAGATTCTTTACTCAGATAGCCAGAGTGCCATACAGTTGGTGAAAAATCCAGTCTATCATTCGAAGACAAAGCACATCAGAAGGCGATACCATTTCACTCGCAGGGCAGTGGAGGATGGTGATATGTGCTTGGAGAAGATAGCGGGTGTAAAGAACCTGGCAGACATATTGACGAAATGTGTTGATGTTTGGAAACCGAGGTTATGTAAAACCTCGGTTGGTCTTCTGTAGTTGTTGCTATAGATGTTGCGGTGCGGTAAAGATGTTGATGATGAAGAGATTTTTTTTTGAGAATGTATTTTTTGGATGACTGAGTCAGTCTCCAATTGGGAGAATTTTTAGGTAGTGGAGCCTGATTAATTTTAGGCTTTCGTATTTATTCTCTCTTTTAGGCTTTCCTATTTATTCACTATTTTAGATTTTCCTATTTATTCTCTGTAACCAAAAATACTTTGATCAATTAATATATTTATACCTCACCGCCGTGGAAGTTTACTCACGGGGTGTTACCATGAAATATTGGGTTTTCTCGTTCTCTCTCTAGATCTCTCATCTCTTTCTCTTGAAAGTTCTTTGTTCTTCATTCATCTAGTGTGTGTGCGTGAATTCGATCCTAACAAATTAATGGTTGATAAATAATAAATCATGAACTTACTTTGAGAAATTCGAAGAAAATCCAGAAATTCAACTTAAAATCACACAATTATCTTATAAACCGAATCCGGAAATTTGAATTGATGCCCAAGGTACAAAGACAAATCTCCAAGAATAAAACTAAGAAACTAGTAATAGAATCCAACCCCAAAAAATGAGGTTTTACACCCTATTTATAAACACACAGAGTCCTAAATTAAAAGGAATTAAAATAAGGAAAGTTTGTCCAAAACACGTCTTCAATCGACGACCCCCATAGACGGTCCGTCGATCAAACGACGGACCGTCAATTGCCTCGTAAGTCCATACTTAGCATCTTTTCTCAGCCTTCACTTTGCATCTTCTCTGATCCAATCGACGGACCAACAACACGGTTCATCGATTCACCTACGGTCTGTCGATACTTCTCGTCGTTTCATACTTAGCTTTTCTTCAACATCGGGTACTGGGACATTTTCTGATTGGATCAACATTTTTACAGGACGGTCTGTCGATCAGTTAGCGGACCGTCGATCCTTCCGTAGCCCCACACTTGGTAAAAATTACCCGAGTTGCTTCCAGATGCCTGAACCTCTAAACAACGGTTACCACCTATGGTCCGTCGATGGCCTTCGTGGGTCACCTCTGCACTAATTCTTTACAACCTTCTGCATTTTGGTTCTGGACAACTTTCGTGCAAAACAAAGATAAAACATATTAAAATTACTACCAGAAGGATCTATACACTCTTAAGGAAAAAACATTGAAAGTATCGTGAAACCACAGTACATCAAGGGCTTGTAAGGGGGAGATCTTACCAGTAGGAACCTACTCCATTACATGTAGTTTTGAATCCCAAAAACAAAACTACAATTGTCACATCACTAGAGTGTATGCTCCAAATGATTACATAGAGAGGAGACTAGTGCGGGAAGAATCGGGTTCAATAAGGGGATTATTTGAAGGGCCCTAGGCACTCTGTGGATATTTCAATGTTTCTAGGTATGTATCGGAGAAGAAAAAATGCAACTGTAAAACAAGGGGTATGAAGGAGTTCTCTTTTTTCATAGAAGAGATGGAATTGGTATATTTACAACTAGAATATGTTGCATATACCTGGTTTAAAGGAGACCAACATGTAGCAGCCTCTAGAATTAATAGATACTTATTCTCGAGAGAATGGAATGACAACTTAAATAATCTAGAATAGATCCCTTTTAAAAGGTTGTGTTCAAATCATATTCCAATAGCCTTTATTGGTGGAAGTTGGGAGAGAAAGAAAAGTTATTTTAAGTTTGAAAACTTGTGGTTACAATCAAAAGGTTTTGTTGACAAAGTAAAAGAGATTGGTGGTCATCATTCAAATATTCATGATATGTGTTGCCTACAAACTTAAAGCTTTGAAGCACAAACTTAAGGAATGAGAAAATAGGTGAGTGGAAACCTTGTCCTACAACAAAAGAACATCTAGAACAATTGGCAGAAATGGACATGGAGAGGGAAACAGAGTGCTTATAAAAAGAAGAAATAACAAAAAAATCTACAGTCCTACTAGAATATAAGGATCTGATTAAGGAGGAAATTGAATGGAGACAAAGATCAAGAATACTATGTCTTGAGGAAAGGGACAAATTTTTCCACAAAATGGAAAATTCTCTCAAAAGGTACATAACATTGATCAATTGATGATACATGGGAAGTAACTTATGAGCCAACTGAAGTTGAAGTATAAATGATCACTTACTACAAGAAATTGTACACAAAACCCATACCGTGGAGACCTACCATCAGTATACAAACTGCCTGGTCATTATCGATATAAAGAAAATGGCCCTTCAAGGCAAATTCGAGGAAAATCAAGTGCTAACATGTCTAGATCTATGTGCAGCTGACAAGGCCCTTGGACCAGATGGTTTCACAATGGGTTTTTTCATTGTGTTGGAGATAGTGAAGCAGGATAAGATGGATACTTTTCAAAAATTCTATGATCAAGAAGTTTTGAGAAGAGTTTTAATTCTACATTCATTGCACTTGTACCCAAAAAGAAAGGATCTAAGGAGATAAGGGACAATAGACCAATCAGTTTTATAGGTAGTATTTATAAAATACTATCTAAAGTACTCACAGAGATACCGAAGGGTGTGATAGACAAACTGGCGGATTCACAAAAAATGACATTCATAAAAGGGAGACAAATCATGGACGCAATTTTGATTGCTAACGAAGCAGTAAACTCTAGGACTAAACAGAAAAAAACTGGCATTCTTTGGAAGTTAGACATAGAAAAGGTGTACGATCATGTTAACTGAAAGTACCTGATGAAAATCTTAAAAAGGGGATTTGGTCAAAAGTGGATGAATTAGATTATGTTTTGTATCTCAACAATAGACTTTTATGTGCTAATCAATGGTCTTACTGCAGGTTTTTTCAGCTCACAAAGAGGGCTCAGGCAAACCCACTATCACCTTTCCTGTTTTTAATCACTATGGAGGGTATGAACAATATGATTCAGACAGCTAAAACAAGAGGATGGTGGAAAGGTTTTGATGAAGAAAGATAATGTGGAATAAATGTTTTTTCAACAAATGTAAAAGGAGATGATAGAGGAGAGGCAATAAGCTATACCTATTCCATAGAAGGAGACATTTTTTTAATTGTTGAGCCTTCTCGGGTTTGTCTGTCAAACGATTATTTCTTTGTGAATCCTATTAGGTATGAAAATTATAGTTTTGAGCCAATGCTTGATATGTATTCAGATTTAAGAGGTTCTTTACTCTTTGGTGTTCGGATTTTAGCAATCGAAAATTGGAAGTTGGATAAGTTATAGTGGCATGTCCTTTTGATTAGGCATGGAAGAGTTTGCTATCATCGCCGACTTAAATTTTCATAAGATAAATATGTATGATAATAAAAAAAATGTAACTAAGACAAAAAAGAGAGAGCTTTTAGTGGTGTTAATGGTGAAGAACGAAAAGGAGAATTTACTCCGAATGATAATAGATTTACTAATGATATTGATTTCAAAAGAGGAGGAAGGTTTAAAGAGATGATAGTGGTGATTTTAGAGTAGGAAGATGTTCTCTGGTCGATATGAATATTTCTTATAGTTAAGAAAACTCATCCACTTAGAAGGATTCAATAGATTTATTGAATGATAGAATAGAGTCTCGAGAGAAAACTATCGTCACTTTGAACATTAGGATATAACTTTTAGAAAAAATTATTGTCATAATGATGTCTAAGAGAGGTATTATACCATCGTCAAGGATATCTCACCCATATACTTCTGATCATGCTTAACAAGAAAGACATATATTTCAAAGACATTGCTAAGTGTTAAAAAAAATATATAAACATGGTGAATGAGTCTATTATCGAAGAAGAATTGGTGTGTGAATTTAATCCATATATAATATTTGTCTTGTGGGATATATTTCACTTTTAGGTGTGAAATTCATATTATTGTTCAATTTCACGTAAAAAGTGAAGTATATATAAAAAAAAATGGACAAATATTTTTTAAAAAACAGTTAGAAAACAGTTTTAACTTCCCTATGCATTATTTATAAATACCAGTTCTTTTTAGATAATAACCTTATTCGTCTGTCTCTTTTATCTTTTTTTTTTTTAACACTTCACAATACCTTTGAAAATTGTCTCTTTTTTCTTTTCACATGATTAGGAGTATATGGATGAAAGATTTTTTATGTTGGTTTGAAACCCCTGTTAGACATTGTGAAGATAGTTTTCTCTAAAGACTTTATCCTTGTATTAATGGTGATGATAGTTTTCTCAGAAGACTCTATCCTACATATCAATAAATCTATTGACTCCTTCTTAGTGGATGAGGAGGACAAGGAACATTCTTATTCATCGGAGAAGATTTTTCCATTGTCAAAACCCACCACTAACATCACTGAATCCTCATTTTTTTGAAATCAACATCATGAGTAAATTATCTTTCTCCTTCATCACTAAAAGCCCTCTTAATATTCGAAGAAGATCCTGATACATCAAAATTATGCTCAATAAATATGTTATCTATTTTAATAGACTTAACATCTTTCAAATTCATTTCAATCTTATCATCCATAGTTAATTCTCAGGCGCAAACTTCGTGAAAAGTCCATATCCATTATTTCACACGGTGTAAGAAATATCTATGGATGCACAATCTACATGTAAAAATAATAAAATCAAAATGAGATAATATAAAAATGAATTCATTATCTATTTTGAAAGTTAGAGTCAAAACTAAACAAAAATGATAAACAATTACACATATAACAATTGTTGCGTTTTTCAAGTTATTTTATAGCAGTTGCAGTAATTATTTCAGCAACTGCTCTGTTTTAATTTCAACAATTATTAACAAATGAAATAGTTTCTGAAAAATAAAAATGCTTGCAAAAAAAGTAGAATTCAATGTTTAACTATTATTAAGGTAAAGAATGATGCTTATCGAATCTTCGAAGGATCAAAAATTCATTAATCTCAATTGATTCGTTATCAGTCGCAAAAAGCCATCATTTTTTTGTGAAGACATGTGTTCCGAAAACATCTTATATAGAAACCTCAAATGTCCAACACTACGTGAAATAAGATCAAAACATTTGATGTACCAAAAAATAATGAAAACAATCAATATAGACTAAAAATAAAATTTATCATAAAAGTTCATGGAAAGTCATAGAGGTTGGTGGTCTTTATATAAGGCTTCACCGCTTGCAATAGATAGTTAATTGTAATATAGTCCCATTGATAAGCAAAAAATGCTTTTCTATCGGCCGAGATCAAAATTCATTTTTTTAGAATATTTGCATTCAAATATTTCCCACAAAGAATGCTGGAGAAAATAGTCAAACACCCCTCCATTTTATTATTCAATTCTCAACTACATACTTATACTTTACGACAGTCCTTTTACCCCTCTAAGTATTTTAAAAGTGGAATATACACCCCCTTTGAAATGTCACACCCAAATTTGGGTCACGCAGTGAGATGAACGCTCCTCTACCACCTTACATATACTATTTTTTAATGAAAAAAAATATTATTTATTTCTTTATTCTATTTTTATTTTATTGTTTTTTGGTTATCTTTTAACTCTTTTCTTTAACATCCGAAAGGTTGTGTGCCATTAAAATGAAATTGTAAGATTCATTTGTGACCTTAATATTTTTACTTTTTAATCTTCGTTTGAATTATATTTTTTGATAAATCTCAA
Organism: Solanum pennellii; assembly: GCF_001406875.1. Taxonomy (NCBI): domain Eukaryota; kingdom Viridiplantae; phylum Streptophyta; class Magnoliopsida; order Solanales; family Solanaceae; genus Solanum; species Solanum pennellii. Next base: position 69,827,760 of record NC_028645.1, read on the forward strand.
CTTTCATATACAATTTTCTAATTTGAAGCATTTGGACCCTTCTCCAAATTATTTTGAGTTTGATGCCATTCGATATTCACCGGCTTCAAATTATTTCAATTTCTTAATCTGGGTGAAAACAATTTCACCAGAGATATTTCTTCCACAATAAAAAAAATTAGTCAAGTTGTAAAACATGTACATGCATATGGACTTATTTTTCCGACAAAAATTGGTAATTTATTCAATCTTGGACATCAATATATGCATTTTATGGATTTATTTCCGTTAAGAACACTGGCCGAATTTGGAAAATTGAAAGACCTAAAGTATATTTAGAAGAGAGATACAAATTTAAAATCGGTGAAATCCCTTAAAGTTTTAAGAATTTTCAACGTTTTGAACATATTGATCGATTTGACTTACAACAATCTAAAATGAGAAATTTAATTTGGGTTATTTATATAGACAAATATGAAGATGATATTTTGGTTATGATAGAAACTTGTGTTTCTTCAATTTTGCACATTTTTCTTCTTGTAATCGAAATAGTGAAATATAGTTGTAAAAGGGACTAGCTTGATGTGTTATTTATTTCATTTTCTGAATCGGGTTTTGTAATATTGTTCCTTTGGTGTTGTTTGCTCAAAATTATTAGCTATGAAAAAATACAATTTTCTTATTTGATTGAATATTAAATTGTAACTTTCACAATGAAGTTGATTTTTCTAAAAAAGAAAAGGAATGAAATATCATTAGTGATAGCTGAAAGTAGGGGTGTACTAAATCGAATCAAATTGCAAACCGATTCAAATGGAAAAAAAATTTGACTAGTGGTTTGGTTTGAGTTGGTTAAGTGTTGGGAAAAAACCCCGACTATATTTGGGTTGGTTTGGTTTCAACTAAAAAAAATAACCCGAGATCAAAACCAACCCGACTTTATATATATAATTATAAAATTTGGTTTATAGGTAAAAATACTTACTTTGATATAATTTTTAAATATCTCTTATACTTTTCATAGTTTTTATCTTTTAATATATTTATTTCATGTTTGGAAGTTAGAATTCTTAATGATCTAATAAGATTATAATCCATACATGTTGGTAATTATAATAAAGTTTAAATAAAATAAAATTAATGCTAATGCAAATTCAACACTAAGAATGACAATAATATTGAATATTTGTTTTTTTGTTTTACATAGATTTAGACAATTAATATACATTATCTAATTTTACTTTCTTTTAATATTTAATCATGTAACTAATATTTACTAAACTTATTTTAACATAATTTAGTACTTTAAATTAGGATCAATTTCATTATGACTTACTAATTTGCAATATTTGTTTTACGCGATTTTAGTATTATTTTTTTGTATGATATTTTAGTGTCATTAATCATAAAAAAATTTTTGTTATTTTCTTGAGAAATAACTTAGATAGTTGTAGGACTAAAGAAATATTTTAAATACAAGTAAATTATATGTTTGTATTAATACTTTATCGAAAAACCTGAAGAAACTCGAAAAAACCCGAAGTTGAAAAATCCGAGTTTTATTGGTTTGGTTTGGTTTTTATAAATTCAAAAATTCGACACAAATGGTTTAGTTTTATATTTGAAAACCCCCAACCAATCCGGTCATGTACACCCTTAGCTGAAAGGTGAGGTGAATCCATTCTATTTTTCGGCAACTTAAATCTGGCAAAGTGTTGAAGAAGAAAGAAACAAAAAAAATAAAAATAAATAAAACACACTAGAGTAAAAGATAGCATTAATAAATTTAGAAAATCAAAAAGATAATATGAAATAGGGAATTCTTTTAAAGTTAAAGTTTTAATAAAAAAATTTTTGTCTCTCACTCTCTTTGTGAATGTGAACTACACTTTCTTTGTCACCCCAACATTAGGGAGCAAACAATTTAGCATTAAAATATTTTAAGGGGGTAATAGGACAACCGTGAAGTTGGAGTGTGTTGTTTGTAGGAAATATGGAAGGAAAATAATATCTTTAGAGAATGCTCAAGTTTATTCTAGGCTACTTAAAGCCACTTGAGATGATTACAATCATCAACTACATCACTATTTATACTACTCAAAATAGAAAACAAAAAGTCTTGCACAAATAACTAAATACATGTATCACAATTTACTAGATACAGGTACTACGAAATTTTAAAGAGACTTATTGAAAAACTAAGAGAAAATTTAGGAAGACTAAACGTTGAATAATTAATCCAACACTCCCCCTTAATGCATTTGCTTGATAACTCCAATGAGTACTCAAAGACAGCAAATTTTTTCTCTAGGAAGTGCTTTGGTGAAGATGTAAGCAAGTTGTTCTCCTGTCTGACAATAATGCAACTGAATTTCGCCTTTCTCTTGTGCTTCTCGGATAAAATGATACATGATATAAATATGCTTTGATCTTTCATGGCTGACTGGATTATTGGCAATTGTAATTGTTGACCTGTTATCACAAAACAGAAAAATCCCTTTTTTTGTTTTTCACCAATGCCTTCAAATATTCTCCTAAACCAAATAGCTTGAGAAGTAGCCTTGGATGCTGAAACATATTCTGCTTCGGCAGTGGATTGAGCAACAACACTTTGCTTTTTTGATAACCAAGAACAAATACTTGATCAAAATAAGAAAGCATGACCAGAAGTACTCTTCATGTCATCTATACTTCCAGCCGAATCACTATCAGAATAACCAATTAAGTTCAAATTGTAACAACCCTAAAAACGAATAGGATAAGTACTTAAGGTGATTTAATTATTATTTAAAATGTGAAATTTTAAGGGCATAATGGTCCTTTCACTAAGCTAATTAAATCAGGTTTTTTTATTTAAATTAATAAGGAGTCCTAGTTTGACTAATTCCCAAACTAAAACTCCTATCATGTGTATTTTATGAGTGAAATGGGTATGAAATGAGATGTTCATTGTAATGAAATATGGTTGCTTGAATAACAATCTTTTAGCCAAATAAACTTATGAAAGAGGCGCCTAAAAATGTATAAGAACGATTTATGAGTGCACCCTTTGAATCATGTGAAAATGTTGATGAAAATGAGTTGAAGAGTGACTAAAATTTTCAACAACTATGCAATATTATATTAGGCTAAAGTTTAACCAAGAAATCTAGAAATTAACACATTTTAAAGAGGTGAGGCCATCATGATTCGAACCTGTGACCTCACCCTTTTGCCACTGTGAATTTGCGAACAAAAAAAAAAGAAAAGAAAATGGGGCTGGGGGGAATCAAACCTGGCTACTGGTTCGCGAGAAGGGAAAAAGAAAATGGGGCTAAAGGGAATCGAACCTGGCCACTGTGCATTCGCGAGAAAAGAAAAGAAAAAAATAACATAGGGGGCTTGGGGATTCGAACTCGCAAATTGGAGGAGAAAGAGGAGAAAAATAACTAAGCAAATAAATGGGAGGAGTGGTATTCGAACCCACAACCTCCCAAGCCCCTAGCGAAATTAAATTAAAATAAGGAGGCTATGGGGGTTCGAACCTACAACCTCGTTATTCCAGCGAATTTAATGATAAAAATCAAAGAGGCTATGGGGGTTTGATGCTACAACCTCTTGGTTTGGGCAAAAATGGGTAAAGTGATGTTAATGAAAAATAAAAAGGGGTTGTGGGGGGTTCGAACCCACAACCCTTCGTCGAATTTAAGAGGAAAACCAAGTAGAGAATCAAAAAAATATTATTAATGTTGGGGTTTAATCTAGATTCCCAATATCATGGAAATTAAAAATAAAATCAATGAAAATGTAAAGTGTTATCCAAGAGATTCGAACTTGGGTTCCCTTCCCCAAACTTCAGTATTGATACATAAGTCATACGTGAACAAAATATCCAAGAATAATGTCACCTACTTAGATCAAATCATAATATTGGCATATATACAAGATACATAAGTCTTGTACTACATAATCTTAGGAATGTATGGATTACTTAACGAACTATGAATGAAGCCTCATGGCTTGTATGTATAGACTCATAAGTCTAGCATACGTTTAAAAGTAAGTATACCTTTAGATGTATGAAATGAAATGAACAAAGAAATGATGAAATGAAAAAAGAAATGATGAAATGAATAATGAAATGATGAAAACCTAGAAGGGTTAAGTAAGAGTGTGAAATACAGTAGATGGCCAAGTGCATTGGCATATGATGAAATGAACGTTCACGTAAAATGGGGTAAATAATCAGGAAGAGCAAATGTGCTAATGTTAATGAATGAGGTGACAACATGATATGAGGCTAATGTAAAAGATGCTAGCAAATCTCAAATGAGCCTAAGTAAATGTCACTAAAACGTACTCACCTATGAGAGTGTGAAGTAAATGAAGAGACCAGACTCTATGAACACTCTAATGAAAGTATTGAGATTAACACACTTCATACTAATGATGAGATGAGAAATCATCTAATGAGCTATGATGTCCTCATACTAGAAGCCAGCTTGCATGACGTATGAGATGAATGAAATGGAACTTTATATTGAGCACCGATAGGCCAGCTATGAGCGGTGATGACTTCTTTCGAGAAGGGCAGAGGTTCACGTAACTCTAATGAGATGAGACTGTCCGGCTTGCCGGGTATGGATTTCCTTATTCGAACCTATACAAACAATATAGGGATCTGACAGGGTTAAATTTCCATGTACTCTAGCATGTTTAGGGTCACTTTGGCCGGTTATTCCACCTCTTTTTGGTGTGGGGAGACACTGGATTCATGATGCTCACATGATCTATGTCAATTAAAGTTAATGTTCCCAATGAATGAAGGAGGCCAGCCTCAAATGAAGCACATAATGTAATGAATGATACCAAAAAGGGTTAGAATAGGATAATCAAGCGGTGATCTAGACTCAGGTAATGACATTAGGTTATTATAGATCATTTCACAGCAAAACCGATGAAAGTCTTAAACTACACCCTAGGTATAGCTTTTATCCACTCTAGCCTATGAACGAAATGAAATGAAGTACGTATAAATGAATGAAGCAGGCTCTGTGTTTGATAATGAAGAATCCCTAGTTGAGGTCCCATATGTTGAGCCCTCATTTTGGAAAGTCTTAATGTCAAGTCCATGATTAAAAGATCTCATGGCATATGAATGAATAATATGAAAGAAGATGTGTCTTATATCTTATGTGTTGTGTGCAATATGATATTTATGATGATTCATGTTATTATCATGGCATGAATTTCCTAATCCCAATTCGGGAAGCTCATGAACTTTCCTAATCCAAATTTGGACAGTTCACTAACTTTCATAATCCAAATTTGGCAAGTCCACTGACTTGACTTCCCATAATCATGTTGTTAGGGAAAAGCTATTCTTTCTCATGCATGTCCTTGGTGTGTGATTGCATATACCCATACTTAGTACCAAGTGCGTAGTAAACCTATACAAACTTTACTATTTTAGGTGCATGCTCAGGTGGACGATAGAGCCACAGGATCATCGCTGCAGTTATTCCAGACGATCAGCATTCATCCGATTTTGGTAGGTTCTCATGCTTCCGAGGATGCTACTGTTTTATCTTCTATCTTAGTTTTAGAGTTGAGCTAGTGGAGCATGTTCCACTAGTGTTTCTTTCCTGTTTTTATTCAAACTATATATTGGTGTCATTTTGGCAATTATACACTTAATAAGAATTAGAATATTTCTTTCAGTTGCTTATCTCATAATATTATATGGTTGATGGTGAACAATTAGGTATTAACAGGGATATTTCATAAGTATGTTAAGAAGCAAAAAGTTTCACATTTTCCACAAATTTTAACCTATGTAAAGTAAGAATGACGTGAGTAGGCTTGTCTACAACCTCTGAGAGGTCAATAAGGCCGGTCTCGTCTAGGATCTAGATTCCAATCGTGACAAAGTGGGTATTAGAGTACTAGGTTAAATTCTGAGAATACTGAGTTCAGATCAACCGCATTGAGTGGTTTCTATGTCATGGTAGTGAAGTGCACCACTATCCTGGATTAAAGACTGCATGATGCGTAGGAAAAATCTCCCTTCTTCTGATCTTATTGTTTTTTTCCTAATGTATGAGTTCTTGGTGTTATGAGCGTGTCTAACATCAATCCTTGTTGTTTTTTAGATAATGAACACTTGGAGAACTAAGGTTAAGAGGAGGGGAGGAGCAGCTGCTAGGGGTAATCAGAATCCACCCCAGGCTCCAGCTGAAGGGTGGTCATGCCAGTTAACCCAGCTGGGTTGATTGATGCTAAGGTGAGGGCATGTTTGGCTCAGATGGAACAGGCCATTACGATGTAGGCTCAGGCTATGACTGCCCAAGTCAACCGACATGATGTTCAGAGAGAAAACCCACCGGTTCGCAGCATGGCTGATAGGCTGCGAGACTTCACGAGGATGAACCCTCCTATTTTCATAGGGTCTACCATCAGAAAATCCTCAGGATTTTGTGGATGAAGTACATAAGATTCAGGTGGCTATAGGGGCCACAAATACTGAGAAGGATGAGTTGTCTTTCTATCAGCTCAAGGATATTGCATAGACTTGGTGAAAGATGTGGAAAGATAGCCGTGTTTTGGGTGGAGTGCTAGTCACTTGGGAGCTGTTCAAGACCGTATTTCTGGAGAGGTTCTTCCCCAGAGAGATGAGGGAAGCTAAGGTTGAGGAGTTTATCAACCTTAAACAAGGCTCTATGACGGTCAGGGAGTATTCCCAGAAGTTTGTTAATCTATCAAGGTATGTTGCTTTCCTTAGTATTTAACAGCAAAAATGAGGAGAGTACTGAGCTTTGTTTAAATTATCCAGGTATGCTACTTCCCTGGTTTCGAACAACATGGATGAGATGAGCAGGTTCCTCAAAGGAATTAATGGAAACCTGGAAGAGGAGTGTCGTTCTGCGATGCTCCATGATAATATGGACCTTTCCAGGTTTATGGTGCATGTCCAACAGGTAGAGGACTGCCGCAAGAATAGAGGTGTTCATGATGTTAGGAGGCCTACGCCTCAAGATCAGGAAGGTCCCAGCCATTGAGGCCATAGAAACAATTTTGGCGTCTGTGAGAAGCCCAGTTTCAAGAAGGGGCAATAGAGTTCTGGGAATTCTAACTCTCAGAGGAGTACAACACCCAGAGGAGGAAGACCAGAACCAAAGAGGGGCAATGGAGGTGAGATACATTGTCCTAAGAAGAACTGTGTTAAGTGTGGCCGAGCTCACAGTGGAGAGTACAGATAGGGCACTAATGCCTGCTTTGGTTGTTATAAGAGTGGACACATGGTAAGAGATTGTCCACAGAACAGAGGTCAGGCTGGAAGTAATGCTCAGCCTAGGCCTAACCCACAGATTACAGCAGCAGCCGAGCCTCCCAAGAAGAACAGATTCTATGCCCTGAAGGGCAGGGAGGAGCGGGAGAAGTTCGTTGATGTGGTCATAGGTATGCTGCAGGTATTCTCAACTTCTGTTTATGATCTACTTCATCCAGGGTATATGCTTTCCTCTGTGACTCCTCTGCTTGCTCTTACTTTTGAAATACTACCTGAAGTTCTGCATGATCCTATAGTGGTTAGTACGCCTTTAGGAGAAAGTGTAAGAACTGATAGAGTATACAAGGATTGCCCAATAGTTGTATGTGGTAGGACTATGTGTGCGGACTTGGTTGAACTACCCATGCATGATTTTGATGTTATTTTTGGTATGGAATGGCTTCACAGTTGTTATGCTTGCTTGAATTGTCGTAGTAGAGTGGTGAAATTTTGCTTCCCCAATGATGAAGTGTTAGTGTGGGAGGGGTACAATTCGAGTCGTTTGAACCCCTTGATTTAAAATCATAAGGCTAATAAGATGAAGTCCAATGGGTTACTATGTAATCCTGTGAGTGTTAATGATTTAGATTATGACATTCCTTCCATAGACTAAGTGCCTGTAGTGAATGAGTTCCTAGATGTGTTTCCTGAAGATATGTCTGGAGTCCCTCCCCTTCGAGAGATTGACTTTGGAATCGACTTAGAACCCGATACTAAACCAATCTCAATTCCTCCTTTATAATGGCTCCAGCAGATTTCAAAGATTTGAACCTGCATTTAAAAGATCTCATTGATAAGGGTTTCATTCAGCCGAGCATATCCCCGTGGGGCGCTCTAGTGTTGTTACTTAAGCCCCGGTGCCTACTCTACCTAAGTGTGGTGAGAATTACAGTGTCTATTGTGATGCATCTAGGGTTGGTTTGGGTTGTGTTCTTATGCAGGCTGGTAAGGTGATAGACTATGCTTCCAGACAGCTCAAGTTTCATGAGAAGAATTATCCCACTCATGACCTGGAGTTGGCAGCTGAGGTGTTTGCACTGAAGCTGTGGAGGAATTATTTGTATAGAGTGCATGTGGATGTGTTCACAAATCATAAGAGTCTCCAGTACGTGTTCACACATAGGGAGTTAAATCTACGTAGCGGAGTTGGTTAGAACTGTTGAAGGTTTATGACATGAATGTGCACTACCATCCAGGTAAGGCTAATGTTGTGGCTGATACTTTGAGCAGGATGAGCATGGGGAGTACAGCCCACATTGAGGACAAGAAGAAGGAGTTGGCAAAAGAGGTACACAGACTGGACAGACTGGGTGTGCGATTGGTTGACTCTATTAGTGGGGGTGTTTCAGTTTATCCTAGTACTGAATCATCCTTGGTAGTTGAAGTCAAGAAGGGTCAGCATCTTGATCCTGTGTTGATGGAGTTAAAGGACTCAATGTCGTTAAAAATGAATGAGTCTTTCGCTTTGGGAGGTGATGGTATACTTAGATACCAGGAGAGGTTGTGTGTACCAGATGTAGATGATTTGCGGACCAGGAATGTGGCAGAGTCCCATGGTTCCAAATATTCCATACATCCAGGTTCCATCAAAATGTATCATGATCTTAAGCAGATTTATTGGTGGGATGGCATGAAGAAGGACATTGCAGAATATGTGGCTAAGTTTCCTAATTGTCAGCAGGTTAAGACAGAGCATCTTAAGCCTGGTGATCTGACACAGATTATTGAGGTTCCAACTTGGAAGTGGGAGTTCATTAATGTGGACTTCGTGGTTGGTCTTCCGAGGAATAGAAGGCAGCATGACTCCATATGTGTTATTATGGACAGATTGACTAAGTCTGCTCACTTTATCCCTTTTAAGTCTACCTACAGAGCCAAGGATTATGCGATACTTTTATATTGATGAGATTGTGAGGTGGCATGGGATTCCTTTATGTATTATTTCATATAGAGGATCTTAGTTTACATCACATTTCTGGAAATCTTTCCAGAAAAGGTTGGGTACGCAAGTAAAGCTTAGTACCGCCTTTCATTCTCAGACTGATGGGCAAGCAGCGCGTACCATTTAGACATTGGAGGACATGTTGAGGGCGTGTGTGATTGACTTCAGAGGTAGCTGGGATGACCACCTGCCTTTGATAGAGTTCTCGTATAATAATAGTTATCACTCAAGCATTGGGATGACACCATTTGAGGCATTGTATGGTAGGAGGTGTAGATCTCCAGTTGGGTGGTTCGAGGTTGGGGAGTCATCCATTTTCGGTCCAGAGATCATTCAGGAGGCGTTAGAGAAGGTTAGAGCGATTAGGGACAGGTTGACTACTGCTTACAGCCGACATAAATCATATGCAGATAATAGAAAGCGGCCCTTAGAATTTGATGTTGGTTATCAGATTTACTTGAAGATATCACCTATGAAAGGGGTGATGAGATTTGGTAGAAAACGGAAGATGAGTCCAAGGTATGTGGGTCCATATGAGATCCTACAATGTGTGGGTGAGGTGGTCTATGAGTTAGCATTGCCTGCGGAGCTAGTTTCTGTTCATCCAGTCTTTCATGTCTCTATGTTGAAGAAGTGCCTAGGTGATCCATCATCAATTCTACCTCTGGAATGTTTGGGGGTTGATGAAGACTTGTCTTATGAGGAGGTACCTGTTGAGATCTTAGACAGACAGGTCAAGCGGCTGAAGAACAAGGAGATTGCCACATCGAAGGTATTGTGGAGAAATCATCTTGTTGAGGGTTCTACGTGAGAGGCTGAGGTCGACATGAGATCCCGCTACCCTCATCTTTTCAGCTCTTGATGTTAGATTTCCTACTCTTAAGGCTATGTTTCCTTATCTCTCCGTATTTTGTTGCTATAGCTTGACTGTGCATAGATATAATGTTATAATCTGATTGGCATCACGATATGTAGTGGTAGTGTCATTCGGGGACGAATGTTCCTTAGGGGGGATAATGTAACAACCCTAAAAATGAATAGGATAAGTACTTAAAGGTGATTTAATTATTATTTAAAATCTAAAATTTTAAGGGCATAATGGTCCTTTCACTACTAATTAAATTGAGTTTTTTTTATTTAAATTAATAACTAGTCCTAGTTTGACTAATTCCCAAACGAAAACTCCTATTATTTTACCTCTGTCACACACAATCTCTCTCTCCCTCTCTCACGTTCATCATCATCTTTCTCACGTTGGTTTCTGTCAAAAAAACCTTCAAGAACTGAAAATACATCAAGAGTTCTTCACACTTGAAGAATTAACATGAAATTTTAAGAAAAACAAAGTAACCAAAACGTTAAGCCAAAGAGAAGATTCCGTCGAGTTGGTGGTGAAACTTTAGGTGAGTTGGACATGGTTTTGGAGAAGGATTTGGGCAGCAAATTCACGTTTGAATAAGCAAATTAAGGTATGGGTTTCTTTTCTCTTGGTCCCTTTCCCAAGAGGCCCCTCACGATTCAAGATATTCACTCCGAAACTAAGGTTGTTCCCCGTTGCATGTCCTTGTCACTAACTCCCAAATGACTTCGTATGTTGGGTATTTTGTGCTGGTAGATTTAGGCATGTATCTGTTTTCGTATTGAATGTGAATATGTTTATGTACGTGAAATCACGAAAATGACAAACAATATATGATAAATAAAATGATGTGTGTGGGTGCACATTGGCAGTGAACTTTGGCAGTGAATGAGCTCACTATTAGACGTATGAATTAACAAGTTCATTATGTGTATTTTATGTGTGAAATGGGTATGAAATGTGATGTTCGTTGTAATGAAATATGGTTGATTGAATAACAATCTTTTAGCCAAATAAACTTATGAAAGAGGAACCTAAAAATGTATCAAAACGAAATATGAATGCACCATTTGAATCATGTGAAAATGTTGATGAAAATGAGTTGAAGAGTGACTAAAATTTTCAGCAACTATGCAATATTATTTTAGGCTAAAGTTTAATCAAGAAATCTGGAAATTAAGCATTTTAAAGAGGTGAGGCCATCAGGATTCGAACATGTGACCTCACCCTTTTGCCACTGTGAATTCGCGAACAAAAAAAATGAAAAGAAAATGGGTCTGGGGGGGATCGAACCTGGCTACTGGTTCGCGAGAAGGGAAAAAGAAAATGGGGCTAAGGGGAATCGAACCTGGCCACTGTGAATTCGCGAGAAAAGAAAAGAAAAAACAAAAAAAGAAAGGGGGATGGGGGGATTCGAACTCGCGAACTGGAGTAGAAAGAGGAGAAAAATAATTAAGCAAATAAATGGGAGGAGTGGGATTCGAACCCACAACCTCCCAAGCCCCTAGCAAAATTAAATTAAAATAAGGATGTTGTGGGGGTTCGAACCCACAACATCCTTATTCCAGCGAATTTAATGATATAAATCAAAGAGGCTACGGGGCATGACCCCACAACCTCTTGGTTTGGGCGAAAATGGGCAAAGTGATGTTAATGAAAAATAAAAAGGGGTTGTGGGGGTTCGAACCCACAACCCTTCGGCCAATTTAAGAGGAAAACCAAGTAGAGAATTTAAAATATATTATTAATTTCGGGGTTTAATCTAGAGTCCCAATATCATGGAGACTAAAAATAAAATCAATGAAAATGTAAAGTGTTATCCAAGGGATTCGAACTTGGGTTCCTTTGCCCAAACTTCCGTATTGAAACATAAGTCATACGTGAACAAAATATCCAAGAATAATGCCACCTACTTAGATCAAATCAAGATCTTGGCATATATACAAGATGCATATGTCTTGTACTACATAATCTTGGGAATGTATGGATTACTTAACGAACTATGAATGAAGCCTCATGGCTTATATGTATAGACTCATAAGTTTAGCATACTTTTAAAAGTAAGTGAACCTAAGATGTATGAACAATGAAATGATGAAATGAACAAAGAAATAATAAAATGAACAAAGAAATGATGAAATGATGAAAACCTAGAAGGGTTAAGAGTGTGAAATACACTAGATGGCCAAGTGCATTGGCATATGATGAAATGAACATTCACGTAAAATGGGTTGAGTAATCAGGAAGAGAAAATGTGCTTATGTTAATGAATGTGGTGACAACATGATATGAGGCTAATGTAAAAGATGAGAGAAAATCTCAAATGATCCTAAGTAAATATTACCAAAACGTACTCACCTATGAGAATGTGAAGTAAATGAAGAGACCAATCTCTATGAACACTCTAATGAAAGTATTGAGATTAACACACTTAATACTAATAATGAGATGAGAAATCATCTTATTAGCTATGATGCCCTCATACTAGAAGCCAGTTTCCATGACATATGAGATGAATGAAATGGAACTTTATACTGAGCACCGATAGGCTAGCTATGAGCGGTGATGCCTTCTTTCAGAGCGGAGGTTCACTTAACTCTTATGAGTGAAATACACTAGATGACCAAGTGAATTGGAATATGATGAAATGAACATTCACGTAAAATGGGTTGAGTAATTAGGAAGAGCAAATGTGCTAATGTTAATGAATGTGGTGACAACATGATATGAGGCTAATGTGAAAGATGAGAGCAAATCTCAAATGATCCTAAGTAAATATTACCAAAACGTACTCACCTATGAGAGTGTGAAGTAAATGAAGTGACCAGTCTCTATGAACACTCTAATGAAAGTATTGAGATTAACACCCTTAATACTAATGATGAGATGAGAAATCATCTAATTAGCTATGATGTCCTCGTACTAGAAGCCAGCTTCCATGACATATGAGATGAATGAAATGTAACTTTATACTAAGCACCGATAAGCTAGCTATGAGCGGTGATGCCTTCTTTCGGAAAGTGTGGAGGTTCACTTAACTCTTATGAGATGAGACTATCTGGCTTGCCGGGTAAGGGTTTCCTTATATCTCCTAGTCTTCGAACCTATACATACAATATAGGGATCTGGCGGGGTTAAATTCCCATGTACGCTAGCATGTTTAGGGTCACTTTGGCCGGTGATTCCACCTCTTTTCGGTGTGGGGGAGACACAGGATTTCATGATGCTCACATGATCTATGTCGGTTAAAGTTAAAGTTCCCAATGAATGAAGGAGGCCAGCCTCAAAGGAAGCACATAATGACATGAATGATACCAAAAGGGGTTAGGATAGGATAATCAAGAGGTGAGCTAGACTTAGGTAATGACATTAGGTTATTATTAGTCATTGCACAGCAAAACTGATGAAAGTCTTAAACTACACCCTAGGTATAGCTGTTGTCCACTCAAGCCTATGAACGAAATGAAATGAAGTACGTATGAATGAATGAAGCAGACTCTGTGTTTGCTAATGAAGACTCTCTAGTTGAGGTCCCATATGTTGAGCCCTTATTTTTTAAAGTCTTAATGTCAAGTCCATGATTCCAATATCTCATGGCATATGAATAAATGATATGAAAGAAGTTATGTGTTATATCTTATGTGTTGTGTGCAATATGATATTTATGATGATGCATGTTACTCTCATGGCATGACTTTCCTAATCCGAATTCGTGAAGCTTATGAACTTTTTTAATCAAAATTTAGCAAGTTCACTGACTTTCATAATCCAAATTTGGCAAGTCCACTGACTTGACTTCCCATAATCATGTTGTTAGGTAAGAGCTATTCTTTCTTATGCATGTACTTGGTGTGTGCTTGCATGTACCCATACTTAGTACAAGTGTGTACTAACACTATACAAACTTTACTATTTTAGGTGCAGGCTCAGGTGGATGATAGAGTTACAGGATCATCACTGCAGTTATCCCAGACATTCAGCATTCATCCGGTTTTGGTAGGTCATCATGCTTTCGAGGATGCTACTGTTTTATATTCAAACTTAGTTTTAGAGTTGACCTAGTAGAGCATGTTCCGCTAGTGTTTCTTTCCTGTTTTTATTCAGACTGTGTATTGGTGCCATTTTGGCAATTATACACTTAATAAGAATTGAACTATTTCTTTCAGTTGCTTATCTCATAATATTAGATGGTTGATGGTGAACAATTACGTATTAACGAGGATATTTTATAAGTATGTTAAGAAACAAAAAGGTTCAAATTTTCCGCAAAAATTAACCTATGTAAAGTAAGAATGACGTAAGTAGGCTTGTCTGCGACCTCTGAGAGGTCAACGACGCCGATCTCGTCTGAGGTTTGGATTCCAGTCGTGACACAAATCTCCACCAAATTTGTACATTTTCCCATAAGCCATTGTTCCTTGCAAGTAGCGTGAGCACGCTTTTTGCAGATCCAAAATGCACTTGGCTTGGTTCTTGCATGAATCTGGATAATAAACTAGCAGCAAACATAATACTAAGATATAGGAAACTTCCAATAAAACTCCTATAAAGTGAGCTATTAACTTTCTTTTCACCATCATCTTTTCTAAACTTCTCATTTGCTGCTAATGGTATGACCACATTCCTGCAATCCATCATTTTGAAATTTTGAAGAATACTTTTAGTATACTTCTTTTGAGAAATGAAAATTCCTTATTTCACTTGAGAAACTTCGATGCCCAAGAAATAATTTAGCAACCCAAGATCACTCATTTCATAGTCTTGCATCATATCTTGTTTGAAATTTTGCATCATCTTTACATCATTTCCCGTAAAGAACAAATCGTCCACATAGAGACAAACAATGATAATGCTGCCATGTTCTTTCTTCACATACAAGTAGCTTCAATTTTAATTCTCTGAAAATTATTTTTCAGAAAGTATGTATCAATTTCATTGTACCAGGCTCTTAGAGCTTGCTTCAGCCCGTAAAGATTTTTTTTAGCCTGTACACCTTTTCTTCTCCCTCTTGAACAAAAAATCTTTGAAGTTTCTCAACATAAATCTCGTGATCAAGTTTTCCATTCAGAAATGCTGATTTAACATCAAGTTGAAATATCTTCCATTTCTTTTGTGCAGCAACAGCAATTACAGTTCTAATTGTCTCAAGACGAGCAACTGGAGAGAAAGTTTCATAAAAATCAATTGGCTGAAGCCTCTAGAAACCAACCTTGCTTTGTGATTTTGAATATCTCTTTCCTCATTGAGTTTAATTTTGTAAATCCATTTTAGACTTACAACTTCTATTTTTCTAGGAATAGCCACAAGCTCCCAGGAATTATTTTTTTCAATCATTCGAATTTCTTCTTCCATGGCTAACTTCCAAACATCATGTTTTATTGCTTCTTCATAATTTTCTGGCTCAACAACGGCAAAATTACATCTTTGACAAATGTCACTCAACATTTTTGTTCCTCTTAGAGGAGGTTCTTCATCATCTGAATCTGGGATTTCTCCCCCTTGAGAGACATCTTCATCTTTCTCATCCTCTTCTTGATTTGAAGATATGATAGCAATATTCTCTATCTTTTTATCCTCCCAATTCCATATTGTTTTTTCACAAACATGGCATCTCTACTAACAACAAGTTTGTTTGTTTTGACATCGAGAAGACTATATCCTTTTGTCACATCACTATAACCAAGAAAGACACATTTTTGACTTTTTTCATCCAATTTTGTTCTTTTCTAAGCAGGTGCATGAGTATAATAAATACACCTAAAAATTTTAAAATGACTTACAAAAGGTTGAATTTCACTCCAAGCTTCAACTGGTGTCTTGTCCTTTAGTGCCTTTGCTGGACACCTGTTAAGGATGTGAACTGCTGTATGCACTGCTTCTGCCAAAAAAAAATTGGCAGCCCTTTCTCATTCATCATAGTTTTGATTATTTCAACAATTGTTCTATTTTTTCTTTCAGATACATCATTTTGTTGAGGAGTATACCCTGCTGTAAGTTGCTTATGAATGCCTTCATTTTTGCAATATTCTTCAAATTCTCGACTTGTGTACTCACCTCCTCGATCACTGTGAATGGTTTTGATGCTGCAACATTTTTGTTTCTCAACAAGGGCTTCAAATTTCTTGAATGTAGCAAATGCTTCTCACTTTTGTTTCAAGATATAAATCCAAGTCATTCTTGAGAAATCATCAAAAAAGATTAGAAAATACCTTTGACTTCCAAGAGATGGAGTCTTCATTGGTCCACAAATATCGGTATGAATTAGTTCCAAAAGTACACTTGCTCTCCAAGACACTTCTTTTGTAAAAGACTTCCTGTGTTGCTTTCCCATCATACAACTTTCACATGTATCCACCTCAGTATGTATCTCAGGAAGGCCTTGCACCATGCCCTTTTGCTTGAGAAGCTTTAAACCATGAAAATTCAACTGATAAAATCTTTTGTGCCAAAGCCATGAATTATGTACAATTTCATTCTTTAATGCATTGTAATGAAATTGCAAAGGGAAGTTTCTTTTTATCATCTTTACTTCAACAATGACTTGATTTTGCTCAATTTTATCATAAATCCTGCAATAATTATCTCTAAACACAAGAGAATAACCATTTTCTATGAGTTGACCGACACTAAGCAAATTTTCTTCTAAGTCAGGAACATAAAGAACATCATGAATTTTCTTACTGCTTCCTTTCATGTTGATCGAAATAGCACCTTTACCTTTCGCATCAACTAAGGCTCTATTCCCCATCTTCACTTTAGTAGTGATGCTATTATGAATTGAGAGGAAAGCCTTTTCATCTCCAGTAATGTGATTACTACAACCACTATCAACATATCATTCATTGCTATTTGTTGAATCATCAGATTTAGAAGCAAAGAAAAGGTTTTCTTCCCTTTCTTCCTCCTGTTTTTCACAAAAATTTGTTTGCTCCCGTTTCTTGTGCCAGCAATCCTTTTCAACGTGGCCAAACTTTTTACAAAAGTTACATTGGGGCTTGCCTTTGTGCCTACATTTTTCTGCATTGTGGTTAGTCTTTTTGCAAACTTTACAAAAAAGACTTGAGTTTTTCTCACCTTTTTCTTCAACCTTCTTGGAAGAACCATCATGATCCTGCTTCTTTTTTGGCTTGTGATTCTTCTTCTAATGATTTTTTGAGAAATTTTGAGAATTATCATTTGTTATAGACTGGAAAGCCATCTCTTTGGGTTGATCTTCATGAAAAAATCTTCACTTCTCGTGTGCACAAAATGATCCAACTAGCTCTTCGATGGAAAGCTAAGAAAGATCTTTTGTCTCCTCAGTGATAGCAACAATGTATTCATACTTTTCTTTGACACTAATTAGAATCTTTTCCACAACTTGTTGGTTAGAAATTGTATCACTACGATTTCTCATTTCATTAACAATATTCATGACTCTTATGCAATATTGATCAAATTTTTCATATTCTATCATCTTTAAATTTTGAAACTCTCTTCTAAGAGTTCAAAGATTTTGTTGGGAAAGACAAGGCACTAACAAAGAATGCCTGACAGGATAACAGCGGAAGAATACCCAAGTCTATACTTTCCCTTTTCGATTTGAACCAAGAGAAGACAAACAACCACAAGCAATATGATAGTAAGGCAGCAAGTAATTCAACCAAACAAATAAAACAAGGCAATAATAAACCAATCACACAAGACACCAAGATTTACGTGGAAAACCCTTCGATGTGAAGAGTAAAAAACCACGGGACCAAAAACTCCACTATAATCACCAAGAGTTACAATATTGTTCTCCAAAATTGGTCGCAAAACAAGTGCCAAACAACGAGCAACAACAAAATAAGATAGCACCAAATCTAGAGAATTAAAGGAGCAAAATCACCAATTTCGCAGCTACTGTTCACGACAGCAAAACTGAAGCTGCAAGCCACCAAATCCAACTCTGTCAGTTTCTAATCAAAGATTGTGATGAATATAATATGCTGTCCAAAAATCAGCTCAATCGGACAAGAAACGAAGCGGGAATCGCAATTTGAAGTTGGCTGTTAGGGCTGAATTTTGACTGCGAAAACTGCTCTCTTTTTCTCTCTTTTTGGCTGCTAAAAAACTCTCTGTGTATTTGAAAATAAGACCTAAATAGGCTTATATTTGCCTCATAAGAATGGGCCTATGGGCAAAAATGGGTTGGTCCAAATTGAGCTTTTATTTATCCACATAGGAAGGGGAAAAGGCCATAACCCAACAATTCTCCCCCTCACGACTATGTGGAGGAGACCGTCATCCCGGCGACCATGCAACAATCTTCAAACTTCCCTCTTGGCAAAACTTTAGTCATCATATCGGAACCATTGTCATTTGTATGAATCTTTTCAAGCTCAAGCAACTTAGAATCCAACACATCTCGAATCCAATGGTATCTCACATCAATGTGTTTAGACCGACCATGGAACGTAGAATTCTTGCCAAGATGTATAGCACTTTGACTGTCACAATAAAGCACATACCTCTCTTAAGCACAACCAAGTTCCCCCAAGAATATCTTCATCCAAAGCAATTCTTTACAAGCTTCAACGACAGCAATAAGCTCAGCTTCTGTAGTAGATAGAGCAACACATTTTTGAAACCTAGATTGCCAAGACACAGCTCCCCCTGCGAAAGTAACCAATTACCCTGAAGTAGACTTGCGAGTATCAACATCACCAGCCATGTCTGAATCAGTATAACCACAAAGAATAGGCTTCCCTGTACCAAAACACAAACTCAGACTAGAAGTGCCACAGAGATATCTCATAACCCACTTCACAGCATTCCAATGTTCTCTTCCCGGATTAGAAAGAAAACGGCTAACAACTCCAACAGCGTGAGCAATATCCGGTCTTGTACAAACCATCGCATACATCAAACTACCAACAGCTGAAGCATAAGGAACTTTCTTCATATCTTCCTTCTCATCATCACTAGAAGGACACTGTTTCGTGCTCAATTTGAAGTGCATAGCTAAAGGTGTACTGACAACCTTAGCTTTGTCCATGCTGAATCTGCGAAGTACTTTCTGAATGTACTTCTCTTGTGATAATACCAATTTCTTGGCCTTTCTATCACGGACAATCTGCATGCCAAGAATCTGCCTTGCTGGTCCTAAGTCTTTCATAGCAAAAGACTTACTCAACTCTTGCTTCAACTTCTGAATCCTGCAAGTATTATGACCAACAACAAGCATGTCATCAACATAAAGCAACACAATAATAAAGTCACCATCAGAGAACTTTTGCACAAAAACACAATGGTCTGAAGAAGTCTTCTTGAAGCCCTGCTGACTCATAAAAGAACCAAACTTCCTGTACCACTGCCTGGGAGCTTGTTTCAAACCATACAAGCTCTTCTTCAATTTGCAAACATAATTCTCTTTACCCTTGACTTCAAAACCTTCCGGTTGCTCCATATAAATTTCTTCATCTAAGTCACCATGGAGGAAAGCAGTTTTAACATCCATTTGCTCAACCTCTAAATCTAGACTTGCAGCCAAGCCTAGAACCACACGAATGGATGACATCTTCACAACTGGAGAGAATATCTCATCAAAATCAACTCCCCTTTTCTGATTAAATCCCTTGACAACTAATCTAGCTTTGTACCGTGGAACTGGATTACCATCTTCATGTTTCACCCGAAAAACCCACCTGTTTTTCAAAGCTTTTCTGTCTTTAGGTAACTTAACCAAATCAAAGGTATGATTATCATGCAAGGATTTAATCTCATCTTCCATAGCATCAAACCACCTTTCTTTTTCTTCACTTTCCATGGCCTCATCAAGACTCTCAGGTTCTCCCCCGTCAGTCAAGAGTACATACTCATTGGGAGAATAACGAGATGAAGGAATTCTCTCTCTACTAGATCGTCTGAGAGAACTCTCTGGAGCATCTATAATTGGTTGTTGGACAACCACATCATCTTGCACTGGAGCATCAACAACATCATGCCGGTCATTCTGAACATGATCACCATCTTCATTATCAACTTGATTTTCATCATTATGAAGATTTTCTTCCGGTGCAATAGTCAAAGGAACTGGATCAACATCAACTAAGCTCTCACTACTCTGAAAATCAGCCTTGTCAGCTTTGTCAAAATCTTCAATTGTTTGGTCTTCAAAGAACACAACATCACGGCTTCTAACAAGTTTCTTCTCAACAGGATCATAGAAACGATAGCCAAATTCATCTTGACCATAACCAATGAAGATACACTGCCTAGTTTTAACATCCAACTTTGACCTTTCATCCTTAGGAACATGTACAAAGGCTTTACACCCAAAGACTCTAAGATGATCATAAGAAACATTCTTACCAGTCCAAACTCTGTCAGGGACATCACCATCTAAAGCAACAGCAGGAGATAAATTGATAACATAAGCAGCAGTATTAAGTGCTTCTGCCCAAAAGGAATCTGACAGCTTAGCATCTGAAAGCATACATCTAACCCTCTCAACTAGAGTTCTGTTCATCCTCTCTGCTAAACCATTTAACTGAGGAGTCTTTGGAGGAGTTTTCTGATGCCTAATACCCTGCTCTCTGCAATATCTATCAAAAGGACCAATATACTCACCACCATTATCTGAGCGGATGCATTTCAATGTCTTCCCTGTTTGTCTTTCAACCAAGGCCTGAAAACTCTTGAACACATCAAGTACTTGATCCTTGGACTTCAAAGGAAATACCCAGAGTTTGCGAGAATGATCATCAATAAAAGTCACAAAGTAAAGTGCACCACCATGAGATCTTACCTTAAAAGGACCACACAAATCAGAATGTACCAACTCCAGCAAATCAAGCTTTCTTGAAGGCGGATGACTCTGAAAAGAAACTCTTTTCTGTTTACCGGCTAAGCAATGAACACATTTCTTCAACTTTGCTTGTTTCACTCCAGAAAGCAAATTTTTCTTAGCCAAACTATCAATCCCCTTCTCGCTCATATGACTCAGCCTTCTATGCCATAACTCTGATGAAGTATCATTCTCCACCAAATTTACTGAGTCTCTGGACATGGAGCCCTGAAATACATACAAGTTAGACAACTTGTCACCACGGGCCACAACCATCAAACCTCTAGTAAGCTTCCACTGGCCAACACCAAGTGTATTAACATAACCCTCATCATCAAGATATCCCACAGAAATCAAATTCAAGCGAACATCTGGAGCATGCTTGACATTATTGAGAACTAGTTTGGAACCATTGTTACTTTCCAAACAAACTGTCCCAATGCCAATAACTTCAACTTCATGATTATTGCCCATTTTCAACGTTCCAAAATTACCTGGAGTATAAGAAGAAAATAATTCCTTCTTTGGCGTGACATGAGAAGTAGCACCAGAATCCACAAACCAGCTAGACTCATCACGAACAAGATTAATGGCATTTGCATCACAAGAAACAAGAAGATCATCATTAGCAACAACAGCAACACGATTTTCATTATCGCCTTCTCTCTTTTGTTGTCTCATATCTCTCTTGTGCTTGTAACAATATTTCATGATATGCCCATTCTTGTGGCAATAGTCACATGTAATATTCTTGTATTTAGACTTTGACTTGCTTCTACTTTTACCTCTATCATTCTGACCTCTGGACTTGTTTCTCCCCCTATCTTCAGTAACCAAAACATCGGAGTGTGAAGCTGAAGAAGATGAGGCTTGAGATCTTCTTCTCATTTCTTCATTCAAGACACCACTCTTAGTATATTCCATGGTTACAACACCACTGGGAGCAGAATTAGTCAAAGAAACTCGAAGAGTTTCCCAAGAGTCTGGCAGAGTATTAAGAAGCCAAAGTCCCTGTATCTCATCATCAAACTTTACACCCATTCCGGACAGCTGGTCAAGAACACCCTGAAAATCATTAATATGATCAGAAATAGGAGTGCCCTCTTTATACCTGATATTCATTAATTGTTTCAATAGGAACAACTTGTTGTTGCCAGTCTTCGAAGCATAAAGTGTCTCGAGCTTGTCCCACAAACTTTTGGCATGTGTCTCATTCACAATATGATTTCTAACATTATCTTCAACCCATTGTCTAATATAGCCACAAACCTGCAGATGCTCAAATTCCCATTCTTCATCATTCAAAGACTGAGGCTTATTAGAAGCAAACACAGGTAAATGCATCTTCTTGACAAATAGAAGATCTTTCATCTTGCCTTTCCAAATATGATAGTTACTACCATTTAAACACACCATTTTGCTCATATTTGCCTCCATCATTCAAAACGACAATCAACAATAACCAATGCTCTGATACCACTTTGTTGGGAAAGACAAGGCACTAACAAAGAATGCCTGACAGGATAACAGCGGAAGAATACCCAAGTCTATACTTTCCCTTTTCGATTTGAACCAAGAGAAGACGAACAACCACATGCAATATGATAGTAAGGCAGCAAGTAATTCAACCAATCAAATATAACAAGCCAATAATAAACCAATCACACAAGACACAAAGATTTACGTGGAAAACCCTTCGATGTGAAGAGTAAAAAACCACGGGACCAAAAACTCCACTATAATCACCAAGAGTTACAATATTGTTCTCCAAAATTGGCCACAAAACAAGTGCCAAACAACGAGCAACAACAAAATAAGATAGCACCAAATCTAGAGAATTAAAGGAGCAAAATTACCAATTTCGCAGCTACTGTTCACGACAGCAAAACTGAATCTGCAGGCCACCAAATCCAACTCTGTCAGTTCCTAATCAAAGATTGAGATGAATATAATATGCTGTCCAAAAATCAGCTCAATCGGACAAGAAACGAAGCGGGAATCGCAATTTGAAGTTGGCTGTTAGGGCTGAATTTTTTACTGCGAAAAACTGCTCTCTTTCTCTCTTTTTGGCTGCTGAAAAAACTCTTTGTGTATATGAAAATAAGACCTAAATAGTCTTATATTTACCTCACATGGGCCTATGGGCAAAAATGGGTTGGTCCAAATTGAGCTTTTATTTATCCACATAGGAAGGGAAAAAGGCCATAACCCAACAGATTTATAGTGCAACCTTTTCGTCACCATACACCTCAGTCTCACAAGTAGCAATTTTTGCAAAATATGCTCTTGAGAATCCCATTTGGATTTTGCTCAAGGCTTTTGCATCTTGACGATACTTAGCCTCAAGATTTTTCATCTCTGCTGCTGTAAGATCACCATCGTTGTCTGGCTCTTCAAAGCCATTTGCAACAATAGTCCACAAACCTTCAGCTTTCAAATGTATTCTCATTCTTATTTTCCAGTATTCAAAATCAGTTCCATTAAAAAATGAAGTAAGAGCAACAGAAGAATCAGCACCTTCATTTGTTTTGGATGCTATATTTTTTTCTTCACCTAACCCCAGATTAAAAACGAAAACGTGCTCTTGATATCAATTTGTAGGAAATATGGAAGGAAAATAATATATTTAGATAATGCTCAAGTTTATTATAGGCTACTTAAGGCCACTTGAGATTATTATAATCATCAACTACATCACTATTTATACTACTCAAAATAGAAAACAAAAAGTCTTGCACAAATAACTAAATACATGTATCACAATTTACTAGATACATGTTCTACTAAATTCTAAAGAGACTTCTTGAAAAACTAAGAGACAATTTCGGAAGACTAAACATTGATGCATTAATTCCAATATAGTTCAGATTTAAGATATAGATTGGGAGGATTTTAGATCATTTTCTTAAGAATGCTTTGAACAAAATAAAGCAAGCACAATTTTTTTATATATGTGTGTTCCTAAGGATATATGAGTTTTATACCCTAGCCTCCTACACCATCTCAATTATTTTTGCAGGAGAATTAACATGTATGATGAAGTTTAGAACCTGGCTTTCAGAATAGAAGCAACTCTTTTTAGAAGATTACCAAAAGAATGAATGAAAATGGACAACTACAAATTTCATGTTACCTAAGCTCTCATTGTAAATTGGTGATGATAGGAAATTATTCTTAATCCTCCAAAAAATTACATAGAGATCAATTTTTTGGTTACAAGATATATAAAATACGGTACACTTTTTTTAAAAAAATGAAGAATAAAGTAGTACATGGGTGTGTAATAATATTGTAGTATATGTGTTCCTAAGGAAATAACCCTGTACTAATTTACCCAAAACCATCAAGTTTAAGAAAAAATTGATTTGTTTTCCATACATTTACAGAGTACCATGCATATTCATCCCTTTCTTCGAAGAATGTATCCACAAATCAGGATAAAGTCATTTCCATGCATAGAATAATCGGAAACCCACCCAAAAGAACTCAATAGTACAAATAAATAAATGGATATCAAAAGACGAAGCAACATATATAGAAGATGGGGGCATGTAATTAAAGTATGATACCAATTTTGATTGAAACTCGCAGAGGTCTTTAACCATCTGAGACTCCAGATGACTGTTACCGTCAATTATTGTTTTAGCAGTTACTTTGGAGTCCCAGATGATCGATCAAATCTTGAACACCAAAAGCATTGAGGAAGTTCACAACTTTGATGCTCTTTATGTTTGTAATGACGATGAACATGATTCTCCCTTTGTGTGCGAGTCTCTGCAAATCACTAGAAATGTGGTTTATACTTTATCTATATGAAAGAATTACTACTTTAGTAAATTTTGTTATTTAAACATTTCATCAAAGATAGTTCCTTTTTTTACTAGCTGATTTTTCCTTCAGTGTGGCACTACACTGGGTATGTTGTTGTTGTTGTTGTTGGTAGAGGCGATAAAGCTGAGAGTGATCATATTTATGGAACTTTTTTTAGAAATAACATAGATGTAATTTTTCCTTCAACAATATCATGGAAGTTATCATTGTTAATTCCTTTGTTGCTAAATTTGTGTGTTGTTTATCGAAATAAATAAAATTTACTTGATTGTACACATTTTTTTTGGATCAGGTTCTCATACTTTGTTCATTAGAAATTATTAGTATTAGTATTTTATGATTAATTTGGTTGCTTCTTATGATAGTAATATTTACACGTATGGTTACATTCATTAAATTTTATGTCTAGACATAGTGGTGGACAAAGCATATAAGCTTGATGAGCTCAATTGTATAGATTATTTTTGATATGATAAATGATGCATCTGTAATTTTAAAAGTGTAATATAAGAACTAAAGGTTGAAATGGTGCATGTAAATTGGGAATTTTGGTAGGCTTTCTCTTGGAATATTAGTGTCGTATATATGAGATAATATTAGTGTCGTATATATGAGATATGACAGAGTGGATCTTCAAAACTTCACATTTGAAATCCATTGCTTTTCCAAGTATGATTTCATCAATCTACAAGTTAGCAAACAATTACAAATAGAAAAAGAAGAAAAATAAGGTTGATACCACTAAAGTACTCCACGAATTTGCTATATATGTCTTTCTAATTGCTGAAATTCCAGTAAACAAATTGATTATCAATACTATGTCGTGTTGTTAAATGGCTTAACTTCTCCTTTGGAGTGTCAATACAGTAGTTTCGACTTCTGAGCCTGAATTGGGTTGTCCTCGCAGCGAGATTGTAGTTTTACATGGACATGTTTATTGTTTCGCATTCAATTTTTTTGTTTTGATGGCATCTGATCTTCTTACGACCCTCGACTTTTATTCGAGGTGACTTCCAACTAGTGATCACTGCCCTTTGATGAAAAACAATGGTGTATGAGGATTATTTGTGTGTTAATGGATTACTTATGTGTTAATCGAGTCATCCTTTTAATCTTCTTAATTTTTTCATTTTCTACGGAGCTATGCTTCAATACGTAATTGAGAGTTTGATCTCTAAAACTCCAAGAAATTTAATCTACAGTGATTGATTTCAACTTTATCGTTGGCCTATAAATTGCAAGGGAGGATACTTCTATATCAATATATCTACAAATGCTTATAGTTCTGTTCTAATTGCATCAAACAAGCTTTCGTGATATTAACACAATGTGTTCCTATGCTACTTTTTCATTTTCCTTTTCATTTAACTCCCATCTTGCGCTTCCAAATGACGATTGAAAGATCCATCATAAAAAATAGAAAATGTAGCACGGATCGTACCCTTCTAGTATTATCGATCCATATGTACTGTAAATTATTTTATGCATGCATGATGCATGTGTTCATACATGCTATGTGGGAGAGAAGCCAATGCACAACGTTTAGTGGCAATAAATGTATTTTTTTTTACCCTCCCAAGGAGTTCCCACCCCTTTGCTCCCTTGGTGACTCGAATTCACAACCTTCGGATTGTAAGTGAGGGCTACTCACCATTCGAGCAACTCTTTCTGGCCAGTGGCAATAAATAATCATATTAATAAAAAGTACAAAAGTTTGTATCGATATTAGTTAAATGTCATTGGATCCAATGTCACTATAGGTTTTACGAACATTTACAAAAGGTGTTAAATTTCTACCAAAATACATATTTTAATTAAGCTATTGATATTGATTAATTACCGCTAAAGATCATTTTTAGTGTATTGTTAATTGTATGTTTATGATTGGGATTTGGTTGGTTCAGAAATTTTCACTTGATGTTAGAGTATATATTTGGTAAAATTGTTAAATTTCATATATTTACGCATAAAATTCAGGTGAATGATTATTTTTTAAAAAAAAAAATTGAATTCTAATAATCACTCTTGATTCAACAATCAAATCTACATCAAATAAATTTAAATTTGAAACATAAGTTTCAAATATAATATAAAACAAACTTCAACAAATTTATTTGGTGCAATTGTGATTACTAATCCTCTAAAAATTTGTAAGACCAATAATTAAATGGGTGTCCATACCCAACATAAATTGCTGATTATTATTTAGTCAAGCAAGTCAGCTAGTATACCCTTTTCTTGATACTTCTTCGTTTGTATTCTACATGGAGGGAACGAGCCATCTGAGGCAAATGCGATCTGGAGCATATTCTTCGCCAAAAAATTATGTGATGTAGAGTTACCTGTCAACTAATTGAAGTGTATATTTAATATTGCATATCTTTTGTCAAATTTCTGATTCCGCCACTATACAAGTGACTTTAGTCTTTAGCTATATATTCTCGAACGTTAGTACCATATTTGTAGGTAGACAGGCAGTCATTAGTTAACCATAGTTATCAGCGTTCATCAAATACTATTCATGATTTGCTACATAGTTTGGCTATAAAATGAAGTCTTTTTTTTTTTTTGGTGTGGAGGAATTATTTAAAGATCAAATTAGCAGGTCAATTCACCATTTTTCTGATGCAAATTGGGTCATATACCACAATGAAACAAATGCGGTAAGATAAAGCAAGATCAAGATAAAAGTAGAAAATTTATTCATTTTATTAACACCCTAAAATCTGATTGTCACGTATACAAGTCAGTAATACATAAAGTTCAGAATTTTAGAAATAAGTACAAATCTCAAGTCTTTGTTTCTCAAATAGAACAAAGCATTAAAGAAAGAACTAGAGGGTCCGCCAGGATGACAAACAATTACCTCTCGACAATTCTTTGACAAGCCTCGAAGATGGGAGAAGAAGAGCAGTCACATAGTGCCGGTTTTGGAACCTACAGAAGAATAGAAATAAGGAGTGATTATGAACAACACGGTATCCAACAAACAACCTAACAACCACATGACAACTAGATATAAATCAAATACTCATTTCATCCTCAGCCGAACCTCCTCAAACTACAACCTGCACATAAATCAGCCCAATATAATAATTCTACAATACATAGCTCATCAAATTCAATAATGATAGTCAAATAGTCACAATTCAACAACCAACATGTATCAAGTAAGTCAATCTCACGTGTCAAGCAGAGCAATCACAAGTAACAAGTGCATTAATAACAATCAACAAATAGATCAATCATAACCATCAGCATATGCATCACATCACAATAATCAAACTCTTGCCAGAACCATTTCTCATCAACTTTGTATCATGTTACTAGCCGAAACCATTTCTCGTCGTCTTTATATCACATCAGTTGTCAAAACTATTTTCCTTCGGTATATGTATCACTAGTCGAAACTATTTTCCATTTGACTTTATCTCATCGTGGTGTACAATAATTAATGCACATAAGCAGATACGCACCATAAGAGACAATAATTCAAGCAATTCAAAACTACATTCATGCGATCAAAGTATTTCTGTTGGATTATACTATTAACCATATGATTCAGTTATAGTATTTATTTTAATCCTTTATAATGACTTTATGTTTTATATTAACTATTACAATAAAGTTTTTGTTTGAATAGACCATTGTTTTATTTGTGTGTCCATTACTTATATAGTAGACGGTTTTATGGGTATGGATTTGCATAATTCATACTCGACGATTAAAATTGTCTATTCTTATGAGTTATAAATTAAATTTTCACAATCAAAGATGAAGTTGGACAAACATCTTGATGATTGTAACACAAGATTAAATATAATTCCATCTTAATTATGGGGATGGTAAAATTCCAACTTCTTGTGTTAGTAATTTTGCATGTATTGAACGGACCAAATTGAGATATGTACTTAGGTTTTGAATTTCAATAAATAATATCTCTAGTCCATTACATGATTTTATACTCTTGATCTTGGTGTAGTTGTTACGATATGTGTCGTTTTTTAATCTATCAAAAGGTGAGTGTGTGTGTATATATACACACATCACATGAATTAATTTAAGCATTAAGATAATAGATTAAACTAATAAATGGATTAAAATTTTTCAGAAGTTTGACTTAATTGATTAGTGTCGATAATTCTAACATGGGGAGTTAAATAAGTTATAACGAAAAAAATTGAAATTAAGTAGGAGTGCAGTTACATATTTTTAGTGGTACAATCCATGATTTACTATGATGAGGTTAATTCTTGTTTTTTAAAAATTAAATATTATAATTGAAAGCCTCTAAATTTGTGATCCCTACTATGCCTGATTAATTGGTCGAGTTCGGAAACGAAAAAGACTGTTATTATTTTTTCAATTTAGGAATAATTTTTTTTTTTGACTTTTATTAGTTTAAAAAGAAAAAACTTTTATTTTCTTAAAGGAAGAAAGAAGAAAATATTGAAATCCGTTGTTTCCTTTAGAAGATAAAGAAACAAATAATAGTGTTCAATGGTTATTAATGGTCGTTGATGGTGTTTAATGATTATTTATTACCCTTGGTGTTTAATGATTTTCTAAATACACTTAATGATATTTAGTGACTCGTGATAACTATTGATCATGGTTGTTATATACTCTTAGCAGTGTCAAAATACAATTGATGGTATTTAACGGTTGTTGATGACTATTGGTCATGGTTGCTGGATACACTTCACAGTGTCCAAATACACCTAAAGGTATTTAATGACTATTAATTATGACTAAAAACATTTCATCTTTCAAACCTTCTCCTTATAGTGATAGGTAAAACTAGTGGGGTAGTTCTCAAGGAAAGATCATCATTTTTCTAAAAAATTCCTTCACAAACAAGACTTGATTGAAAGAGTTAGTCAGGGCTGCAATTTTGGAGTCTCAGTCCATTAACGAGTTCTGTGAAAGCTACAAAAGGTTAGAGTTTCACAATTTATTTAGTTTACATTATAATGCTATTTTGTAAGTTTGTGATCTGGAAGAATGCTTTTTGTTGTGCATATTCTAACAATTGATATCAGAGACTTCTTACATATAACTGATAATGTAATACGCGTCCATGATTGTGATACATATTTGATTAAATTTGTATAAATATCATGTTGTTCTTTTCTTCAACATTTTTTTGTTGTTTAAAAAAATATTTTTTTGTACTCCAGAGTTGTAAGGGTTCATCCGTACTTCTAAAAACTTATTTTTAACAGTTAACATATGAGTTTTATGTTGACATATGTCCTCTTTCCCATCGGGTAAACTTATATATTTTGATACTGTTATATTTGTCTTTTGATTTGTTGACTTGTTTTAACTTTTCAACTAAGTTGCATGTTGAACCAATGAACAAAACAATATATACACCGACTAGAACTCCACAAATTACTCTCTAACTGAGTTGAACTTGTCTTGTTTAAGTGGTACTATATATATGAACTTGTTCATATATTTGTTTGAATATTTAAATTTCCCTATCGATTCTAACTGTTTATTAGCATGATTATGTGTCTTGTTTTTGTTTATTTTTTTAAAAAATAATATAAAATGTATGTTACTTATTATCTGTTTTAAATATCTCTCGGATTAGTTATGTCACACTTCAGTTCTCTGTCCTCTATGTTGAACCAAAACAAGCTGGAAGTTCCTAACTATGTGGATTGGAAACGAAACCTTGAAAATGTTCTAACATATGAGGGTTTCAAGTATGTGTTGGTTGAAGAAAGCCCCATCAAACCAGAAGATGCTACTGATAAGGAGATTAAGGCCTATGAAATGGCTCAAGGTTGATGAGATGGCAAGGTGCTACACTCTTTCCTTAATATTGAATGTCTTGCAGCATCAAAATCAGTCGATAACTCTGCTTACGATATGCTTGGATCTCTCAAAGAGATGTTTGGAGAGCAGAATCGTGCTGCCAAACAGACTGCCATAAAGGCTATCTTAACCACTAAAATGGTTGAAGGATCATGTGTTGAACATGATGAGTTATCTGAATGAGCTTGAGATACTTGGTGCTGCTATTGATATGGAATCTCATGTGGAGATGATCATACAGAATCTACTGGGCAGTTTTAAATAGTTTCGCTTGAATTATAATATGAATAAAATGGATTTTCCTCTTACAAAAATGTTGAATGAACTGACAGCGACGTAATCCATTATCAAGCAGCAAACTCCTCTTTTTGTGGCATACATGGTGGGGGAACATATCTCTTCTTTGTTTAAACCGGCTAAAGCCCAAAGAAGAAGAAGAAGTCATGCAAGGTTGTGGCACACAGAGGTGCGACAGGTGGTGTAGCTAAGACTAAGGGCAAGTGCTACCATTGCACGCAACATGGTCACCGCAGGAGGCAATGCCCTGACTGTCAAAACAAAATGAAGAACAAAATTAATTCCTGTTTAAATGTTATTGAAATTTTTTTAGTGATTGTTTCTACCCAATTATGGGTTGTAAATTCGGGAGCAATTGACCATGTATGCACTTCTTTGCAGGGGTTTCAATAAATGTGGCAGCTAAGTGAGAATGAAGTTTGTGTTTTTCATGCGAATCGGAACAACCACCAGTCGTAACAATAGGAAATATCTCTTTTTCTTTTAGTAATTCCAGAATTCTATTTTCAAAAGATGTTCTTTAATTATGTACCTATGATTAGAAGGAATTTTCTTTCCGTTTAAAATATAATTGATGCTTGTTGTGAAGTTTTATTTGCAAATAATTGTTTTGTTATTAAGTATGAGAAGCAATTCATCCATTGTTCTCCTAACACCACAAGCATTTTACGTGGAAACCTCCTTACTCAATGGAGTAAAACAACGACCTTTTGCACAGGACTTTCAACTGTTTCACTAATCTTCCTTAAGCAAAAGTGAACCCAGTTACAACCAATGTGAGAAAAAATTATTAATCTCACGACCAAGTAATCTACCTATTACTTGAAGAGTCTAAGCAAATACAACACTGCCCACAAAGCTATCACATCTAGATAACTTAGATTTTTTATAAGCGGATACAACACCACCCACTAAACCATCAAACTCTAGATGACTTAGAATTTCCCCGAGCAGATACAACACTGCTCACTAAGAGACCACACTCCGGATGACTTAGACTTTGCTAAGCGGATACCACACCGCCCACTAAACCACCTAACTTTAGATCACTTAGAATTTGAAGAAGAAACAAAACAATGTTGCCCACTAAAACAGTTAATACTAAATGATTTAGACTTTTACAAATCAGAAACAAATATTTGAATCCTTTATAGATTAGGAACAAATTTACAATGTAAGCACAGAAGATATAATCCTAAGACAACTAGACAACTTGCAGCTCTATCAGGTCCCTGTTGCTCTTGAGGATAAGACTTCTTGATGATGGCCTTTTGATTTTGAGCTTTTGGATTGTCTGAAATCCAAAACTTTGTTTGCCAAAACTTAATGTTTCTGTTGTTAGAGAAGAGACTAAATTGAAAAGAACACAAACCCTTGGGACAAGGCTATTTGCTGAGAGCTTGTTGTTCTCAAAAGTTGTGCACCAACCATATTAGAGTTGGCAGCTTTTTGACAACTGTCTTTTCATCCTTTTCATGTACACACACTTTACAAGACCAGGTCCCTTGCTGCGTTCATGGATGCTTGAGTTCTTGACAAAAACGTGTTGGCTCTTTCTCTTCTTAAATGAATGAACATAATATGTGTTTGTCATTTTGAGAGTATCAGCCACAAAGATTTATTAACTGTTGGACAAACAACCTCTTCTATTCTGATTAGTTTAGTACGCTGGGCCCTCACCTACCACTGATAGGATAACTTTACAGTTGGACACCATTATATATCAGATGGAGAGTAGTCTGCTGGGGACCAGGTCCCTGCATTTGTGAGCCATTAAAATAGACAATCTCGTTCACTATTCTTATTAATGCAGCACACTGCACTTTCACCTACCACTTGACATGACAACATTACAGTTGTAACCAGGATAACTCCAGATGAGAGCACTATGCTGGGGTTTGGGTCCTTGTATTTGATAAGATCATCACAACACCTAAAATATAACATTTTCCCCCTTTTTGATGAAGAAACACAAATATTCTGCATGCTGAGTTTATTCATTCACTTCCCATTTCATCTGTCCCAACACCAGAGGATCCTTTCTTGGATCTAGTCCACGGTTAGATTCTAGATATGTGAGGATCATCAAAACACCTAGAATATAACATTTTCCTCCTTTTTGATGATGACACACAAATGTTCCTCACATTGAGTTGCCTTGTCGTCAATCCCACTATCAAGGATGTCGTTCCTTGTTAGATCCATAAGTTTGTTTAAATCATCAAAAATTTAACATTAGCTCCAAAATAATATTTTCCCCCTTTTTGATGATAACAGAGTTATTCATGTTCCCCTTTTTACTAGTTCCCCCTATCAACAAGACTATTCGGGTGACTGCATTGATTCCAAGTTTGTCAAATCATCAAAATTTCTCATCGTCAATAAAATTTTTGATGATGACAAACTTGTTCAACACTTCTTCCCCCTATTGACATGAGAGTGGCTAGATTTGACTCCCCTTATCGACATGACCATGTCCACTTCAAATAACTAACTTCATTCTCACACCTTAACAACTTTTCCCACTTTTGATATTATAAAAAAGGGTTAATGCAGTAAACCAAGTTGACAAAAATTCAGTTCAAGAAGAATCATGCAACTTGTGCAACACTAATCATGAGTAAAAATGCATAAAATAGTGAGAAAAGTCAGTAGAAACAAGGCATTTTCTTATCATTCATCAGTAAAAGATCAGCAATCAAAGCATTGCAAACAATATTATGAATAAGAACCAAGGCAATACCCACTGAGTTTCGATAGAAGAAAAAAATAAGGACTGACATAGGAATTTAGTGAGAGAGCGGATGACGTAGGAGCGAGGGATGGAAAGAATAGAAGTAGTAGAACATATCCCGTAGCATGATTTTAAGAAGCTTCTCTTAACGTTCAACATGCTTTGATGCCAAAATTTTTTTGTTGTACCTGGCCCCTCTTATTATTCCTTCAAAATCTAAGCCTTCAACCAAACTATTTTATCATCCATGTTAACAAGAGAAATTGTCATAACTTTCATATAAAGCCTGAGTTTCTCATGAAAAAAGGATTCACAAGATTAAACTTACTCAAGGCCTCCAATATTAATAGATCAAAAATAGAGGAACCATTATTCTTTTTGTTCACAGTCCCTCCAATTCAGAAAACTTTGAGTTCTCAAAATATCATCCTCTTCCTTTTATTTTAAACATTTTTTCCACCTTTTTGTTTTTGCTTGTAGGACCTGGTCCCGCTTCACACTCTGAAATTTGTTTATGAGAAAATTCTCCAGTAGAAACAAAGGTTTCAAGCATTTGAAGTGTTTTTGAGAGAAGGTAAAAGAGGATATCGAGTGTTTCTGAATTTCGGAATGGAATTTGAGTTTTTTGGGGGATATAGAAAGACATATAGAGTATAAGGGAATGGCAAGCAACTGTCATCTATGTATTCAAATAATGGCACAACGGTCATACATGTAGCAATTGCAACGGTTCTCATACATAATTCAAAATGCAATGTTAAGAGTGCTAACCTTCGAGAATGGACCAGGTCCCTCTCTGAATTGAACGAAAATACAAGAGGGGATTAAACATAGGCTAATTGAGAAACTGACAGCTAGACATCAGCAAACCATCAAATATTTAAAGCAAAAGAAAAAAATATACACTATGAACAAATATTTTAATAGATTCAATATGTAAAATTAATAAACAAAAAGTAAATCATCTTTTATTTAAGTAATGAATAAGAAGAATTAAATAAATATTTACATAATCAATTAAAAAAACACTACAAAAGAATCTTGTGTGTGTGAAAAAAAAAAGAGGAAAAAAGGGGACAAAAAAACCACTTTCAAATAAAAAAGTACACCATGTTTCCACCTCTTAAATTTATATAATTGAATTAGAAAAATAAATTCCCACTACGTAGGATATTATTTCCAATTTTAACCTTTTTATGTCAAAGAAATAAAAGAGAACTATAGAAGAAACTGGATTTCATGTAGCTTCACATGATCTTAATGCTACAGACTTCTCTAAGGAAATAACAAGAAAGAAGATATGTAAGTTCAAGGAGAACTAAGAAATTAAGAGTTATGAATGCCAATGTTGATAAGAATGAAGTTCCAATAAGTAAAGGGCATAGCCAGTAATGAATCCTCATGTTATGAATATGATCAAGCCAAATAAGAATAGCTTATAATGACTATATATAATTGGCAAAAGATCATAGCCAAACAAGATTGGGTTATAATGATTTTTTAAATTATTTAAAGAGATGCCTAATAGGCTTAACTAATAAAGATTGACTTAATAAGATTTCATGCCCAATTTGTAGTTAAATCATTTTCTTAATCTCTTGAATTACTTACTTGACTCATTATAGGTATGGGACTATAATGAATCATTGCACTTGTAAGTAAAACATAGGCTCAAAGGAGATTTTTGAACTAGACAACAATAAGAATAAAAAGAGTGGAAAAAAAATAAGTATGGGGAAAGGGGCTCTCGGGTTGGGGGCATCAAAATGCAAAATTTTTGCTCGAGTTGTTCTAATATTATGTTAATGAATCTATGGGGTTCTATTCATATAGAAAATGAGTTGTGTGCTTTGAATGTATTAAAATACGTCATATTCATACCACAATTCACGAATAACGAATTAGGAACGTCTAGTGACGACACTTTCCAAACATGGCATGTTATTTTTAGAAAGAGCTTTCCTTAATCATGCATAGTCCCTATGTGAATGTGTGCATACACCCATACTTAGTAAAAGTGTGTACTAACCCTATACTATTGTTATCATTTAGGTGTAGGTCAGAGAGAAGGTTGAAGATTCATCGAAGTCGTTCGGATTGTCGATCTCCAGACTTTGGTAGGTCCTCTTGATGTTCGAGGATGCTACACTTATTTATCTTGATTAGTGCTTTAGACATAGCTAGTGATGTTTTCCCTAGCGTTGTCATTTTAGGCGTTTATTTCGAAGCTTTGTATTAAGGCCGCTTTGGCAAACTATTACTTTATACATTGATCTTTTGATTTGAATTGATTCGTCAATTGTAGATGGTTGTTTTAATTTGAGCTTATTAGAATATTATTCTATATAATAATCATATGAAGTATATGTATAGTTCACTATGTTTTAAAAGTTTTAAATTTTCCGCAAATTTAACTATATGAATGTGATGAAAGCGAAGAAGAGACTTGTTTGCGACCTCTGAGAGGTTTACGACGCCAGTCGCGATTCGAATTCCAGAATCCGGGTCGTGACAGTATACCTATAGAAGGTATAAAACTGAACTTTCCAAGACATAAATAACTGAAAACAAGGATACCTGCTCTCTTTGCATAGTCATGAGAGATTGCTTCAGGCAGAATCCATTCAATTCAATTTCAGCATCTCCAACTTCAATTTACTTATCTTTACCAGATCCCTCGTCAGAGCTTTTATGAAGACATCAGTGATTTGATCTACCAAACTTGATCACACCAACCTGCATCTGCCACATAGCTTGCCTCAATTGTTGTAAGAACAACAAAATCTTATCATTTATTCCCATAAAGGAGATATAAGCCCAGAAAATAAGTCATTCTTGCTCTTTCTATCAACTTAATACCCAACAAACTCAGCATCACCATATTCCTCCAAGTAAAAATGTCTCCTGGTGGACAGAATAGAACCAGGTCCCTGTCTTCTTCAAATGTCTTAGGATTCTCTAAGCAGCTTTGAAATGTGATTCGGTTTGACAACCATGAAATCTGGCATCAATCCTAACACTTGCATCACTTATATCTGGAACGTATTTTTCATCTTCCATCATCGAGTTGATCCTCATAGAAGTATCAGTTGACTTGGCTTCCATAATATGAAACCTCTTCAATACCTTCTCTGAGCTGGAACTAGGTCCCTGTTCTTGAAAAACTGGTCCTTCCATAGAAGTTTGGTGAAGATCTCAACCACTTGATATTCTATTTTGCAAAGCTTTAGATGTTTTCTTGATGTATAGCTCCGAGAAGAAATTTAATCCTTCCATCATGCTCACTTCACAACTCACTACTCATGAGTCCAATAGACTCTTCACCCAACCTTCTTAGAAGTTGCTTCAAATATAATATCATCAAGGTATACTTGAATAATCAACAAGTTCTTTCCTTGTGATTTCAAACAGAGGATTTTGTTGATTTTACCTCTATCGGAGCCATCATTGACGAAGAACTTGGACAACCTGTTAGCTTGTTGAGAATCGAGTGGTATACTTTGCTTCTTTCAAACTGAACTTGATCAACTTCTGTATTCTCACCTTTACAGTTCACATTATCAATTTGAACTACATCATCTATGTTGCTTGCTGGATTCATGAAGATGATGTTCTTCAACAAGTTCATTGTTTAAACCATTTCTTTGAATATGAATAAGCTCTTTCATCTTAGAAATTCTTTGTTTTGCATCTTCCCAATTCTTCCTGACTCATCACAAGAACACATGAACACCTTTTTCAATGAACTATTTTTGTTTATGCACTTGATAAGCCTTGTTACAATAAGAATATCTCACATTCATTCTTTGATCATCATTGAGATCAAACTTCTCAATATCACCCTTTTGGTCACAAACATGTAATATTCACTACTTCAGCCGAAAGTTCTTTGGAATATTAAACATTTGCTTGTTCCACCTGAAGGAAGGCCTGATATGCTTCTTCTTTAGCACAAGCATCACTAACTTTGTCATTTGCAATCTTATTTTGAGCAGACAACCAGGTTCTTTGACACAAGTTTTTTAGAGAGAAGATCTCAATTGGATAAGTCTCATGTCTCATACAATCGTACTCTCACCTTGAGAATCAAAGAAAGTTAGAATATTACATCGAGCAGTGTTTAGATCATTAGTACATGTTCTCCCATCTCCTTCTTGTTAGCATCATCATTTGAGAGATCAAGTTGTGACCACCCATTTATCTAATAGAAGCTTACCTCAATTTTTTTATTACAAAATCTTTGAAACACTTAGAAGATTGTACTTCAACTGGCATAGTAAACAACTTCAAAAGAGTGTTCCACAGATTGTCTTGCCTACAGAAAGATTTTTTTTTTTTTGCTATTTCCCAAGGAGACACCTCAACCTTTAAGTTCCTTGTGAGAGCGAGGAAGTTTTTAGTTTTCTCACTCATGTACTATCCAAATCCATCATTCATACACCAACACCAACTGATGCTACCTCCTCCGACTTTCCTAGCAAAATCACTTGTTGGTCTTCGGAACCCATTTGACATTGAATTCCCA
Source organism: Solanum pennellii (assembly GCF_001406875.1). Taxonomy (NCBI): domain Eukaryota; kingdom Viridiplantae; phylum Streptophyta; class Magnoliopsida; order Solanales; family Solanaceae; genus Solanum; species Solanum pennellii. Next base: position 69,865,872 of record NC_028645.1, read on the forward strand.
GTAAGTAGATAACGGAGTGATAAGAAAATATTTTGTCCAGTGTGGCGGACCAATTTTCTTTAACTTAGGACAAGGTCCCTTCTGTTTAATGTTCCTTTGTTTCAAATAATTTGAAGAACTTTCTGGACTTTTCTTCCAAGATGGACACTCCTTCTTCAGTTGAGTATCTTTCCCGCAGTGCAAACATAGTTGATTGTCACCAACAACATTGTTTTTGGGGTGTGGATTGTATGGGGAATCTATGTTCTCACAACCCAACTCTCTTCTACTATTTTTACGATGGTTGATAACATTTGTAAGGATTTCATAGGAAGTGGTCCATTTTAGGGATTTGCTCAGTTCCTTTTTTACACTGACCAGGTCCCTCTCCAACACCAAATTTCTTTCTACAACCAAGTTCATCTTCATTTCAGCAGTGTGCAGCTTATTTTCAAGATCCGACTGTAAGTTGTTGGCCTCGTTCTTCTCTTTAGAAATTGTAATAGTCACCCTTTTTGTCTTTTCCTTCAAATCTAGATATTCAGCTTCTAGAACAGCCATTTGTTTTCCAATATCATATATTTGGGTAGCCATCACAATTTTTTAAGCTATTGTTCAATAGATCCTTCTCAGTGGTTAGCTCATTGATTGAATCAAGGAGTACAACAACTAGCTTTCTCAATTGTTGAATGGAAAATACATTCACATTTTGCTTAAAGTTAGATAAAGTTATCGTTTCATTAACATGTTCATCATCTGACTTTGCCATGAAAGAAGACATAACATCAAACCCATCATCACCATCTTGACATTCAATATGGATGTATCGTCAGGATGTTCTGACCTTCTGAGTCACTTAAAGAATTATCCAAGATAGCTAGAGCCTCTTTCGCAACATGATCAACAATTTATCTTTTACTTGACTTGTCACGGACCTGGTTCCTACTTTTGTTCCTATGTCCTCCGAAATTGATACATTTTTTGTTCTCACCCTTGTGTATAGGGCAGTATATAATGAAGTGGTATGGTTTACCACACTTGAAACACACGTTATTTTGAGTTTTTAGACCTGTCAAGATTTCTTTTCTTCATGAGAGCTCCACTTTTTTTGTAACACTCCGGAAGTTCCATGACTTAGACTGGAGCTTCGCCTATTAAATAAATATTAAATGATGTTTCCAGACCTATAATGATTTCATGAACTCAATTAGAAAAGGTTAGAGTCAAAACGACAAAGAAAGACTGTGACGTCTGAAAACTAGCTAAATTGAACTAGTAAATGTCCCTATATTTGGTGAAGGTTTGGGAGTGTTAAATGAAGTCCAAAACTTGTAAAAAGACTTTAAATAAGTAAAATATAGTACAAATGGTCAAAACATCAAGTAACGACTCCCCAAGGACTACCCGAAGGGTCCTTTAGGAGGACAAAACATTGGCGAGCAAGCTGCCAAAGGAAACTTGCGGCAGCCAAGATGTGGAAGGCACTGTGCGTCGCGCAGCTAGCACAAGGAAATGCAAAATGTTCCTCGAGACGCGGGGACTCCACGAGGTCTACTCTCTCAACTCGGATTTTCAAAAATAAATGTGAAACTATCCCCGCGAAGCGCAGCCACTTCCTAGATTCATCCACATGATCTTTTAGTCAATTTAACTTCACAAAAGACCCATTTAGGTGAGGGTCTTTTGGGTATTTTAGAGGACGCTATAATGGTTTTAGGTCAGTTTCAAACCATATACACGCACTCCAAATCAGAATTAAAAAATCCCTCTCATCTCTCTCAAAATTCTCTCTCTATTCAACCACCATTGAAGAACAAGAAAGCTAGAGGAACAAGACGAAGTATCCAAGGTTTTCATTCAAATTTCGTACATTATTTCATCAATAAGGTATGAGTTTTTCACTTTTGGTATTACTTTCCCAAAAGGTCCTTTCAAAGATGATTTCCAACAATTCAATTCCTAGGATTTTTACTCTACAAACGGGTTTCCTTTCTACCTCGAGATTTATGACTAATGATGAAACATAATGATTTTCTTTGACTAATTAAGTATCTATTAGTTGGGTAATTGATATGTAATGTTGGGTTTTCATGTGAAGCATGCTCTCTCCCTAAATAATGGATTTGTTATTGTTATATGTATCACTTAATGTCATGTAAATGTGAGGATTGGAACTATGGCTTGAATGAACTCATAAATGAACCTCTTTCCCTTAACCCTAACTATGAATTTGTCTTATGTATGACTAGAGTGGTAGGGATTGGTTATGTTATTGAGTATTTCACTATATTATTGGATGATTGTTGTGAATTGAGTGTAAGTTCTTGATGAAGATTCTTGGAAGCAATAGGTAAGTCTTCTAAAGTCATGATTTTTCCATTATGTTGATGTTAGCCTAATATTGATGTTGCTATGCATATATGTTGGGCTACGAATATGTTAGATGTGGGATCATGGTAAGGATATGATAATGCAAGGTTGATGATATTCTCTTTTATGCCTTACACACTATGATTATGATATTTTAATCTCATAAATGAAGGGTTGCGATGAAAGGAAATTCTCATCTAGAGTTAAAGAGCTTATGATCATTTTTATATGAGAATTTAATCTCCTATGGCCTATGATAAGACTAATGATTAATGATAACTTGAAGGCAATTCAAAAAAAAGGGACTTTATCTTAGCACCGAGTGAACTAGATATGAGAGGTGTCCCTTCCCAAATTGGAAGGTAGGTTCACCATGACTTGCATGAGATAGAGGCTGGCATGTAATTGTGAAACTATGAGTCTATAATATATCTCCTAGTTCTTTAACTATGTTGCCTCCGTAGGAATGCTAGCTAATGGACCCACCTAAAATGCTATGTTTATATTTTGGTTCTACCTTGGAAAGTAGACCACCTTCTTTCGGTGTGGGGTTTCACGACACCGGATTTCATGTTAAGCTCACATGGTCTAATGTCAGTTAAGGCAATTATTCCCTCAAGTAAAATGAATGACAAGTAAATGGACACTGACTAGGGTGACTTAAGGAGTCTACTTAGTATAGGTAGGGGTATGAGACTCTACCTAGACATTGCACAAGTTGACTCTAAGGGAAATCCTAGGAAATTATTCTCATGTAATGTGAATATGAAATGTATAATGCTTACGATATATGATGTTTCTCTTATATGATGTTGACTATGTTAATGAACATGAAATGGTCTATGTTGTTGTATGTGATGATGACTACTTATGATGTAAGTTGTATAAAGCAAAGCACTCTTTATGGTCTCCTATCTTGTTTACTTGATTATGTGGGGTTATGGGGCTTCACATGATCATTGCACTTGTAGGGTTGGGATGTGATTATTGGTAAGTGTTGTGTATGTTATATTTATATGAACAATTGAACATGAAATGTTAATATGACTTTATGATGATATGTCTTGGTTATGATCATGTTTTATGTTGTGGTGATCCTTATCTTGTATATTCTCTATTGTATGTGCATTAAAGGCTTTCAAATGACTTCGCTTATTTTCTAAAGAAATTGTCATTTTTCATGCATGTCCTTAAATGTTTACGTGCATATTAGTACATGTTGGCATACTAACCCCTTACTTTATATAACTACAAATGTAGAGTCCATCCATTGAAGATTAAGAAGGTCAATTGAAGAAGCTTGGAACTCTTTCTCCAAATGTTGGTAGGTCCTCATGTTCGGGGATGCTATCTTTTCGTTATTCTAGTTTATGAAGATTTTAGTAGTTTTAAGATATACTCTTTATTCCTTTTATTATTGAATTCTATTTTAGTAAGGCCTATATGTCATATTGACATTGTATTGGCTAAGTCCAGGACTCATATCTAGATGGTTTTATGTGAGACAGTTTTTAGACTATCATATGTATGTTAATACGTTGCTAAGCGAGAAGTATAAGTATATTTCACATAGTATGCAAAAAAAAATTTAATTTTCTGCGATTTTTAACCAATGATATGTTATGACGAATGCTAAGGGCTTGTCTGAGTCCTCTGTGAGGACGACGATGTCGGCCGCGATTGGGGGTGCTTCCGATCGTGACAAACTTGGTATCAGAGCAAGAGGTTAAATAACCTAGGGTAAATCTCTCACTAAACAACATTATATAGTGTTTTGTTCATGGTTGTGAATTGCGCCACAATTATGAATGAGATGTTATGTGATGATTAGAAAAATTCTCTTTTCTTGGTAATCCTTTGTCGTGCCTCTAGAGTTTTGACGCTATGTGTATTTTAGAATCTAATCCCTTTCTTGTGGTTATAGGCAATGAACACAAGAAGTACAACCACGAGAAGAGTGGGAGAAGAGATTGCGAATGCGAGAGCTACTCCCTAAGGACATTGAGTTCCTCCTCAAGAGCAAGTTGTTGTGAATGATCAAGTTCCCGTCAATCCTCCGGCCATGAAGGATGGTGAGGTAAGGGCAGCCCTTCTCTAAATAGCCCAAGCCAACACCACTCAATCTCATGCCATTACGGCACAAGCTAACTGGGAGGTTATACCTCGAGAGAACCAATATGATAGTAATATGGTTGCCCTTCTGAGAGATTTTACGAGGATGAATCCTGCTATGTTCTTTGGATTCAAGCTCGATGAAGACCCCCAATACTTCCTTGATCATGTCTATAAGATTTTGTTTACTATGGGGGTGAGTACTACTGAAAAGGATTAGCTTTCTGCCTATCAACTCAAAGACGTGGCTCAGACATGGTACAATCAATGAAAGTAGAGTTGGGCTTTAAAAGGTGGTCCCGTGACTCGGGAGATCTTTAAAAAGGCCTTTCTTGATAGATTCTTACCAAGGGAGCAAAGGGAAGCTAAGGTAGAGGAGTTCATCAACCTTCGTCATGGAGGTATGAGTGTTAAGGAATACAACTTAAAGTTCATTGAGTTGTCCAAATATGCTTTCTCTTTGGTTTTGAATGATAGGTATGAAGTGAGTCGTTATGTCACGGGCTTGTCCGAAGAGCTTGAAGAAGAATGTCGATCAGCTATTCTTCATGAAAACATGTATCTTTCTAGGTTGATGGTACATGCACAACAACTAGAGAGAGTCGTCTAAGAAAGAAGAATAGAGAAACTAAGAAGGCAAGGTCTTTTGAAAGTAGTTCTTCTAAGAGTAGGCTTGACAGTTAAGACAAGCCTAAGTTCAAGAAGAGTTTTTCAAACCAAGTCCCTTTAAATCTCTCCAAGACTCGCAATGATAGGGTGTCTAACCCTAAATCTAAAAAGGGCAGAAATGTTGATTCGCCAAGAGAAAGACCAACTTGTGGTAAGTGTGGTAAGAAACAAGTAGATGAATGTGTTGTTGGAACGAATAGTTGTTATGGTTGTGGCAAAGGTTGCCATATGGTGAGAGATTGTCCTAATGTGAGAAGTCAAGTAAAGGGGAGTAGCAAAATTGAATCAAGCGGTCCTAGCTCCGAAGCTCCAAAAAGGAAAGGTTTTTATGCACTCAAGGCTAAGGGTGAACAAGAGAGCTCTCCCGATGTTCTGACTGGTATGTTACAAGTCTTCTCTATTAATGTTTATGCTTTGTTTGATTAAGGTGCTACCCTTTCTTTTGCTTCACCTTTGGTAGTTAGGAAGTTTGATATACTTCTCGATGTTTTGATTGAACCCGTATGGGTGACTCGGTAGGTGCAAGGAGAGTCTATAGGAAATGTCTTTTAATGCTTCCCAATAGAGTTACTTTTGTTGACTTGGAAGAACTTGACATGTTTGATTTTGATATCATTTTGGGTATGGATTGTCTTCATGCTTGTTTTGCTTCCATAGATTGATAGACGATGGTAGTGAAGTTTCAATTTCCAAATGAACCCATTTTATAGTGGAAAGGGGGAAATTCTATGTGAAGGGGTCAAATCATTTCTTGGTTGAAGGCTTGTAAGTTGATATCCAAGGGTTGTCTATATTGTGTGGTGATGGTTAAAAATCTAGAATGTGAAACTCCTCCTATTGAGTCAGTCCCCTTAGTTAGGGAATTTTCAGAGGTTTTTCGTGATGACCTTCTCGGAGTTCCTCCCGACCAGGAAATTAACTTTGGCATTGACTTATTATCGGATACGAACCCTATTTCAATTTCTCCATATCGGATGGCTTCGGCCAAATTGAAAGAGTTGAAGGTCCAACTAAAGAATTTACTACACAAGGGTTTCATTCAACCTAATATTTATCCATGGAGTGCTCTGGTCTTTTTTTTTGAAGAAGAAGGATGGGTCCCTTAGGATGTGCATTGATTATCGTCAACTCAATAAGGTCACCATAAAGAACAAGTATCCTCTCCCTTGGATCGATGATCTATTTTATCAACTCCAAGGTGTTAACTATTTTTACAAGATTTACTTATGGTCAGGATATCACCAACTTAGGGTGACAGGAGAAGATGTTCCCAAAACAGCTTTCCAAACTAGATATGGTCACTACAAATTTCTAGTGATGTCTTTTGGGTTAACAAATGCCCCGGCGGTGTTTATGGACCTAATGAATAGAGTTTTCCGAGATCACCTTAACTAATTTATGGTTGTTTTTATTGATGATATTTTAGTATACTCCTAGAACAAAAATGAGCAAGAGAGTCACTTGAGGTTGGGGTCAGTTGCTTTTCTTGGCCATGTTATCTCTGGTGAGGGTGTAGAGGTCGATCCAAAGAAGACGGATGCGGTTAGAAATCGGTCTAGACCTTTGAATCCCACCGACATAAGAAGTTTCTTGCGTCTAGCTGGGTACTATATAAGTTTTGTTGATAGATTTACATCTATTGCTTCTCCTTTGAAAGCTTTGACTCAAAAAAAGGTGAAGTTTGAGTGGTCGAAAGCTTGTGAAAAAGGTTTTCATGAGTTGAAAATTAAGCTTACCCCCTCTGCGGTGTTGACTTTACCGAGGGTAATGAAGTCTTTGTGGTGTATTGTGATGCTTCCCGAGTGGGCTTAGGATGTGTCCTCATGCAACATGGAAAGGTGATAGCTTATGCCTCTAGGCAACTCAAAGTTCATGAGAAAAATTATCCAACTCATGACCTTGAGATAGAGGCCGTAGTTTTTACCTTGAAAATATGGAGACATTACTTGTATGGTGTTCATGTTTATGTATTTACTGACCATAAAAGTCTTCAATGTGTGTTAACACAAAAGGAGTTGAATCTCCGACAGAGAATATAGTTAAAAGTTTTGAAAGATTACGACGTGAGTGTTTTTACCACCCCGGGAAAGGCCAATGTGGTTGCGGATGCTTTGAGTCATATAACTATGAGGAGTGTGTCTCATGTGGAAGAAGAGAAGAAAGAACTACTGAAAGATGTTCATAGGTTGGCTCGTTTGGGTGTGCGATTAGAGGATTCTCCAAATGGTGGTTTCATGGTCCATCATAACTCCGAGTCTCATTAGTGGTTGAGGTGAGATCTAAGAAATATCTTGATCCTCTATTGATGGAGTTGAAGGAATCGGTACTTGGTTAGCTCAATGATTCATTCTCCCAAAGGAGGATGGTGTTCTTAGGTACCAAGGGAGATTTTGTGTACCGGATGTTAAGGATTTGAGAAATCGAATTCTACCCGTTATTCTATACATCCGGGTGCCACCAAAATGTATCATGACCTTAGGGAGGTCTATTGGTGGGATGGTGTAAAAAGGGACATAGCGGAGTTTGTTGCTAAGTGTCCGAATTGCCAATAAGTTAAAGTCGAGCATCTAAAACCAAGTGTTTTAACCCAAATCATGGATGTTCCTACTTGGAAGTAGGAAGACATCAATATGGACTTTGTTGTTGGGTTTCCTCAAAATCGAAGGCAAATGATTCAATATGGGTATTGTGGATAGGTTGACCAAATTTCTCCATTTTATCCCCGTTAAGTCTACTTATATAGCCAAAGAGTATGCAAGAATCAACATTAATGAGTTTGTGAGTCTTCATGGGATTCCTTTGTTCATCATTTCGGATAGAGGTGTCCAATTCACTTCTCGGTTTTGGAAAACTTTTCAAAAAGGTGTAGTACTCAAGTGAAACTTAGCACCGCTTTTCATCCTTTGATAGATGGTCAAGCGGAACATACCACACATACCCTAGAAAATATGTTAGGAGCCTGTGTTATTGATTTTAAGAAAATTTGGGATGATTACCTTCCATTGATTGAGTTCTCCCCTACAACAATAGTTACCATTCGAGCATCTCTATGGCACCTTTTGAACCTCTTTATGGTAGAAGATCTAGGTCTATTGTTGGATGGTTTGAGGTTGGTGAGTCTTCACTCCTTGGTCCGAGAATATCTATGAGGCTATAGATAAAGTTTGGGTAATAAAAGATAGAATGAAGAGATCCTATACTCGGCAAAAGTCTTATGCCGACAATAGGAGAAGAGATCTTGAATTCAAAATAGGTGATCACATCAATTTGAAGATTTCACCTACGAAAGGGGTGATGAGATTCAGAAAAGGGGGGAAGTTAAGTCCCTAGTATGTTGGTCATTATGAGGTTATAAAATGGGTCAGAATAGTTGCCTATGATTTGAAAATACCTAGTAAACTAGCTTCGGTTCATCTAGTGTTTCATGTTTCTATGCTCAAGAAATGCATAGGCGACCCAGTGTCTATTCTTCCTATTGAAGGTTTAGGGGTGAGAACCTCTCCTATGAAGAGGTTCTGATTGAGATCCTAGATCGCCAAGTCAAGAATTTGAGGAACAAATAAGTTGCCTCCGTAAAAGTCTTATGGAGGAACCATCTTGTTGAGGGTGCAACATGGGAAGCCGAAGCCGACATGAAGTCCCTCTACCCTCATCTTTTTACCCCTTGAGGTTAGACATTCCTATTAATAAAGAAAATAATGAGTAATATGAAATTGACTTGCTTTCTAAATAGGTGCATGTTTTGGTACAAGTTGTACCAACTTGAGTTTCAAGAAAATGCCTTCATACTCTATTTCTGCACTTATATGAAATGTGTATGCATCTTGTCTTCTTCTGATTTTGTTGTTTTGTTATTCTTTAAGAAGAATGATAGCATTGTAACTCTTTGATGTATTTTTGAGCTCATACTGATTTTGAGAAGGAGTTCCTCATTATGTGTTATGAAATGTTGAGCTCTTATATGTTGTGCATCATGAATTGAGTTGCTATGTGTAATGTATAGGTATGTGTTGAAATAAGTGGTGAAGTACTCCTATGATCTGACTTACTATGATTTTATGTTGTTGTTGGTGGGGCTGCTAGTATTGAGTCTTCCTTACCCTCCAAAAGATTTTAGTGTCGTTTGGGGATAAATGTTCCTAAAGGGGGTTAATGTAACACTCCAGAAGTTCCATGACTTAGAATAGAGCTTCGCCTATTAAGTAATTGTTAAAATTATGTTTCCAGACCTATAATGATGTGATGAACTCAATTAGAAAAGGTTAGATCCAAAACAACAAAGAAAGATCTTGACGTGCAGAAACTACCTAAATTGAACTAGTAGACGTCCCTATGTTTGGTGAAGTTTTGGGAGTGTCAAATGAAGTCCAAAACTTGTAACGAGACTTTAAATAGGTAAAATATAGTACAAAGGTTCTAAACATCCGGTAACGACTCCCCAAGGACCACCTGAAGGGTCTTTGAAAAGGACCCAAACATTGGCAAGTAAGCTGCCCAAGAAAGCTAGCGCCAGCCAAGATGTGGAAGGCACTGCGCATCGCACAGATAGCACAAGGAAACGAAAAATGTGCCTCGCAATGTGAGGCCTCCATAAGGTTGACTGCCTCAACTCGGATTTTCAAAAATAAATGTGAAACTGCCTCAGCGACGTGCAACCATTTCCCAGATTTGTCTGCGTTGTTTTTAAGTCAATTTAACTTCACAAAAAGTCTCATTTAAGTGAGGGTCTTTTGGGTATTTCAGGGACGAGTTTATAATGGTTTTAGGTCTGTTTCAAACCATATACACGCACTCCAAATCAGAATTAACAAATCCCTCTCATCTCTCTCAAAACTCTTTCTCTATTCAATGAGCATGCTTTATGTTGTGGTGATCCTTATCTTGTATATGCTCTCTTGTATGTGCATTAAAGGCTTTCAATGACTTAGCATGTTTTCTAAATAAATGGTCCTTTTTCATGCATGTCCTTAAATGTTTACGTGCATATACCCATACTTAGTACATGTGGCGTACTTATACCCTTACTTTATATAATTACAAATGTAAGGTCCGACCATTGTAGATTAAGAAGGTCCACTGAAGAAGCTTGGAACTCTTTCTCCAAGTTTTGGTAGGTCCTCATGTTCGGAGATGTTATCTTTTTGTTATTCTAGCTTATAAAGATTTTAGTAGTTTTAAGAGATACTCTATTTTCCTTTTACTATTGAATTCTATTTTAGTAAGGCCTATATGGCATATTCACATTGTATTGGCTAAGTCCAAGACTCATATTCTTTAGATGGTTTTATGTTAGACAGGTTTTAGACTATCGTATCCATGTTATCATGTTGCTAAGGACTTTATTCACCACCTGATCAGTATTTCTTTGATGTCTTGACATTCATGCTTGTGGCTCTGAGAGTCTTTCATAAAAAAACACTGGATTTCCGCATTTATAATCGAGGTCGTTTTCATTTGTTGTTCTATCAGAGTTTCCCTTTTTTAGAAACTCTATATGTTTTTTTACTATTTGTTGAAACCTTTTAGTCAAATAAGTCATATCTTCTTCATCTTCGGCAATATCATTTTGAGATACCTTTAGCACTACTGACCTCTCCTTTTTTTTGTCGTACGTAAGGAATCCAATCTGTATGACTTTACGCAATTGAATTTGGATAGTAGATCATGTTAATGGTATTTTTTTAGCATATTAGAGTTAGAGTGTGTTGTAAAAAAAGGGACTTGAAATTCCCCTAAAAAGATTATGTCGCAATTTATGCCGTTGTAGCGCGAGGGTGCCGCTACAGCGAGATGGGCGCCGTTTTAGCGGACTAAACGGGATTAACAATCGTAGTACTCAATGGGGGGCTCATTGGTTCGGAAGTGCCATGGAAGGGGGATTTTATACCGATACAGTGACGCTGCTATAACAAGGTGGTTGTCGCTCTAGCACGATGAGCGCGAGCTATATCGTCTATTAAACCCCTAAACGACCTAATTTGGTACTTTTTGACTTTTAGAGCTAATGAAAAATCCGTGGGCTATTCCAACTCATTTTCTATAATTCTTGAGGCTAAAGGTAAGATTTTACTTTTCGAATTCCCTTTTTGATCTGTAGGACGTAATAGAATGGGTTAATATTGATGGGGAAGAGTTTCTCAATAGATTATATGGTGTAATTTAACCCTAAATTGACTAGTTAGGATCTTGGATTGATCTATGGTTCATAGAATTGTTATTAATCCGGGTAATTAGTGATTTTCTATTGAATCATGCGTATTATTGATTGTTGTATACCACACACAAGTTGAACGAATTTGGAAAGGGAAGGATAAAGTCTCTTAGGGTTAAAGTTTATTTCGAGGTAGGTGATCATTGTGATTCCATGATTGGGTGATGTATGCATGTTCTAGGTTCATTATGATACATGTATGTATATGAATGTTGCAATATTTATCACACTTGTTGTAACTGAGAGAGATGAATGATGTAGCCATGAAATCATGATGTAAATGTATGATCTTGATGATATACTTGTGATTGTGATTATGGTGTGTGAATGGGGATAGGATTGCCATGTTACATCATAACTTTGGATCGGGTTGCCACGTCCCAACACAATATTGGATCGGATTTCCATGTTCTAGTATATTTGGTATCAAAGTACCATGTTCCGGCAAGCTAACTGTTTGAGTTTGGGTTTTTGTGAGAGGAACAAGGATGTTATAAGCATGTGTAATATGTTGTCGAATTGTCATGTTGATAATGTTGTATAAATTGATATCTATGCATGTGATTATAATGTTGTCTAACTTGTTTATATTGCACTAGCGGGGTATCCGCGTGATCCTACCAGTACATGGTGGTTGTGTACTAATTCTGCACTTGCTCTTATTTTTGTTAAGTACAAGGAATTTTTAAGCGGATATTATCAGACCTCGCTTACAAGACTAGAGATCATTGCACTGACTTCAAGAGTGAGCCGCATCTTCCCTACTACCATGGAGTGTTTTTTTTGTCTATGTCCACCATTTTCGGACCTAGGAATTTGTTTTAGATTGTTGAATAGTTTATTAGTTGGAGATGTATCCCTTCTTGTTTAGATTATGGGTCCTCTTAGATGTTTTTGTACATTGACTTTTAGATTATAGTTATTTTAAATTCCATATTTGTTAGTTAGTTAACTTGCTTCGATAACTTAATTTCCTTAGTTTTGGTCTGGTTACTTGGTTTGGGATGTCGTAGTAGTTGTCCCACCGGATGGATAGTGTGGGTGTCAATCACGACGGTCTGGGTCATGACATAAGAAGTGCATCAATCACAATTAACAAGTAGATCAATCATAATCATCAAAATGCATCAAATCACATTGATCAAACTCTTGCAGGAACCATTTCTCATCTATTTTATACTATATCACTAGCCAAAACTATTTCTCGTTGACTTTAAATCACATCACTTGCAAAAACTATACATTTTCCTTCGGTGTATATATCACTAGCCGAAACTATTTATCATTGACTTTATATCACATGTCTCATCATGGTGTAAAAAAATTAATACACATAAGAACATGTGCACTATAAAGAAGATACAACAATTCAAGCAATTCAAGTCCACATTCATGCGATCAATGTATTTATCAATCAGTCAAACATGGGCCACAAGAAGGTAATTCATAACACATTATGATCAGCATGTTGCCTTTTTTTAATCCCCTGTCTATTCATTAAAATTAATCAAGTGGTACAAGGAATCCTTCTCCCCATTCTCATACTCCCAACACACACAATGAAGGAAAATACACAAATTCTACTAGATTTACAAGATTTAGGAGATCACTTGTCTTAAATCAACCAACTAGTCACTCCAAGACTTGAGTTTTCCCCTTCTAAAAAACATCCAAAGCCACACAATCTATTTCAATCAAGTATTTTCAATAAGATTTCAAAAACAACAATACCCAACAATAACCTTATGTTGCTATGATTTTCTCAGCCATTTTGTTATGTTTCATCGTAATGTTATTGATATATATTTGTCTACGATCACTACATTATTTATATTTTGTCTCACGAATCTTACCAGCTCGCGTTGTGGCAACCGGAAGAGTTTGGGTAACTCTTTTCCAATAGAAAAATTAGTTATTAAAGTACTGATAGATATTTTTTATGATAAGGAAGGAATAAGGTCCATGCCAATTAGAATTGAAGGTATAAACAGTATCATTATTGTATCTGTTTAGAATAATTTGAATAAGACATTGTATGTTATGTGACGATGTTTAATGCATGTGGTCATATGTTTCATTATGCTTGTATTATTTCTTGGTTAGATGAAAATAAGACATATCTAGGGATGACAATGGGGCGGGGTGGACGCGGGGTGGGCTGGGTGTAAGGCTATGTGGGGCCGGACGGGTTTAAGGTTATGCGGGGCGGGTTGAAGTGGGTTTTTAAAATTGATGTGGGACGGGAGTGGTTGCGGGTACATGTAAATTTATATGATTTCAAACTTAATTTTGATTTTTTACATGTTTTAGAGTGATATAACATCATATGTCATATCATATATATGTTTAAAAGAGAATCATAGGCCTGCCTACGTGACGCCAACACAAGACAAGATTCTCTTTAAATTTATTTTATTTTTATGAAAAATTGAGACTTCATGAAGAGTTGTGTAACGACCTGTTTAGTCGATCCGAGCAGTAAGATTATATTGATAAAAACTGACTGGGTCGACGGACCACGCGACGGACCGTCATGGTCACGACGGCCCGTGATGGATTCCGTCGTCCCATACTTGTAAATTTTCTTCTGCTACATTTCTCATTACCCTCGACGACAAGTAGGACGAACCGTCATAGGCACAATGGACCGTCGAGGGACTTCGTTCCAAAACACTTAAACTCTGAAAATCTGGGTACTGAGATCGACTCTCTGAACTTCGCGACGGAACTGCAGGACGGACCGTCGTAGGTACGACGGACCGTCACAAACCCATTACAGAATTTCACTCTCTGAACTTTGTGACGGACCTGGAGGACGGACCGTCATAGAGACGACGGACCGTCACAGGTTGCGTAACCTAACTGGGTCGGATTTCTGTTAAAAGTTTTAAAGGGGTGTTTTGGACTATTCATGACAAACTTTATACAATTAGTGGGGTGAGTTTAATAATTTATTTACTTGGAGGGTTAAAGGAGATAACCTTGAAATAAATAGTGGTTACTTTTATCATCTTTTATACTTAATTATTTGATAATTAGGGTAAAGGAAAAAGAGTTTGAAGAAGGAAAAAAATAGAAAGAACAGAGAGAAGAGGGGAGAACGAACGAGAGAGGGAGAAGTGAAGAGGAAAGCAAAGGCATTGAGAAGTAGCTTGTCTGATCACAAATTCTTCGGTGGAGGTAGGTTATGGTTTATGCTATGTGATAGTAAACTCTTAATAGCGATTGATATGTATTGGGTGGTATTGTAAAGTCTTCCATATACTTGATTGTGTGTTTGTATGTTGTGATCGTATAACTGTGGTGTTTAGAATGATAAGACTGTTGAATTTTCAATCCTAAACCTCTTTGTTAGGATGATACTTGACATAAAGAAAGCTTGATGAACTGAATTAATGAGATAGTGGATCGGAGTGTCACGTTCCGACACGTAGCATTAGGGGATCGGAGTGTCACGTTCCGACACGATAATAAACCTTGAATTAACTTAATATACTTGATTTCAAAGAATCTGATTCCCGAATGAGTATGGTGTGGAGGCTTGAGTCCTCATATATGTGCTTGAGGTTGTTGTCAACGGTTTTTGTACTTGTTGATTGTCACCTGTTGAATATTGTGGCCGGTTTGCATTATTATTCCATATATATATTGCTTTCTATTTTGAGTTGGCCGATGATACCTACTCAGTACTTGTACTGACCCCTACTTTTATGTTCTTCTTGTTGTTTTGTGGAGTGCAGCAAGTGCACCAATGACTTCGTCTCGTCCGCAACTCTAGCCAGTCTTCAGCACGCCAGATTTCAGGGTGAGCTATTATTCCTAGCTCGGGCTGGATTCTTTCATTCACGTCTTGATGTCCTTGAAGCTCGGACATGTACTATCGTTTTATTCTTTATTTTAGTTCTTAAATACTCTTAGACTTAGTAATTTGAGGATAGATGTTCTTGATGTGATGACTTCCAGATTTTGGGGATGATAAGTAATATATTTTAGAAGTTTATTTAATTGGTTATCTTAATGAGTTTGGTCTTCCGAATTATATTTTGTTATTCAAATTTATATACTGGTCACCGTTGGGGTTAGATTTGTTGGTCGCTCACATAGGAGGATAAGTGTGGTTGCCACTCGCGGCTCGTTTTGGGTCGTGACAAACTTGGTATCAGAGCTTTAGGTTCGTTGGTCTCATCACACAAGAACGAGTCTAGTAGAGTCTTGAGGAACGGTAGGGGGACGCCCTTACTTTTCTTTGAGAGGC
>NC_028645.1:69887522-69892318 GCF_001406875.1 Solanum pennellii
TTCTTCTTGTTGTTTTGTGGAGTGCAGCAAGTGCACCAGTGACTTCGTCTCTTCCGCAACTCTAGCCAGTCTTCAGCACGTCATATTTCAAGGTGAGCTATTATTCCTAGCTCGGGCTGGATTCTTTCATTCACGTCTTGATGTCCTTGAAGCTCGGACATGGACTATCGTTTTATTCTTTATTTTAGTTCTTAAATACTCTTAGACTTAGTAATTTGAGGATAGATGTTCTTGATGTGATGACTTCCAGATTTTGGGGATGATAAGTAATATATTTTAGAAGTTATTTAATTGGTTATATTAATGAGTTTGGTCTTCCGCATTATATTTTGTTATTCAAATTTATATACTGGTCACCGCTGGGGTTAGATTTGTTGGTTCGCTCACATAGGAGGATAAGTGTGGGTGCCACTCGCGGCTCGTTTTGGGTTGTGACAGGTTGTGACTTTAATGAAATATTTTGACATTTCTGAAGGGTTATAACTTTTTCAAAGGTTTGTGACCTTTCTGATAAGATACAATAATTGTAACATCTCATATTCTAGATAAACTAAGGTTAAGCTAAGAAAAACCAGATTTTAAAGGAGAGTTTTAGCCATCTTCAACCGGCCATAATTTCCAGCTCAGGAGAATTTTGGGTTACTTCTTTATATTGATGGAAATCTCGTCAGAAGATCTTTCCAACGAACCCAAGTTTGCAAATTTCTGAAGTCGTATGATGGAGATATGACTTTCGGACGTTAGGCGGTTGAGAAGGGAAAGTTCCAAATCCGAGTTTGTTAAGGGTGTTTTGGTCTTTTCCTAAGTTAATTATTAAATTCATTTTTTGGGTGATATGTTGGGGTCTACACTGATCCCATTTAGTTTACGTAGTTAGAAAATAAACTAGGGCTTTGAGAGAAAGGAGAAGAGAGGAGAAGGGATCCATTCGTGGATTTCGTCGGGGGTGATCCCTAACAAGGTATGTGAGATCTTTTGTATTGGGTTACTTCACCCACACACCAATTTGTTCAGTTCAGCAAATTCATGGGTTATCTCATGCTAGAAGTTAAGATCATGCAAGAAAGTTTCATTTTCTTATTTATTGGATTGTTGGCTGCCATTGTTGGTGTGATTATTGTTTCATTGAGTTATTTTGAGTGGAATTTAGTAGATTTTGATAGTACTAAAGTTTTCCAGTGTTTAGTGAAACAACTAGGAATTTTCGGAGAGTTTGGAGATGGAAAAACGAGTGGAAAAATTCGTTAAAAACACCTGGGTAGGGGCAGGCGCGGCACGCCACCACCGCGCCAGAAATCAGGCCTCAATCAACTGATGATGGCGTGGCGCGCCAACCCGGCGTTTTTCATCCAGTATTTGTAGTTTAACCTTTTTAAGTCCTTCCAAGGTACATTAACATCCTTTTATGATTTCTGATCATTTAAAATGATTTCTAAATACCTAGAAATCATCCACGAACTCAAATTCAAACCTTGAATCCATACTTCAATACAAGAAAAGTTAAGAGTCAAGTCAAGAAGTTATGAGTCAAGTTTAAAAGTAAGAAGTCAAGTCTAAAGCTATGAAGTGACTAAAAGTAAAGTTTTCAATGTTCTTAGAGTCTTAAATGTTTTTGAATTCGTTTTAAGGCTCAAGTTTGAGTTAAGGAAAAGAGTAAAGGTCAAGTTCATTTCTCAAAAGGTATAAGTGAACTAAGTATTCCCTAAAGAGTTAAAGTTTCAAGTTAAGTAAAGAACTAGAGTTGAGTTCAATTCTCTAAAATTACAAAAGGGGGACTAAGTCTTTCCCTAAAGGTTGATAAATGTTTTACATTTAAATTAAAAAGAAACTAAAGAAGTTTCAAAAGAGTTTTCAACTACAAAGAACATTGTTTGCAAATAGGAGCTTTTAAGCGAAAGGGTTCAGTAAATTATCTCAATCCAATGAAAGAAAGTTTTATTTTAAACTATGAGATAAAGTATGTTTTGGGAATAGTATTGATTACCGATGTGGGAATGAGAGTTCAGATAACTCAAGTCCTCATGTAAACCATGTAGCCATCGTGGGTATTAACATGTCATACTTTTTAGATGATCACGTAAGGTTAGCTAGTGGATCCACTAGGTAGAGGATGTTTTATGCGACGACAAAGTGTAGGACAGTTCTGGCAGCATGGGCAAGATGATGTATCACCAGTTAGGCTCATAGTCGTGGTTGTCGGTTAGAGATCTCCCACATAAACTATATTACTTTCTTATATAAGTAAAATTGAGTTGGTATTCAATTTTCTTTAACGAATTGAGTTGTTTTGTTTTCTGTTTTATTATCTTTTATATATATCGTGCATATGATTTACACTGCTTATATGTATATCTTTTGAGCTAAGTATATTCTTGAGATGAGCAGAGCCAAGGTAAGTTCATTGAATCCCTCAAGCTTAAGTCGTCGTTTAGCTCTCCAACTTTCATACTCGTACACTCAATGTACTAATTTCAGTTTGCCTGCATCGTTGTATGATGAAGATGCACGTACCCAGGATCAGCATGTAGCGCTCCGTTGATCCAGACAGAGTTCCAGAGTTAGTGGTGAGCCTCCTTCTATTCCGGAAGGCATCCTCTTTCATTGCTTTATTAGTTAAGTTTTTAGGATGTTGTGGGGTCTGTCCCAACATCCCTCTTCAGTCAATTTAGAGGCTTCGTAGACAGTAGTATTTTAGTTTGGAGTTATTTCAGTTATTGAGACTTAACTGTCATTTGGCCAACCTTATTATACATAGTGCTTTTCTTTAAAACATGTCTTATACTTGCTTAAGTTGAGTATAGTCTTTCACTGAGTTAAGTAAGACAGGCTAAGGGTACGCTTGAGGGCCAGCAATGGTCTTCGAGTGCCGGTCCCGTCCAGGGTGTAGGCTCGGGGCGTGACAATAAATATATTTTTACACTACCCTTTGTTATCTATAAATAGATGACTACATTGTGCAATCAGTGGGCTCGATCTTTTCACTCTGTTCCATTCTATTGTTGCATGGTATGTCTTTTACAATCATTAGTTTATGCTTATATTATTGATTGTTGTTTTTGAAATATTCTTTAAACTTTGTTGTTTATGTTTATGCAAAGTTATTGTTATAAGTATTTGTTAGTACAGATTAAATAACAAATGTTAATTGAATATTCAAGCATGTTTACTCTACTGAAATTGATGAAGGTACATTAAAAAAACCCTTGCAAATTTCAATTTTTTTCATCAACAACGTTATTCCTTCACAAACAAGTATGTAATTTTGTGTTCTTCAAAAATTCCTCTGAGAGTTAATAATTTTGCATGCCCATATTTTTTGGTTTTTATGTTGTTGTCTATTTTTACTAAATATTATCAGTGGATATTATTAGTACTATAAGGATTGAAAGTTGATTGAAATGTTTGACAATTTTTTGAGGTATCTTATTTCAAAATATAGGTACTTTTGTGATTAGAATGATTTGTTATCATCATTGGATATCCCATAGTTTACTCCTTTTAATGTATGTTTTTTCTCGCTCTTTTGTTGTCTCCTTACATTTCTATTGATTATTTTTTATTTGGTATGTATATAATCTCACTATGACAAAGATCTTCATCCTTTTAATGTTTCTTTTTTCTTTCTCATTCGACTATTCTAAATATTTTTTGAGTAAGTTAAGACTTTTTTAGTCAACCTTAATTTTAAAAATATGAAACAAAACCTATTCTAAATAAAAGTAGTATCTTAAGCTACAAATTATATGTCTATTAACATAGATTTGTTGTCCTTCATCTCCCAAGTCATTGCTGAGCGTTTGAATTATCTAGGTTAGACTCATTTTTAATTTTTTAATGTTCGAGAATGTTTCTTTAACATGAGTCTAGAATCCAAAATTTCAATCTATTTGTAATGTCATAATGCAACAATCATACATAAATATTTCTAAAAAAGTCGTAAAGTTGCATTGATGAAGCATCTGGAAGGGTCTTCCACAGTTTAATGAAGAATGAATTTCCATAAAGATCAACAATATTGTTTTGTTGTTGTTCCAAATATATTTTTCTCCTTTTATAAATTTTTATTAGAATAAAAAACTAATAATAACAAAAAGTGGAGAACATTTGTGTCACGCCTCGAGCCTACACCCTGGACGTGGCCAACACTCAATGTCCATTGTTGGCCTTGAGCGGACCCTTGGCCTGACTTACCTAACTCAGCGAAAGACAACAGTCAATACTATAATGATCAAAGGACTGAAGTAAACTGAATAGTAAGATAACTATAATGTTTTAAAGAACTAAACATTTAAGAACTACTAACTGTCAATCTATGAAGCCTTCTAAAACTAAGATGGATGTTGGGACAGACCCCACAACATCCTATAAAAAAGAAAGACCTAAAGCAATGAATATTTCTTACAGAATCAAGGAGGCTCACCACTGACTTCGAGTTCTCAGCTGGATCAATGAGGCACTGAATGATGCTGATCCTGGTTAACTGTGTTTGCATCATATGATATTATGTAGGCCAACTGCATCACTACACCGAATGTACGAGTATGCGAGTTGGAATACTAAACAACATAGGCTAGAAAAAGAGTCTTAGGAAACACTTACCTTGGATCTGCTCAACTCATGAATAACATAACCAAATAATACTAACTCATTTCAGTATAAATCAAATTCAAAAATATATGCAATATAAAGAATAGTGTTTGGAAACATGATGTGACTTATGAATGTATACAAGGATACAATAATTCTGATATATATATATATATATATATATATATATATATATATATATATATATA
>NC_028645.1:69893164-69903363 GCF_001406875.1 Solanum pennellii
CATACATACATATATATATATGTATATATATATATATATATATATGTATACACAAGTAAATTGATGTATATAAAATACAATACTTCTGTGGGAGTTTCTCTAACTGACAACCATCACTTAAGAACTACAGTGATGATACAACGATCTACCTCACACTGCCAGCGCATCCTATACCCTGTCAAAGGTATAAGACCTGAACTGCCTAATGGATCCACTAGTCTACTGTGAAAAGGGTTCATCTAAAAAGTATAATTGTTTTCTATCCATGGTTGCTACATGGTTTATGGGGCTTGTGAGTTGTGTGAACTCTCCCTCATATCAGTGCTCAATATTACTCTCAAAATATACTGCTCTTATGTTTTGAAACATACTGATTTTTTGGGTTGAGATTAGTTTTCGAAAATACTTAGCTCAAAGGATATCTTGAAAATCTTAGTTTCCCTGCTTTCTTCATTTAGAAAGCTATTTCTCTTTAACTGAAAACTTGCCCGAAGGCTTTTGTTCATATTCCCTTCTTTTTAAATGTGAAAACATTACTGCTTTGGAGGAATACCTCATTTTACTCTGAACTAAACTCGAGCTTAAGTCTTAAAATAAAACTTAAAACAATTTAAGACTTATGAAAACTTGAAATAAATTTCTCTTTCTAATCTTTTGTCCTTAATCAAACTGACCTTTAAGTCTTAAAACAAGCTAATGCATTTCCAAAGACTTCATGAAAGGACATTAGGAGTTCTCTAGACTTGGCTCTAACTTTCCCTTGAATTAGAAGTTATGGATTCAAGGTTGTAAATTTGTGTTTCTAGATGATTTCTATATATATTGAAGTCATTTAAAGTAGTTAGAATCATTTATAAGTGTTAAAACACCTTAGAAGGGCTTAATCAGACAGAATTACAAAAACACAGTGAAAAACGCCAATTTAGGCGCATTCAGGGCACGCCGTGCCAGACCATTTGGTCTGAGGCACCATTCTGGCGCACTGTAGGCGCGTCGCCTCAGGCCCTCTGGCGCAGATGGGGCGCACCACGCCTGGTGCTACCCAGATGTGTCCGAATGATTTTCTTCTCTCATTTTCTGATCCTAAATCGCCTAAACCTCCATAGTTCTTTTCCCAAACCCTTAGGATTATTAGTATCTTCAATACCTAATAGATCTAACTCGAAAAACAACCCGGAATTACGAATTAATGCAACAATATGCAATCAACAAATCAAACAATCAAGAATGTAACCATGTTTTTCAAGAACATCACTATTCTCATTCAACCAATTCGAAAATCAAAGGATTGAAGCAAGATTGGTGTGTGGGTAAACTGACCCAACACTAGAAGATTTCACATACCTTGATAGGGATCACCCCTAACGAATTCCAGTCTCAAACATTGGCGTTTTTGGCAAATCATTGACTTGTTCTCCCTTTTATTCTTCTTTTCTCTCTTCTCCAATCCCTAAATGTGATTCGATTTTCTAATCTGAACTAAATCTTATTTTTACCCCAAATAAATCCCTTAAACGAAATAGGAAATAAATTGGTGAAAAGACTAGTTTGCCCTTCCTTAAATCCGGATTTAGACTTTCCTTACCTCAACAGTCCAACTTCTGATAGGCATATCTCCCTCATATAACATCAAAAATGCGCAAACTCGGCGGTGTTGGAAAGATCTCTCCATTCCAACCATATCAATAACTACCTCTAACTCATCTTGAGTTAGAAGTTATAGACGTTTGAAAATAATCAAACCCACTTTCTTAACTCAGTCAATTTCTATATTTTTCCTTTTCTTTCCAAAAATGAATATTTTTAGTTTCTTAATTTATTCTTAGTCATTTCAAATTGTGAGATGTTACAATTTGACCTCACACAATTAGAATATTATTTATGTGTTGTACATTGTTTAACGGTCTTAACTTATTATAACTAAATTGATTATAAAAAACTTTCACATAATTTTTTTTACACAAGGGGTTATGGTACCCATAAAGATATCATATTATATATTTTTCATGTATGAAAAAAAAAAAGGTGATGTTAAATCACTACATAAAACATGAGTCAATTTTTACATGACAATTAAATCATCAAGCATATAATATGATAAATTATGTAAAAGATAAAAAATAATTAGATATCAAGATATTTTCAATCATCAATCATATATTTACAATTTTTGAGATATGTGATAATGTTAAATTATTTAATTTCTCTAGAAATGTTCTAAATCCCTACAAAAATTTACTTTTTTTTCTTATAATAGTAGATTATTGATAAAGTTGTTCAAAAGGTCAGAAAACATTCTTATATCCGCGCGAAGCGCCGGTAAATTACCTAGTTATTTATTAAGATAATTTCATTAAAGCTACAAAAATATTCAAGATAATAAATGAAAACGGTTCAATAAATATAATACAATTTCTTGCATGTTTCCTAATTGACCTCTCAAAAAATAATCAAGTCACTATCCTATTATACTAATACAACTTAATGAACAATGATTTTATTTTTATGCATTAATTTTTAGTACAAACATAACTAGAAAAGGCAAATATTACAAAATTATGTGAGGCAGGTTCATGCGGGGCGGGTATATGTGGGGCGGGTTAAAAATGAAAAGTATTGCTATGTGGGGCGGGGCGGGGTGAATTTAAAATTTCAGGGGTTAAGCTCAACCCACATTGCCCCCACCCTACACTGCTCCATTGTCATTCCTAGACATACCCCATGTATCAGACTCATGTTAATGTCATGACATGTACTTTAAATGATAGATAATCGTTTTCAAATGTTTATCAATTTAAAAATTCAAGATATCAAATTTACTTTTTTTTCTAATTTTCCTTAAAATGAATTATTTTAAAAAAATATTGATTATTTGATACATTGAAAAAAAGTGAAAAGGCAAATTAGAAAAACACTTTTTCTTGAAAATGAAGAGTTTATAAGAAAACTTTTATATTGCTTTGGATAATGATTCACACTTGCTTGGTTCTTGGTTTGTTTATCAATGAGAGCCCTTCTATTTATACTATAATCTTAGGGGTTAAAGTGTAAATAAAAATTGCTAAACAAGTTCATACTCCCTCCGTCTCGTGGCACTTTTTAGATTTCGAGATTTAAACAAATCTATTTTTTATCATAAATTTTTCATAGATCTTTTGAAATATTGAAATCAATTATTGTTACTTATAGTATTATTTACTTAATATACAGATTTCATTTCAAAAAAATTAAATTTCATGCGCAAATTTCCAGTCAAACTTAAATTATTTCATTCTAGAAAAACAAACAGTGTCACATAAATTAGGATAGAGGGAATACATATTTACAATTTATTATTATTCTAGAATTCTCTACAATCATATAAAATTCTTAAGTCTTTCAAAATTCTTTCAAGATATTCTAGAGCGTTCCACAAACCTCTCCAAGACATTAGACCCCCCCCCCCAAACCCCTCATATTATGACTAATTTGAAACACCCGGAAATTTCCATGACCTATAATAGAGCTTAATATGTTGAGTGATGATGTTTTTAGACCTAAATAAGTGTAACTAACTTGTTTGAGAAGTTTCGGATCCATAGCATTAAAGAAAGGTCTTAACGTCCGGAAACTAACAAAGTTTAACTAGTTGACGTCCCTATGTTTGATGAAGGTTTTGGAGGGTCATATGAAGTCCAAAACTTGTAAAAAGACTTTGAATAGGTATAATTTAGTATAGAGGGTCCAAACGTACAGTCACGACACCCCAAGGACCACCGGAAGGGTGCTTGGGGAGGACCCAAAGTTGGGCAAGCAAGCTGCCAGGGCATCTGCACGCACGCAGATTCTGGTGGCTTCTGCGCATCGCGCAGCCATCACGAGGGAATATGAATTTGGCCTCGTGAAGGGGGGCTGACATGGACCCTACTGCATCAGCTCAAAATTCGAAAACAAAATGGGAAATTAGTCTCGCGACTCGCACCTACTTCCTAGATATCGTAAAAGTCGTACTTTGGGTGTTTTGACTTCACAAATAAATCCATTTAAGTGAGGGGTCTTTTGGTTAATTTAATGTGTGACTATATAATGTATTAGGGTCAGTTTTAGGTCAATTTAATCACTCAAATCAAGTCCCACAAGTTGAACTCAAAAATATCTCTCTCCCAAAATTCTCTCTTCCTCCAAAACTCCATAGAAGACCAAAAGAGCTCCAAGAAGATCAAGCCTTCAAGTTTTCCAACTCAATTTCGTGGATTTCTCATGTATAAGGTATGGTTTCTTTCACTCTTGGTAATCCTTTCCCCAAGAGGTCCTTCAAAAGATGATTTCTAATTCCCCCAAAACAAGAGTTTTTCTCCTCACATGGGTCTTCTTTCTAAAATGAAATTGCGAATCAATTGTGATGAAATATTATGAATTAATGTTGTTTAAGTATAAATTAATGGTTAATTTATGAATTATTATGAGTTTTCCCTTGACCCATGTCTTTCTCTCAAATCCCTAATTTCTTTGATTGATCAAGGTGAATTGTTGAAGGTGATGAACATGTCACTTGTTTATTTTGATTTAGTTATGTTAATGCTTCATGAATTTCCCTATTTCATATGTTGGTTATGATTTATTGGGTATTGAAGTAAGAATTCCCATGAAGGGCAATGAGGTATGATCTTGATTTCCTTTGATCTCAATTATGCAAGGTGAAATCTACTTATGTGATAATGATGTTATAGCTAATTGTGATGCTGTGATGTTGGTGACAAGGATCCCTCATCCCTAACCCTAGATCTATGAATTGGCTATGAAGTATGTAATTATGTTATGATGTGATCATTATATGATTGAATGTAGTCTCTCAAGTTTATAAAGTTGTGTCCAAAGTGAAAGGATAGTACTCACTTGTAATCACCTATGAGCTATTACGATAAGATGTTTACTTAAAGGTCTAAAAGAGACTAATGTGAACTTGTATGATGCTACATGATGATTACTAAAGGGAATAATTGCTTAGCACCGAAAGAGCATGTAAATGAGATGGAGGTCTCACGTTAGAAAGTCTGGCCTCCCACATAGGTCTCTTCACGACTAGTAGTGTGGATTCCCAAGATATGTGTTGTCTCATGAGATAGAAACCTTCACGATTAGTAGTCAAGGTTTCTAGAAACAATCTCCTTGTACCTTAACTATGTGCCCACATAGGACTCTAGCTTAGTGGATCCACCTAGAATAGCTATGTACGAATGGTTGCACCTTAGGCAAGTGTTAACCCTCTCTTTTTGGTGTGGGGGTAGAACACCTGATTCCATGTAGCTCACATGGTCTCATGTTAGTTATGGTACTTATTTCCCTAAAGTAAAGGTATGAACAAGTTATGTATGTGAACTTTTACTAGGGTTGTATAAAAGGTTACTACATAGAGTGAGGGAGGGTATGGGACTTCTCTTACATATTGCACATGTGGGATCCTATAGGATGATGCTAGTAGTGTTCTTTTACGATTATGATTATGTTTATGATTTTGTTGATAAGTTATGACTAGTGTTGATGTATGAAGCATGTTATATATGAGAATATGTTGTAAGTATGAAATGGGTTGCTTAATGTGATACTTAGCTTTGGATAGGGTTATGGGGTTTATTCTTGGCATTGCGCAAGTGTTGCTAGAGTTACTTATATGTTGATATGATTATGATGCTCCTTATATGAGTATATTGAATCATTGGTCATTGTGCATTGTTTTGACTAAATTGTGCCTTTTCTCATGCATTAATGATTTTTATGCATAGGGACCATACTTAGTACATGTGGTTTGTACTAACCCATATTTCTTTCCTTTTTCCCCAAACATTGTAGGTTCGGGCCGTTGAGGTATCATTGAGGCTAAAGCAAGAAGTCTTGGACTAGACTCTCCAACTTTTGGTATGCCCTCTAGTTCGAGGATGCTACCACACACTCTATCTTAGTAGTACATGTATTATCTAATAGACATTCATTTCTTTCCTATTATTGAAGATATTGATGTAAGCCCTATGAGGCAATTATGAATTTGTGTAAGGGCTTTGCCCGGATTGTTTGACTTTGTTTAGATGGTTGATATGAGACAAAGTACAAGACTAAATTCCTATGCAATGGGTTGTTATGGTCTATTGCGAGAAGCCTATGTATGCTTCCTATGTAGAGGTCCATGTAAACTCCTTGTTGTATAAGCAAAAGTTTTAATTTTTCCGCGTTTTTGACTTATAATTTTCTTTGAAGAATGCTGAGAGGCTTGTCTTAGTCCTCTTAGAGGATGACGACGCCGGTTACGACTAAGGGTTACTTTGGGTCGTAACATAATTACAATTACAAAATGGTGTGTCATGACACTGTAGAGATATTTTAGAGCTTGGTTTTGTAATCATTATAAATAGGAAATTATTTCATTCTAGTAATCATTGTATAATAGGAAGATATTAACTTTGTCCATAGATTGTAACTTAGTAGTAGTCATATATTCATGTACATGTCGTACATGCCTCTTTGAGAAATAATAGAATACAAAAGGGAACTATTTTTTTCAAGATTTGAACTTGGTATCAGAGTCATGGAAATATCAGAAAATTCCTCTACTCGGATTATCATTCAATCTGAAAATTCCTGCAGGAATAATTCTAAGCGAAACAAATTATGATATGTGGTCTCAAATCATAGAGATGTATATTGCTAAAAAAAAGAAACTCTTGTTTTTTCGTGGGAGTACACAATCCATTACATTGCAGAAAACCGGATTTAGCTATTGGGTATTGCTAATTGATAGTGTAAATGTTGTTTAAAAGTGATTTCAATCAGTAATTGTTGTCTAATTTAGTTGCAAATGCAATTCCACCTTCGTTGTAAGACCCCAAAAATAACTTAGTTGAACTAGAGCCTAACATGTTGGTCTTGATAGTATAAGGTCCTAAATAGGTTTAATATATGTTATAGAGGAAATGTCTAAGAGATTAGGTGCATTGGAAGTCAAACATCAAGGGACGACCAAGACGTTCGACGACTAAGTCACCTATGTGCCTTATATGTGATTTTATGTGTTCATGTGTGATTCATGATGTTATAGGGTCCTTAAATGAGTTATTATAGCATATATAGGCAGTGTGTCAAGTTTCGTGGAGTTTGGAGGTTCCAAGAACGTCCATGATGTTTGAAAGATGTGCCTTGAAATGACCTTGTGTGTCTAAGCATGTTTCGTTGAGTTTTACGTGTTCATTTTGGATGAAATTCATCTGAGAAGTTCTAAACTAAAACTGTATACGGTCATTTTTGGGTTGGAAACATCCACGCGAACATCCCCAAGGACCAACGAAGGGTCCTTGAAGAAGGACCCAAAACTTGGAGTCAAGACTGTCACAGGCAGCCCTAAACGACGGAGGCATCAACGGCTCGTGGGCCTATCGACGCCCCGTCGATGGGTGCCGTAGGTATGTACTTAATCTTGGGTGGGAGGAGGACCATTTCAAGTCTCTGATCCAACCAACGAAAGGACAGGACGGTCCATTTGTGGACAAATGGTCCGTCGACTGCCAACCGTTGGTGGACTGTCTCCCTGCGTGCAGTTCACTGCCAAGTTAGGGGTGAACTTGTAATTTCACCCCACTTCAAAATAAAGGTTTGGCGGTTCTTTAGGGGTATTTTTGGTATTTTAAACATGTATATAAGTGTTTAACACTAAAAAGATTTCATTCTTCCAAATCAAAACCCCAAAATCCCTTAGAAACTCCTTAAGACTCCATCGAAGTCCAAAGTCAAAGAAGAGCTTGGTGTGACGAATTGAGTAGAGATTCTTCATAAAAGTGAAGAATTAGCTTCATCAAGGTATGAATTTTGATCCTTGAAACTCGTTTCATCAAGGAGCCCCAATTCTCAAGATGTTTTCTAAGTTTTCAAAGTTGAATTGTCCAATTTTATGATTCTACCGTGGTTTCTTGCATCAATTGTTTTTAAATGTTTATTATGGATTAAATTGACATTGTATTGATGATTTTAACCTAAATTACCTATGAACCTATGAATTGGATGAACCCTAGTTTTTGACTAAGTTGTGGGTTACTTAATATTGATCTAATGTTGATGAATTCTTATGTAGTTTTATGTGGACTATACATTGATGTAATAATTGTAGTAAATTGATATCTAGGTTGTGTTAGATTGATGAATTTACATTGAATTAACCTAGTTCATTGATTATTGTAGTTTTTATGTTGAATTGATGTTCATGGCCATTGGTAAGGGCCATATAGTATTGAATTGGATGATTTAGCATCGAATTGAGGTGTTGAGGATGGAGTGGTGGTACGCTGCCCTATTTCATTTATTTTATGTTGTTTATACTTTAATCCTATTATGATTAGTATGGTCCACTTATGGTGGCGGTGTTATATGTTTTACTTGCTATTGATGTGGCCTTGTCGACGTTATTTATGCAATATGATGTTCATGGCCCTGTCCACATTACTTGATGTAATATAGCTATTTGTGTAGTTTGATTATGTGAGTCATGACAATATCTATCTACATGTGATGTCATATATGTGTTCTTCTATTCGTGTTGGCTTAGGTGGTCATGTTAGACTATGACTTTGACCTTATGTGTATAGTCTTAGGGTTGACTCTTGGTTATTCCTACTTGACTATATGAATCTATATTGGTCACATTGATGATGTTATGATAGTATATAGGATGACTTGAAGATGTTACGGTTGTTTCTATGTGCTTCTAAAGTGACATGTAATGTATGCTAAGGTGAAGTATGTGGTGTCTTGTCTTGGTTGACTTGTGTTCCTTACTTGATGTATATATGAATATTAATATGTGATGTCTTGACTTAGGATGCTAAATTCTCTTAGTCTTGAATGTATGAATGACATGTGACCTTAAATGAACTTAAGAGAGTCTTTTATGTGAAAACCTTGAAACCTAGTGGTAAGGTTGTGAATGTTGAAGTCGTAAGCCGTAATGGTATACTTCAATGTAAAGGAATGATGGACTTAAGGTTAATTGACTGGAACGGCATCATATGAATCCTTAGGAAAGTAATTATGAGCTTCTTTTCACCATTGTGAGGTAGACCTAGTGGACCTTTCCTTGGTAGGATAAATGCCATTGGGTTATGAACTTGTTATGGAACCCTTTTATGTGAACCTTATGTGTAAATTACTCTATGAGAAAGAAGGCTAGTACCGAGTGAGTATGGTAAGGGAAGTAGTTCTAGTTAAGGATGATACTAGATTACAAAACATGCCCTGCATATTCCTTAACCATGTGCCTACATGGGATGTGTCTAAGTTCTACCCTTGGAAAGTAGAACAACCTCATCGGAGTAGGATAGAACTCCAGATTCCATGTCTTGCTATCATGGTCTATGTCTGTTATTGCCTATTCTCATCATGTGGGATACTAAAAAGTACTAGAGAAGTTCTACGAAGTTTAGGTGGTGGTATGGGATGATATCTAGACATTGCACAATAGGCTTTGAAGGTGTTAGTTAGAGTCCCTAGGTCTTGTCCAAGACCATTACTTGAATGTATTTTATGTGTTGAGTGTCTTCTAAATGAACTAATGAATGTAATGACTTAAGTTAAGTAAGAAAGTATGTTAATGGAATAAGTACTTATCTAGAGTAGTTAAGGGTTGTATAGTTAAGGTGTGAAGGGGGCATAGGAATGGTGATACGCTCAAACTTACTTCTCAAATAAGAAGTAAAGTGGTCGTGTCAAGTAAATAACCCAACTAGTGAGGTTGGGATCGTTCCCTTGAGGAAAATAGTCTAGACTTAACTTCAACTTGGTATTACTATTGTTTGGTCAATGACTTCCTTGGAAAGTAAAAACAATAAAAGGGGGGTTTCTATTTCTAAATGAATGAAAATAACTAGCAAAATAAAAGGAGACAACTAACAGCTTCGAATGTTGGAGTTTAATCAATTAATGCAAGTAACTAGGGTTTACGTGTTCCCCACAGTTTCATAACTTGATAATTCTAACAATAACAATTCTTTCCTAGTATCTTGCATGCAAAGTGATAAGTTATGTATTTCTAAATCCTTGGTCCGGCATCTAGAAAATTTCACTCCGCACCTTGGTCCGGCTACGTGTGTTGCTTTCCTAACCCTTATCTTTACCTCATATTAAGCATCGTATTCGATATTTGACTAAGTTATTACCTCGTACCAATCAATACTAGCCTATTA
>NC_028645.1:69904582-69904883 GCF_001406875.1 Solanum pennellii
CACAATATTCAAATATATGATATAAGAATTCATGTACTTACTTCAATGAGAAAGAGTAAAATCCGAAAGTTGCTTGATTAATCACCAAAAATCACCAACAATCACTTGCAAGAATCTCAAAGTAACCTAATAATACAGAGTCTAATAATATGATGTCTAACAATGGTCTGGAGTCTAACCTCATAATCAAAGGTCCAAACTCCGACATCTAAAACGAGGTTTTTCGAACTATTTATAGAAAATAAAAACCTAATTATACAAGGACTCTATTTGCTGGAAATCTGCCAAAACGCGGCTGGGT
>NC_028645.1:69905060-69905669 GCF_001406875.1 Solanum pennellii
TTTCAACTCTTGGAATCTGGGTACTGGGATTACTTCTCTGAACTTCATGACGAACCTGCAGGACGGAACGTCATCGACACGACGGACCGTCACAAGCTGCGTAACCCCACACTTGGTTAGACTTCCCCATCTTCCTTCAGCAGCTTCACTACGCTGCCCCCTACGGACCGTCACAGGCATGACGGACCGTCATAAGCTCCGTAGGTGGTCTCTTCTGCATTTTTTCGCTCAAAATCTCCGCATTCATCTTTGGACAGATTTCCTGCAAAACAAAGAGAAACTTATATAAAACTTAGCACAAAAAGGCTTTTGGACACACTAAACTTAAGGAAAAAGTATTAATAATACCGTGAAACCACAGTATATCAACACCCTCAACTTAAATTCGTTGCTTGTCCTCAAGCGACACACTATGACTCAATACGTAATCTTTGTACAATAGTATCCATGTTTTATCCTTTGCAATCATTTGTCTATCAATCTCGATTAATCTCATCAAATCTATGCATGCTATCACTATTAGGCCTAAATTTTGTGGGATCAGAACATGACAAAGACTCACCATGCATTAACACCTATCCTCTTCAATTTCTCACCGAGGTGCTAACA
>NC_028645.1:69906596-69906868 GCF_001406875.1 Solanum pennellii
TGCCGGTCAGTGTGCGCTCCTCATCAGACTGGGAGGCAGTGACTACGCCAGACGCCACCTTTTTGGGTATGGCTCTCGGAGCACGTGCGACACGGGAAGGTGTGGAAGTGCCTGGGGGCACATACTCAGGGTCACGCTCATCATCAGAGCCGATGACCATGCGCGCAGACGGGGCGACAGACTTTGATCGCCCGCGTGCGTAGATTCAGTCTTGCTTGGGTGCTATAGTAGATAGTACCTGTAAAGGATCAATATTAGTACGAGTAGTGGCA
>NC_028645.1:69909813-69930478 GCF_001406875.1 Solanum pennellii
CATCCGTTAAAAAGACTTCTAAGCGAAAGAATTATTAATACATGCAAGACACTATTCTAGAATTGTTATTTTAGTTAGGGTTTATCTCATTATTTGCCTATGGTTCCCACAACCCTAGTTATGGAGTATAGCTACTCATGGCCATAAACACAATATTCAAATATATGATATAAGAATTCGTGTACTTACTTCAATGAGAAAGAGTAAAATCCGAAAGTTGCTTGATTAATCACCAAAAATCACCAACAATCACTTGCAAGAATCTCAAAGTGACCTAATAATACAGAGTCTAATAATATGATGTCTAACAATGGTCTAGAGTCTAACCAAATAATCAAAGGTCCAAACTCCGACATCTAAAACGAGGTTTTTCGAACTATTTATAGAAAATAAAAACCTAATTATACAAGGACTCTATTTGCTGGAAATCTGCCAAAACGCGGCTGGGTTGACGGACCATGCGACGGATCGTCATACTTACGACGGACCGTCATGGACTCCGTCGTCCCATACTTGTGCAGTTTCTTCTGCTGCTCTCTTCATTACCCTCGACGGCAAGTATGACGGACCGTCATAGGCGCAACGGTCCGTCGAGGGTCTTCGTTCCAAAACACTTCAACTCTTGGAATCTGGGTACTGGGATCACTTCTCTGAACTTCATGACGAACCTGCAGGACGGACCGTCATAGACACGACGGACCGTCACAAGCTGCGTAACCCCACACTTGGTCAGACTTCCCCATCTTCCTTCAGCAGCTTCACTACGCTGCCACCTACGGACCGTCACAAGCACGACGGACCGTCATAAGCTCCGTAGGTGGTCTCTTCTGCATTTTTTCGCTCAAAATCTCCGCATTCATCTTTGGACAGATTTCCTGCAAAACAAAGAGAAACTTATATAAAACTTAGAACAAAAAGGCTTTTGGACACACTAAACTTAAGGAAAAAGTATTAATAATACTGTGAAACCACAGTATATCAAATGGTCACTTCTTATCTTACCTATATGAGTCTTAAGAATGAATCTAGTTAGGGAAGATGTTGATTATGTGGACATGATCCAAACTTAGGAAGTCTTAAGTATTATTTAGGTAGTCTTGAAGAGGTCAATCATGGACTTATCTTCTTGACCTACTTAAGTCTTTTGATAGCCTTTGATGAGGAAATGTCCTATTATCTATGTGTTGATAGTTTGATGTCTTCTAAGTGTGTATGTGACTTATTATAAGTGTTCTTGAGGGTCATTGTATTCTTAGGGAGGTTGTATGGGCGGTCTCTCTCTGTGTTGCTTAACTGGGTCTTAGGATCGCTTTTAGTGAAAAGACTTCATGCTTGAAAGAGTTAAAAGTGAAGAGAAAATACTTCACTGTAACAGTGAAGGACTTCACTGTACAGTGAAGTCAAGCTACTGTAAAGTGCTTCCAAAAATATGTTTAATTCCTTAAATGTAATCTTATGTGTTTCTAAGTTGTTAAATATTGTTCTTATGATTATAATATGATTTTTAAATGAAAATATGCATATTTTCAATAAATGTTCGTTTTCATGATTTTTATGTAATGTCATACTTAGTACATGTGGTTGTACTAACTTCATGCTTTTATCTATCTCTATAGTTCTTGTTATGTGAGGAGCTTTTGGGAAGTGAAGACTTGGACTGTAGCATCGTTCAAGAGAAGTTTAAGTACGTCCTCAATTGACTCAAGGGTATATTGTCTTTTATGTTTCCATTTTAAGTGTTGTAATAGACTAAGTATTTCTATATTCGTATTTTGAAGTATGGACCATGTCCCAAGTATTCTTGTGTCTTAAGATGATGAGATTGAGACATAGTTTTTCCTATGACTTTATATGAAAGAGATTTTAAAGACTATGATATGTTTTGTGAAAAATTTTAATGCTGCACTACTTTTCACTATGTTTATGCGATGAATGATATGTAAGGCTTGTACAAGACCTCTAAGAGGTCAAGTACGCCGGTTGCAATTCGAGATTGCACCTAACTTATAGGCTGTGGTTTGGGGATGTGACATTCGTGTTTTCGCTTGCTCGAGAGAGAGGTTTTAAATCAAAGATTATTGATCTGATGGTCTGTGGGTATTGGGTTTTCATGCGTTTAGCTCGAGAGAGTACATCCTAAATTATTTTCCACAAATTCAGCTCGAGAAAGTGAATGGACTAAAGCGTAGGTTGTTAGTAATTGATATTTGTTGGTGTTCGAGAGAAACCAACTTGATTCAGGGCAAATTTTCGAAGAGAAAGTTTATCCTCACTAAATTTTGGCTTAGTCTTTGATTTACAACTAGTCACTATCAGTTGCGATTACCCATTTGTCTATATTAGTCTATAATTCAATCACATCCCAAGAACCCATCTGATCATTCTTGTTTATTCGTATTATTTTCTACTTTATTTTCTGCTACTGAAGTTGATAATTAAAATTGAAACCCCCATATTTGACACTTGTGTCACCTTTTAACTTAAATTATATTTTTATTTGTAAATATTTATTCCTATGTTTGACTTGAATATATTCGTACGTGGCTATTGAATCTTAAACACGTACCACTCCATGTGGAATTCGGTCCCAACTCTAGTTGGGTTATTACAGAGACTAGCGATCGTCAAGACTTACAATTGGAAGAAGATTCCTTAAGAAGTTAATAACTCAACTACGATAGAAGGAACCCATCTGGAAAGTCGAACTCTACAGTGTAAAACTTACATTGGGAAGCTTGGACTCATGCAACTATTGTACAAGCCTTAATCTCATATTCATATTCACTCGGTGCTAAGCATTAATTCACATAGATAACATATTAAGTCCTGACTTAATTGCATGTTCATGGAAGAATGTTTTGACAATTAATCCAACATAATTCATACTATAGCTCATAGATTCAATAGGTGAGAATAGTGTTGGTGTGACATTTTAATATTAATAAAAATATATTATATGTCATATTATATATCATGTTATGTCTATTGATGGACATTACACTTGTGCCTCTTTACTCTCATCAATTGTGGAAGAAAGTGGTCATTAATTTTTGTAACTTATGTAACCACCAACTCTTCATTTCATCCATTATTCTATATTTATGTCTTGTAATTTATGTAACATTTGAGTCATTCATTTAGCAAATTTACTAAACCACTATCTTCCTATTCATTGCAAGGAAGAATTCGTCAACTATAAATAGTGTGGTGTTTCTTTGTTTTGGTAGAGGAGAAAAAACAACAACAAGAGAAGTACAAGAAAATATTGAAAAAAAAGATGAGTAGTATTTTATTATGTTTATATTGAAATTAGTGTAGTAGTGAAAGAGAGAGTTGAGACAAAGAATAATATTCTAAGTCTTCAACTATATTCACTATATACCAAAGCGAGTATTATATGTTGAAGGAAGGTGTTCTTTTTGTGGAGCTTTGGATTCTTCAACTAATCCAGAGTTGCTTGAGTTGTACATGTTGTTGGGTTGTTGCATCCTGGAGGAGACAAGTCAAGAGTATTACTGTTGGATCAGTGTTGATTATGTCGCATTAGACTTGAATCTCCTTAGAGAGAGCGAGATATCTGTGCCTCAGCCTAAAGATTTGTTTATACATTTTTACTCATTTTATTTCAACTGTAATTTATTGTATTTGTGGTATATTACACCAGCAAATAGTCTTTCAACCATAGAATCATCATATTGTGCGAATACATTTCTCATCATATCATATTCATGTATAAATGTGTACATGAGAATGATCATCTAACAACATAACAACTAGATCATATTCATGTTCAATTTACTCTCGAAGTGTTCATAAAGCATATACTTAAATCTTATAATCATGCATAGATCTCATAATTTTCCCTTCAACGACCATAAATCACAATCCATCAACACATCTATAATTACTACATTAGACATGGATGATAATATAACTCAAGAATTTCAATTACCACATGCATAAATCTATCATATTCTACTTGCATCAATCAATACCCACATTTTTAGATCCAAATAGGGAAAATAGGGGAATTCATGGATTCTTGGGTGATTCAACATAAAATCATCAATATATTATAATAAAATATAATTCAATCATTACAAACAAATTTGAAAGGAATCCATGATATTGCCCTAACTTTTGGAATTTCTATCTTTGAAATTGAGGGTTTTGAAGCATCTAGTAATTAATAGTGTGGAGCTCATATTAATGTGCAAAATAGGCCCATGTCACACACCTTAATTTGTCCTCTGGAATAAAAATCATTAGCAGATGTGAATTTTCATATAGCTGAATGAGAATTGAAGCATAGATAGATCATGTCGCAAATTACTTCCAAAATAGGAAGTTAAATACCAATTACCCTACAAAAATCAACTAAACTAAACTTCACATCAAATTTGACAAACAAACAAAACTTAGTCAACTTTCTTTTATAACTTCAAAGTCACTTAACTATTGATATTTCATTTAGAAAGTCACCAAACTAATTTAAAAATAATTTTTTAATCAAATTTTATTGGAACACAATTTTTGTTTTAAGTTTTTCTTTATATAAAAATGCTCATTTTAATAATTACTCCTTATATTTCATTGAAACACAACTTTTGGAAAATCAATAACAGAAGTATTTCACTTTGTGCATGAAATTATTAATAATTTCATGTAGTTCGTATTATAATCAATCTCATTAATAGAAGTATTTCTTAATGAGAGGGCATGTCTAATCAAATAAAAGGCCAAAATAATGTGTCGCATATGTACATGTGATATTTTCTGACCAATCAAATATAGTCATGTCATTTAAATAAGTTGGGTAAATTATGGTTTGATAGACTAGTTTTACAACCTTTGGCTATAGTTAATTAAGGTTATTGATGTTTATGCAATAAAAAGTTTGTGCATCTACTCCTTTAATAAATATCTTTGTTATTGATATTTAAAAATAAAAAGCTAAAACTATATATTGATAATTACCAACAAATCTCTTTCAACTTGAAGATCATAGTCAAAGTTAACAATCTTTTTGATGTTTGCAATAGCGATCCTGCGACTTTTGATGTAAAGTACAAAACTCTTGTTTCAACTCCTTCTCCTGAAACTTTAACTATTTTTATATCTTTTTTAGTAAACACTTCTCCAAGAATTTATTTTTTTGGATTTGAAGATCATATTAGCATATCACTTTTTATCAGCACTCCTCTTCAAATTGACACGTAGAAAGACATCTAAAACACAAATTCTTGGTATGCAAGGAGTCATCAAATAAAAGAAATGACATGCTTATATGGTCTTCAAATCCAAAAAAAATCTTGGTGAAGCATTTGATGAAAAAGAGAAGAAGAATTAGTTTAAGTTGTACGGGAAGAAGTTGTAGAAAAAGAAATTCAAATCGCAACGGAAAAAAGATAGAGAAGCGGCTCGGGTCGCTATTGAAAACATCAAAAGGACTATTAATATTAACAATGGTCTTCAAGTTGATAGGGTAGGGGGAGGGACATGATGATCTGTTATATACTTGATTTTTCTTATTTACTCTTCTGAAAAAAATAAATATCTTATGCAGAGAAATGTATCGATATATAGGAGTTGTGGCCTAGGGTTTACATAATTTGAAGCAAGTAGATTGTTGAAATGATATTTTTAAAATGATAATATGTAGTACAATTACTATATTTTCCCCATTTGACTATTTGTTAGTAATAATAACAAGTGATTTTGATCTACCCAACATGCTTAGCTTTTTATTTCTAAATAACAATAATAATGTTGTCGCATATGTAAAGCAACAAATAGAATTTAGACTTTGTATATTCAGTTATAAATCTCAATCAGTTCATTATCAATCACCAAAAGACAAAAAATTTCTTGGTGCAGACACTTATTGTGAAAAACACTTTATATTTTTTCAAAGGAAAGGAATAACCTCAAATACAAACACCACCTTAAATAATCTCCAAGAGAAATAACAATATTGGATGCACCCAAAAATAATGAGAAAAAAAAAAGAAATATGGACTAAAATAAAATAAAATTTACCATAAAGACTCTGAAAAGTCATATAGATTGGTGGTCTTCGTATTGGGCTTCACCACTTGCAATAGATGGTTAATTGTAATATATAGCTAATACGACACCATGGATAAATAGAAAATATTTATCTATTGGCCGAGAGCAAATTCACTTTTTATAAAATATTTGTGTTCATATTCTTTTCCACAAAGAATCCTATTAACAAAATAAAGTAAGCACCATAATTTTTACATCTTTACTAATATCTTTGGTCATGAGATGTTCAATCAACTCATTTCTCTTGCAACTCTTTTTCACCTCATCAAGAATTTTTGTCATCTCCTTTTAGTCTTAGTTGACATTTTTTCATTATCATACATATCTACCTTATGACAATTTAGGTCAGTGATGATAGCAAACTCTCTCATGCCAAAACAAATCGACATGATACTATAACTTATCCAAACTTCCTCTTTTTGGTTGCTATAAATTCGACATCAAAGAAGTTGATAAACTATGCTTCTCTGAAATATAATATCACATATTTAAGTTATAAGTTACTTTTGAAAATAGAAATTGAAAGAAATTTTTCAATTTTTGTTCTTCTAAAGCCTTTCTAAATTCAAAAAAAACTAGCATAATTCTAACTTAACAATAAAAACCCTCTTAAATCTGAATACGTATCAATCATCGACTCAAAACTGTAATTTGCATACCTAATTGACTTTTCAAAGAAAATATCAATGGAATGACTAATCGTAGAAGACTCAATGTTGTTCCTCCTCTAGGTATATCATGTTGTTCCTCCTCTATCATTTCTTTCTTCTACGTATAGTCTATTGAAGGACTTTATTTGTCTTACATAAGTTTATTATGGACAAGTGTTATTGAACAAGGATATGTTAGAGCTCTAAAACTAGAAGATTTAGTAAGTGTTGAAGCAATAGAGTAAGCTATTATTAAATTTGCACATGTTACTAATGAGCAGATATGAACTATAGGTCAAACGAGATATGTCACCTTCACCATGCTATCTATTGGAGGTTGAGCTAATAATGTTAATGTTCACACAACACACCACAAAAAATGCAGCTAAAATAAATTGATAAAACAAAGCATAATTTGTACAATTTATACAATGTCGCACATAATCCAAATTCTATTACTGATGTCAATTTGAGTGAAAATATTGTACCCAACAATAGACTAAACAAAGATTAATGATTTGAAAATTTTGTAAAAAGAATTTAAAATTCTGGATTGATTTTTATCAATCTCTACAAATTTTTAAGCAACTAAAAATGGATGAAACCATAACTTTGAGAAAAGGAAAAAAAATACCTTTTGGAAATTAAAAATCGACCTTGACAACGAGTGATGGAAATGGCAGCGATGGAGATGGAGTTAAAGCAGAAAGACAAGGAGATGAATCTAACTTTGAATCTGAGAAATCTCATAGATCTCACCGTCATTCATCACGATTTTGCACTTGCTTCCATATAACCATCCATCAGTGTCTCCATTGTTTTCGCCGTCATTGCCTTAGGCAAGTTTCTAGTCGAAACTCCATTAGTAAGAAATGAAACCCCACCAGATCTATAATAGGAAAAGCAGCATCAACAAGTAGAAGAAGAAGATTCACCACTGGCTCAGTTCTTGAAATCCAGTCATGGAGCCATTGAAACCCCAAAAAGACCTCCTATAAGAAAAATTGGAATCAAGGAAGGACAAGAGAATACTTGTTGAGAATTATGATGTGGGGATGAAGATTGGGGAAAAGATGTGTTGTTATATAAGAGGGTATTTGGAGATTAATTGGAATTGGGGCACCTCCAAAACTCAAATTTGCACAATAACCACTCAATTTCTTTTTTATTTAATTTTTAGGGTTAGGTTAAAAAAAGTTAAAAAGTGGAATCGGGTTGTGGGGTCAAGGACCTTTTCATCACTTTTAGAATTTGAAGGACAAATACAAGTTTATAAAAACACAATTAAGGCCCTTTTTATATTTTATTAAATAGTTTCCTTTTTTTAAATTCATTTAATTATCCAACAATTTTTATCTCTCTTCTTCAATCTCTATTCTTCCCTCTTTTTTTATAATCTCAAATAGTTGAACTATTTTTTCTCCGATCTTCTTCCACAAGTCAAGACATTCATCCTCTTGTGCTCAAGTAAGTTCATTTGTCTTTTCCGAACAGTTTTAGCTCCATTTACTATTTTTTGTTGCATTTTAGTTTAGTGGATTTTGATTTTTTTACGAAAATTTGATTGATCTTAATTAAATTTGTCAAAAATTGATATATGTTGAGTTCATGTTCTTGCTTCCGTATCTTTAATTGTGTTTCACTTTGAATAATGGTTAGAATTTTTTTGAACTTTTAATTTTATATTGTCTATCGATTTTAATTTTATTCTGCATTTTATTCTACGTTAATGGTGTTTTGGTTGGTGTCTTTTGCATTCTTCCTGTCTAGAATTACTGCAACTTGTCTTGCTTGTTTAATATAGTACTTTTCTGTTTCAGTTAATAGACTAGTGGTCGATAGATCGATCACTACAAATTTGTTTCTGCTTATAGATTGTAAAGTTAGAAAAACATTAAAGAATATGTTTCTACTGCAGCACTAAGAACATTAAAGAATATGTTTCTACTGCAGCACTAAGAAACATAAAAATGCAGAAGTTGATTACTTAGGAAATTTTTTTGTAAGACTAAGGATGGAGATTACTGTAATCATTTTAGAAAAATTCTTATTGATCAAAAGTTGTTTTATGCTGATTCCAAACAAATGTGTTTTTTAACACTTGAGGCATTTATCGAAACATTTGAAATTCAATAAATTAATTATATGTTATATGTTGTTACGATGTGCTAAGAAAAAAAAAGTCCTTCAATATTGTGATTTTTTTATTTCAAGATGATCAAGAACAAGAACATCACTATTGAAAGGTTGTAAGTCTGATCAAATGAAGTCAATTGATAAAGGAGCAAAAGTTGAAGTGCCTTTTTGTTTAGTTTGTGCCCTCGATGCTGCTGGCAAGGATTCGACGGAGAAGCAGATTCAAACCAAATCAAAACAGTGGTAGATTAAAGTTTCTTCAAAATTTATCCATTATGAAAAGAGTCATTTGGACTAGCATAGAGATGTTTGAAGAAGAAGATTGATTTGAACAAATATAGAAGTGAATATTTAAATTGTATTGTAGTTATTTAATATTGAATGTTTGAGAAATTGTAGTTTTTAAAATTGAATATAAATAAAGTCAATAAAATGAGAAAATTAAAACAAAGATTGCCTTTTATATATATATATATATATATATATATATATAAAAACGTTAGGTATTACGATTGGGTGTAATTTTATTTTGTACTTCACTACCGTTGCAAAAGTGGATATTTAAATTTTGTAGTACACCATAAATATAATCAATTATTTCTCATGTGGTTGGTAGATGATGAAACGTGTAGATTGACATTCCACCATTTGTAAGGAATATGTTGGTTGGTGCAATGATAAACAAAATATTAGTATATAACAAAAAGGTAAACTCTTACCAGCATATTGTCAAAAAAGAAAATAATTACTTAATAAAAATATAAATGAATAAAATTTTACGCAGCTAAATGAGCTTAGACAAATCATATGATCATATAAGAGTTGTCGTACATTGGGAAGGACGATCATATATGTACAAGAAGAATGGATAGTGGTTATACAATTAACATCCTCAAAATAATGTTTACCAAAGTGCAAGTATGTTTTGTCAGGATTTCATTCGTTCAACCACAATTCATCCTCATACATATTTGATCGTTATTTTCAATATGTACACTCTTATATGATTATATGACTTGTTTAAACTTACTTAATTATATAAATTTTAATAGTTTTTTTAATTAATTAATTATTCTCTTTTTCAAATTCTACTAGTTATGGTCTATACACATGTATCCTAATCTAGTAAGTTTATTATGGATGAAGGTCTTAGGATATGTTAGACTATAAGAAGTTGAGGACTAAAGTAAGTATAGTCTAACCTGTACTAAGACCTTCATCTATAATAAACTTACTAGATT
Source organism: Solanum pennellii (assembly GCF_001406875.1). NCBI lineage: Eukaryota > Viridiplantae > Streptophyta > Magnoliopsida > Solanales > Solanaceae > Solanum > Solanum pennellii. The sequence goes on from NC_028645.1 coordinate 69,919,910, forward strand.
ATGATACACATGTACAGACTTTAACTAGTAGAATTTTAAAAAGCGATAATTAGCTAATAAAAAAATAAATTATTGCAATTTACACAATTAAATGAGTTTAGACAAGTCATATGATCATATAAGACTCCGTGTAAATTGGGTGTAAAAATAAGAGATGTATAAGAATGAATTGTGGTTGAACAAATAAGATCCTTATAACATTCTTGTGTTTGGTCAAAGTTATTGTGAGGACGTTGAGTTGTATAACCACTACTCATCCTCACACATCTTGATCTAATTATTGTCCTCAATATATGTAAACTCTTATATGATCGTATGACTTGTTTAAGCTCATTTAATCGTGCAAATTTCAATAATTTATTTTTTAATTAATTATTTTCTTTAGTTATAACAATAATTGTCTCAGTCGAGCATAGACCCTGTAGACCATTCAATTTTTTTGGTATCAATTGATCTAATCAAATAGAATTCTCAATGTACATAAATTTAATGGACGATATGTACAATATATATTTATTTTAGTCTACTAATTACAGAAAGGGACCAAAAACATCAAAATTAACATGCTACTTATTATACTTAACTGATGAGTCTCAAATTACATACATTACCTCGAGTTACAAAAAAAATGGGGACAAGCCTATCTAAAATTTATTGTTATTACATGTGATCTCTTGTGTGCGGATCTATTACACACTAAATACTTATTCTTCCTCTTGATTTTGAAAGTCTCACCAACATCCTTATTTTCTTTCTTTCTTCCAAGCTTGATATCGACAAGGGTACTGAAAGAATATAAATAACAATTCATGTAACACACACTATTTGAAATCTACAACTATTCCATTGGGATGACCATCCATATCAATAATCACCCAAACATTCATCTTCAATAGAATCATCGTCATCGATTGTAGGGTGGGTGAGAGGAGTACCAAAAACCTCACGACAATATTTAATTTATTTTCAATATTGACCTAGTGCGATTGGCGGTGACATCCAACATGTACATAGACACTTGATTGTCATTTTTTTTAATAAATATGGGATGTCTTTTTGTCCTTCCATTCATTAAATAACTAATCATAACTTTCTTAACTCGCAATCTAATTTCCAACATCTCAATTACGATACGAACCATGTTGTGTATAAATCATTGCGACAAAATGGGATACTAGGTAATTTTCAAATCCAAAATTTAGGAGTTTTCTTCCACACACATTCATATAATCACCATTAACAATAATTACTGTAACTACTGACATTATAGACCACAATGATCGATCATAGATTACGATATAGGTCTATAACTGGCAAGGACTGGCAAGAAATTATCCAAAAAATGTCAATAAATGAAATCGAATGTAATAGGTACTTTGCTAGCTATGGAATGGAGAGATGTATTAGCAGGGCTTCTAAACTATGGAATCTATCTACTAATAAGGTATTGAGTGGAATTTTCAAGTTTTTCAAGCTAGTAAAAATGGTGCAAAAGTATTTTTTACAAAAAGTTAAAAAGATGGTATAACACCAAAGGCAATGAGCATGAATGGAGATTTTAAGTTGTGAAGAGAAAGATTTCGCCGGAAAAATCGTCAGAATCGACAAAAATAGGTGAAAACGGCTGGAAAATGGAAGCTTTGGGGGGCTTGAAGAATATTTTCTTTTTTGATTATTATTAAATCTGAAAATAATGATGGAAAAAAATAAAATATTATTGGAAGGGGTGGGGGAACTGAAGTGTAATATTAAAACTTTGGAGTTGTCTTGCATATTTTGAAAGAATAATGGATGATGTCATAATTTAGTGTCTAAAGTACAAATTTTTGAAGACTTTTGTCTAAATGCTCAATTAAGTTTTGAGAGTAGCTATTTTGCCAACTCTCCCGGGTATTTGCCTTGGCTTAAAAGTTGTTCAAACCTACTTATAAGTCAGTTTTTGACTTCTGAGCGTTTGACAAATATAAAAAAAACTTAAAATAGGTCAAAAATAGACTTAAAATAAGTTAGGAAGTGTTTGACATGGTAAAAATGACTTAAAATAGGTTTAAAATGACCTAGAACAAATCAAAAACCAAAAGTAGGTCTCCGACTACTTTTTATTTTTTGACTAGAAAGTCATCTTAGTTTGACTTTTTTATTTTTGACTTAAGAACTACTTTTTTAATGTCAATCCAAACGGACTATGAGTGTTTTAAGTCTCTTAATTTGAAATTAAGTGAATTGATTGAGGTTTTGGGTTATATTAATTTTGGTCGATTTTGTAATAAGTCGAGTGGGTTTTTCTAAATTTTGGATAGAAGTTAACAAATAACGAATCGAAGATTAAGATTGAGACACATGCATGTACCATCGTTACTATTAAAAGTATATATGCACCAAAATTTAGATGGCAAGAGCACTAACATCCTTAAAGTATAACGAAGGGTATAGACATGCCATTTACGATAATTCAATGGTATATTTTTCCTTTATCCCTTTCTAAAATAACTTTTTAGAAAAGTACTTTTGGAAGAAAAAAACAGTTTGTGTTTGGTTAAGGTATTTGAAAAGTGCTTTTGATAAGTAGATTGCCTTTGACTAATAATTTTTAAAAGTGGTTTTGAGAGTCAAATTACGAAAAGCCAATTTTAATATTAAGATTATTTTTAAAGAGAGTGACTTTGTAAAAAAAGACACTCATAGTTGAGTGACTTTGTAAGTAAACATTCATAATTGAGTGACTTTTAGGTTGAATACAAAGTTGAGTGACTTTCTGAGAAAAAAATTATAGTTGAGTGAGTTTTGAGTTAAAACTAAATGTCCAGTGACTTTCAAGAGTACATAGTTGAGCAACCATCTGAGTTAACTCTAAGAATAGATAACTATAATGTATAACAATGCTACAAATAAGGAACTTACCGCAATCTTGCAAAGTAGAATCGCGTCAAAGATATCTCTTGTGAGTAGTGTCTCAATAGCTCACTTAATAAACCAGTTATTCAATACAATATTTCAGCACTGCTTCAATGCCATAAATCCCTGAACGAGATGCTCGTGATAAAACATTAGCTTTCCTTTTGTAGCAAACAAGCAGTGCATCCTAAGTTACAAGTAGAACAACAATGAGAGGGCTTTTCCCAATTTAGATGTAACTAGCATGAATAATGCACCAGAAGTTGATAAATGAAGCGTGAAAACCATGATTGAAACGAATACAACAACACCTCTGCAAAATGTTCTTAACTCAAATTGCACTATTCACTAGAAATCGCCTCAACGTGCAAAGAACAATTTGATCTTGCACCCTTTTAACAAACCACTCCAAAGAAAATCTATTTTCAAAAACTCCCACGGGATATGTGAATTTTCATCTAGTAGAATGAGAATTGAACCATAGATATATAGATCGATCATGTTGCAAATTACTTCCAAAATAGGAAGTTAAGTACCAATTTCGCCTCAAAAATCAACTAAAACTTCACATGAAAATTTGACTTTGAATAATAAAGGATCACGATTTATGCTCAAGTATCAAACAAACATCGGAAAATGATCAAATACAGTCCTGCACTATTGAAAATAGTTTAAATAAATATACCTTTTGTTATATTTTTGGTTAAAAGATATATATATATACCTTTTTTCGTTATACTTTTGGTTCAACTATACCCTTTCCATTATAATTTTGTACTGATTTGCCCTAAATTTTAATTGAAGAACACATGATGAGCTTAGAAATAAATAACTCATCCCATTTAACCCATTCCCAACTCATTTCCTCCCCTTTGAATTCTTTTTCAATTTAACTCATCCCCCATCTGCTATTGAGTTAATTGCAGTAGTTGCTGACTTTCATCATAATTATTATTGACTAAAATAAAATTTAAACGTATGCTAAAAAAAGATTAAGAATTTGAATTTCAAAACGATGACTAAAGTATCAAGAGAAAAGGTATAATCATGATGAACAAATAAGTAGTATTGCCTTGTGGCCAACTTCTATACGAGTCCGGAACCTAAATAAGCCACAAAAAGATAAAATTTTAATTAAAATAATGTATTCATATATGTTACTCTATATTATTAAAAATTTAATATTAATAATTGAGAAACTTAAGGAACATAATAATAATGTGTGAGGTTATGTTCTGCTCTCAAACAAAACCAAAAATGTTGTGCTCTGGGGATTCAAAGTAATGCACCTAGGATGGAATTGAACATGCTTAACCATTGCACCACATAAGAGTTTATGTCAAGATTGTTCAACATTAAATATTTATACCTTAAATCTAGAATCTGACCTCTCTATATGATGTAACTTTTCGGCGAAGGTTATTCAGCTAACCACCCTTGAATGGTTGTAGCTCTGTCTCCCCTGTTAATTCTTAATTAATCAGGTGTAGTATAACAAAACTAGCATTTGAACAAAGTTAGGGATGATAATTCATGAAAAAACTTCACATTGGCGACGAGGCGATCGCCTTTCACTTGGTCAACTCCTTCGTGTTGTTTGTAGTCTAACCCTGTGCGCACATGAAGATTTTGGATATAATAACCTCGAGTTACCTTATCATTTAAGAAAAAATTGAGAAATAATCGAGAAACACCTAAAATTTTACTCTACAATGCTGAAAACAATTTTAACTTATTTTCCTTTATCAAAAATAAAATTTTAAGAAACTATAACTACTGTAATTATTAAACTTGATCAATTTCTAATATTTATTGATCAGATTTTAATTCAATAAAAAAAACTAAACATAAGTTTTAGAGTTTTTAATATTATTCTCCCACATAGTACAATCAATCTTCTCACGTTGAACTTGCATTTATCAGTCATATGACTGAGAACAATGAACCAACATTATTACTTTGAGTCATTTATTGGCAAATAAATTTGATTAAAAATAAAAAATTTATTTAATATAAATGGTAAAGTAGAAAAAGATTCAAAGTAATAATATATGTGCTGGTGAGAATGATTTAAAAACTAATGATATAAATTATAACTTTTATTTACATACGAAATAAATAGTTAGTAGACATAAATATGAGGTTATATTTACAAAATATAAATTTGTGAGTCAATTTTTATATTTGAAAAATCTCAAATCATAGTTTTTAAAGAATTTATGAGATGAAATCAGCTTCAAATCACATGTTCAAACTAATTTAATCTCATAATTTCATATCACCTTATGAAATCACATGTCTGCCTACTAAACCAAATACTTCCGTGTCTTCGACACTTCTATGAATATCTCTAAGCTCTTTGAATTTTCCTATTATTACCACATTCAAAAGCAACAAACATAAATAACATAACAATATATTTTAGCTTGAAATCGAAATTGAGAAGAAAAAAATGTAAAATATAATTTTAAAGCTCTTAAACTTTCAAAGAACACTCTAATAACCCAAACCCAAATATTTCACTTTACCCTTTCTTTCGGGGTGGTCTATTAAAAGGGACAAAGAAGTTAGGTAATTAGGTGAGAGTCCTTTAAGATTTAAATATTGAGTAAGAGTGATAAATAAATAAATAATATTAATTAAATAAGAAAGTATTTTCTAAATAGCCCCAAACTTTTAGGTTGTACACTTAGCCTTTATATTCTTTATTTCTTTACCTTTAAATATTTAAAATTTTACAAAATAGACAAAAAAAATGTCTTCTTTCTCAACTCCATTCTGTTCCCACCGATCCTCTTCAACTGCAACTATATTTGTCAATCCTTCTTTCTTTTTCTTCTTGTTCTTCATCTTCCTTTATTTGCAAAATTATGCTTTTATATAGAAGATCTATAAAGGAAAATTTATGAAAAAAGAATATCAAAATATATATGTTTGAGTTTTTTCGCATTGTATTTGTTTTGTTAAAGCTTTGAATAAACTAAAAAGAGTACTATTGATAAGTATGAAAAATCACTTTGCGTCAATTCTTAATCTGCATTTAGTGAACCCAAATGAATGTTTCAGTCAACAACTTTCGTAGTTGTCCGAACAACTATCGAAGTTGTTTATTGAAATAATTAGATATGTCTTTGTTGTTGTCCAACAACAGTCTTTAGTTGTCTGGCGATAGTAGAAGTTGTCCCAACAACTAGTGCAGTTGTTCGACAATTGTGTTTTGTTGTTGGTCAATTTAAGAATTATAAAATTATTCTTTTTGTCGTATTTATAACATGTACTTAATGATACGATTATTAGATCAAACAAATTAATATTTTTATCTTAACAACTTTTAATTTTTATCAAAAGCTTCTTATTTTTATTCTAACAATTTCTAATGTTGTTGGGCAACTGTAATTGTTGAAGGGTCAAGTCGTTCAAGCAACTGCATTAGTTGTCCAACGATATTGAAGAGTTGTCTAACAATTAACAACTTTGCATAGTTATCTAATAATAATTGAAGATCGATCTAGCCATTTTATATATTATTAGGTATAAACTAAGTCATTTAATAATAATTGAAGATCGATTTAGTCATTTTGTAAACTATTAATAAGTATAAAGCAAGTCGTTTAATAATAATTGAATATCGATTTAGTCATTTTGTAAGCTATTAAGTATAAACTAAGTCGTTTAATAATAACTGAAGATCGATCTAGTCATTTCGTAAATTATTAAGTTTAAAGTAAGTCATTTAATAATAGTTGAAGATCGATTTAGTCTTTTTGTAAACTATTAAGTACAAAATTAGTTGCTTAATAATAACTGAAGATCGATTTAGCCATTTTGTAAATTATTAGGTATAAGCTAATTGTTTAATAATAATTGAAGATCAATTTAGTCATTTTGTAAACTATTAAGCATAAACCAAGTCGTTTAATATTAATTGAATATCAATCTAGAAATTTTGTACATTATTAAGTATAAACTAAGTCGTTTAATCTTAACTGAAGATCAATCTAGTTATTTTGTAAATTATTAAGTATAACTTAGTCATTTAATTATAGTTGAAGATCGATTTAGTCGTCTTATAAACTATAAAGTATAAACTAAGTTGTTTAATAATAACTGAAGATTAATTTAGTTGTTTTGTAAACTATTGAGTATAGACTAAGTGGTTTAATAATAGTTGAAGATCGATCTAGCCATTTTGTAAAGAATTAGGTATAAAAGAATCATTTAATAATAATTGAAGATCGATCTAGCCCTTTTGTAAACTATTAAGTATAAATTAAGTCGTATAATAATAATTGAAGATGGGTTTAGTCGTTTTGTAAAATATTAAGTATAAACTAAATTGTTTAATAATAAGTCAAGATCGATCTAGTCATTCTGTAAATTATTAAGTATGAACTAAGTCATTTAATAATAGTTGAAGATCGAATTAGTCGGTTTGTAAACTATTAAGTATAAACTAAGTCATTAAATAATAAATGAAGATCGATCTAACCATTTTGTAAAATTATTAGGTATAAACTAAGTGATTTAATAATAGTTGAATATCAATTTAGTCATTTTGTAAACTATTAAGTATAGACTAAGTCGTTTAATAATAATTGAAGATTAATCTAGCCATTTTGTACATTATTAAGTATAAACTAAGTTAAGACAAGTCATATTCATCCGAACAAGCAAGTGATCAATAAAAATACTGTTAGGATCGAATTCACGCACACACACTAGATGAATGAAGAACACAAGAACTTTCAAGAGAAAGAGATGAGAGATCTAGAGAGAGAAAGAGAAAACCCAATATTTCGTGGTAACACCCCGTGAGTAAACTTCCACGGCGGTGAGGTATATTTATATTAATAAATCAGAGTATTTTTGGTTACAGAGAAAATAAAAAATAAATAGGAAAGCCTAAAATTGAGAGTAAATAGGAAAGCCTAAAATTAATCAGGCTCCACTACCTAACAATTCTCCCACTTGGAGACTGACTCAGTCATCCAAAAAATACATTCTCAAAAAAAAATCTCTTCATCATCAACATCTTTACCGCACCGCAACATCTGTAGCAACAACTACAGAAGACCAACCGAGGTTTTACATAACCTCAGTTTCCCAACATCAACACATTTCGTCAACATGTCTGCCGGGTTCTTTGCACCCTCTATCTTCTCCAAGCACATATCACCATCCTCCACTGCCCTGCGAGTGAAATGGTATCGCCTTCTGATGTGCTTTGTCTTCGAATGATAGACTGGATTTTTCACCAACTGTATGGCACTCTGGCTATCTGAGTAAAGAATCTTCTCGCTCTGCTTCTTGCCCAATTCCTCAAGATAATCTGCCAGCCATATCATCTCTTTCCCAGCTTCAGCTATTGCCACATACTCAGCTTCAGTAGATGAAAGAGAAACACACTTCTGAAGCCTGGACATCCAACTCACTGCTGTTCCACCTATGGTGTAAATGTACCCGGATGTACTCTTGCTCGAGTCAACATCCCCACCAAGATCAGCATCCACAAAACCCTGTAGAGTCACCTTGCCTTTGCCAAAACAAAGTGAAGTACTGGATGTACCTCTCAGATATCTCAGAAGCCACTTCACAGCTTCCCAATGCTCTTTCCCAGGGTTCGCCATGTACCTGCTAACAACTCCCACTGCATGTGCTATATCAGGTCTAGTGCAGACCATAGCATACATCAAACTACCAACTGCTGAAGCATATGGAACAAGTGCCATGTGATCACGCTCCTCGGCAGTCTTGGGTGACTGCTCCTTTAACAATTTAAAGTGATTTGCCAATGGAGTAGTCCTGGGTTTAGCATCATTAACCCTGAATCTGCTCAGCACCTTCTCAATGTACAACTCCTGAGATAGATTTAAAGTGCCAGCAGATCTATCCCGAGAAATCTTCATCCCCAAAATCTGCTTTGCTGGACCAAAATCTTTCATCTCAAACGCTGCAGACAACCTTGTCTTCAGATTGTTAATCTCCCTCATACTAGATCCTACAATCAACATATCATCCACATACAAGAGTAGAAAGACATATGAATCAGTGTATTTCTTGAAGTAACAACAAGGATCCTTTTCAGCTTTGCAGAATCCACTCTTGGTCATGAAGGAGTCAAACTTCTTGTACCACTGCCTTGGTGCTTGCTTTAGTCCATACAAGCTCCTGGTGAGCTTGCACACCATGTGTTCCTTGCCTGGAACCACAAATCTTTCCGGTTGCTGCATATAGATCTCTTTGTCCAGATTTCCATGTAGAAACGCTGTTTTTACATCCATTTGCTCTAGATGCAAATTCTCCGATGCAACAATATTCAACAGAATTCGAATACAGGTTAACTTCACAACAGGAGAGAATATTTCAGCATAATCAATACCTTTCCTTTATGAATATCCTTTAACCACTAAACGAGCCTTGAACCTTCTTTTGCCATCTGGTTCAGTCTTGATTCTGAACACCCACTTGTTCAGCAAAGCTCTCTTCCCTGCAGGTAACTCAGTGAACAACCATGTGTCGTTCTTCTCAAGTGACCTCATCTCATCATCCATGGCTTGCTCCCACTTGATCGAATCCTCCACCTGTAGGGCCTCATCAAAAGACTCTGGTTCCCCCTCATCAGTCAGCAATAGATAGTGTAATGAAGGTGAATACCTATCTGGTGCCCTGATGGATCTGGATGATCTCCTTAACACCTGCTCAGGTGTAACTTGCTCCACTTCAGATTCTTCAGTAGGAGTTGGTTGAGTATCTGCTTCGACATCTCTGGGGTTACTCTTCTCCAACTCAACCTCAACTCCCACTTGCTTTGTAATCTCTAGAACCTTCTGCTCTATGTCCTTGTACAGGACAGACTCATCAAATGTCACGTCACAATGTCTCAGGATCTTTCTGTTCTTGTCATCCCAAAACCTGTAACCAAACAAATCAGAACCATATCCTATGAAGTAACACTTCACAGCCTTGGCGTCAAGCTTGTCTCTCTTTTCTGGATCAACATGAACATAAGCAGTGCAACCAAAAGTCCTCAAGTGTGAGTACTTGAGTTCTTTTCCTGTCCACACCTCCTCTGGAATCTTGAACCCTAAAGGAACTGATGGTCCCCTGTTGATCAAGTATGCAGCTGTGCTCACAGCATCCGCCCAAAGTGTTTTGGGCAGCCCACAGTGTATCCTCATACTCCTTGCACGCTCATTCAATGTTCTGTTCATCCTCTCAACAATTCCATTCTGCCTTGCCTTACCAGGAACTGTTCTCATCAATCTGATTCCCTCAGCTGCACAGAATGCCTTGAACTCTGATTTGTCATACTCTCCTCCATTGTCAGACCTTAGGCATTTGACTTTCAAACCGGTCTGATTCTCAACTTCAGCTTTCCACTTCTTGAAAGTTGCAAACACATCTGACTTATGCTTCAAGAAGTAAACCCATACCTTCCTGTTGAAATCATCAATGAAGGTAACATAGAATCTGGATCCTCCAAGTGATGATAGTGGAGATGGTCCCCAAACATCTGTATGGACCATTTCCAACCGCACTTTCTTTGGCTCTCTAGGAGTCTTTGTGAAGCTTACTCTTTTCTATTTGCCCATAACGCAGCTCTCGCAAAGACTCATATCAACAGACTCCAGACCCTCTAATGCTCCTTTTGCAACCAGCATCTTCATTCCTTTC
>NC_028645.1:69930579-69954190 GCF_001406875.1 Solanum pennellii
TCAACAGACCGGACGTAGTCTTCTCCTTCACGATGTTGAACGCCACGTTTCTTGACAAAGTCAACCGGATCAACCCTAGAGCCTGGCGATCCTTGAGTTTCCACTTCTCCTCCGTCATGGATTCCGGCTTCACCCCGGTCAACGGTTCATGAAGATCTTTCTGGTACAGATAATCTTCGATCTGCATCTTTCAGAAACTGAAATCGGATCCATCAAACTTCTCGATTCCAAGCTTCGAACTATCCATCTTCTGTGATCGTGTTGAATCTCCTTAGCTCTGATACCAGTTGTTAGGATCGAATTCACGCACACACACTAGATGAATGAAGAACACAAGAACTTTCGAGAGAAAGAGATGAGAGATCTAGAGAGAGAAAGAGAAAACCCAATATTTCGTGGTAACACCCCGTGAGTAAACTTCCACGGTGGTGAGGTATATTTATATTAATAAATTAGAGTATTTTTGGTTACAGAGAATAAATAGAGAATAAATAGGAAAGCCTAAAATAGAGAATAAATAGGAAAGCCTAAAATTAATCAGGCTCCACTACCTAACAAATACAAGCATATGGTCCATATGCCGCACAAGAATGGTTACTTGGCACATTTTGTAGACGCTCATATAACCATGCATCATTCAACAAACTTTCAGACAAATAATTGAACATCCCGCTTTGCTTGAGTAGTTTGGGCCACATATGAGAATGAGTTGGATCAGTGTGAAAAAAGTCAGTACATCACACACATGAATATTGCAATCATAAACTTGAATCAAGCCTTTCTCCATCACTTCCACTTTCATCACCTTTTTCTTCTCCACTAGATTTATCTCCATCACTTTCATCATCTTATTTTTTTTCTCTTGAATTTTGCTATTTTCCTTACTTTTTTCTTCACCTAATAGGTCACTGCTGCTCTTACAAATTTTTTTCCATCTCACTAGATTGCTTCTCGCTGTTTTCATCACTTTTTTATTCTGCTAATAAGTCATTGTTGCTCTCACTAGTTTGAAGTGTTGCAGTACCTCTTTTCTTAGCAGTCGTATAACTCTCATCATTTTCTCCAGCTTCTGGATTCGGTGAAGATGTTTCAATTCTTTTTCTCTTATATTGACACATTATATCTACACTAAAATAGTTAAAAAGTTAGTAAATAATATAAAATTAACTTAATAGGATCAATAGAAAATATGTAATTATAGTACATTAAACATCAATAATTATATTATTTGTCCTACAACTAATCAATTGATCAACAACTGAACACAGTTGTCTAACAACTGTCATAGTTGTGGGAACAACTTATCTAATCGTCCGACAACTACATGCAGTTGTTAGATCATTTTGTATCTGAAAAGATATGCATCTCCACATTATTAAGTTGTACTCCTAACATTTGACCTGTAGTTCACATCTGCCCATCAATAACATGTGTGGGTATATTAGTAGCTTACTCTAATGCTTCAACAATTTCTAAATCTGATGGTTTTAGAGCTCTAACATGCCTTTGTTCATCAACCCTAGTCCAGCAAATAAACTCCTTAATTGTGTCCATAATAGACTTGTGTTGCATCAAATAAAGTCCTTGAATCGCCTATATATTGCACATAGTTTTCACTTATATTAACATCCCATGTAGCACCTCTGTTTCCACCAGTTGGTTACTGCAAAAAATTTCTTATGCTTGTTAGAATTAGGAACTCGTCTCAGCAACGTGTACATTGTTGCTTTTGCCTTTGTATTTTTGTTGTAGCATTTTTAGCAACTATTTCATTTGTTTCAGCAACTGCTGAAATAATTACGACCGTTGAAATTACCACTGCAACTGCTTTAATAATTACAACAATTACTATAAAATAATTTTAAAAACGCAGCAGTTGTTAAATCTATGATGTTTACCCTATTTCTCTTTGTAGTTCTGAAACTAACTTTCAAAATTGTCCAAGAATAATGGAGTTATTTTTAGATTATCACATTTTGATTTTATTATTTTTACATGTAGATTGTGTATCCATGCTTATTTTTGTAACTAAGTAATCATATCTCCACTATATATCTTGTCGTATAACTTCTTATCATATCCCATTTTCCTCATTTTTTGTCCTTTTATTCTATCTATTGTGTTAATGACTTCTTTTTTTTCCTTTTTTTTCAAGTTTGTTTATATGATTTAGTTATAGTAATTTTATTTTTGTTTCATGTAGTGTAATAAAATGACTCCAAGAAAAAAATGGACAGCAATTGCTACTACTCCTACTAAAAAGTATAAAAGGAAAATTAGTACACCACAAAGAAAGAGAAGAAGAAGAAGAAAGTACCAGATTAGGAAAGTCCATAGAAGAAGTTGAAGACACAAGATTGGAAAATTCTATAAATAAAGAAAGAGAACGTGTAATAAATGCTTTTTATACAAATGTAGAAGGAGATGATAGAGGAGGAACAACATGATATACATATTCCAGAAAAGGAGATTTCTATTGCTGAGCCTCCTCTGGTTAGTCCTTCAATCGATACTTTCTTTGTGAATCCGGTTAGGTATGCAAATTACAGTTTTAAGTTAATGATTGATATGTATTCAGATTTCAGAGATTCTTTACTGTTAAGTCGGAATTGTGTAAGTTTTCTGATTTAAGTAGAATAACAAAAACTGGAAAAAAAAATTGACCTTTTATTTTCGGAAACTACTCATAACTTAAATATGTGAGTATTACATTTTGTTGGTGTTGTTGACAGTATTGGTAAAACATTTTTGTTGTGAAAAAAATTGTTTTATACTGTTATGGTATTTTTGATAGATGACCTATTTGTTGTAAAAGATGAGTTAAATCAGCGGTAAGACCTTTTTTATTTTTTTCATGTGATTGGTCAGTTGAAACAAATAACCCGACGATTGCAACAAATGAACCATCTATTGCAATAGACACGTAATCTAATAGAAGAAATCAAATCAGTATACTATTAATATTTGTTAATTATTGTATTATGTTATATTTATTAAATTTATTGCTAATATTTTTTAATGATGCACAAATCAATTGTATTTTTTTTATTTGTAGATAAAATGACTTTCAAAAGAAAATCAAATGAATCAACCTCTAGTAACTCAAATAGAATAACTAAAGTACAAACACTATTAAAAGAACTTGTTGAACAATTCCTTTCACAAACAGATGATATGTTACATTCTATAGATGTACATAAAGAAAATGTGGAAAGAGATAATGAAGAAAAATCAGTCGGAAGTTCTAGAAAAACTACAGAGGGGAAAGATGAAAATAAAATAAATGATAAAGATGATGAAAAAACTGAAAGTGATAAGAAGTTGATGAGGAAGGTGAAGAAAGTGATGAAGTAGATGATTTCAAAAGTGAAAAAGATATTGAAGAGGAAAATGAAATGGAAAGAGGATGACAATATTGATGATGATGTTGTAGCCATGAGCGATCGTGAACGGAGATCAAAAACCCGACATGATTTGGTCAAAATTTTTAGTATTAGCAAGTTTCAGGTAGAGTTGTGTATAGATAATCCTACAAATTTGACGGGTGATTTTGTTGTAAAATCACTCAGTCAAATATGATGATTTTAAAAAGACATTGAGGGATGAAAAGTTGGGGGATTTCTTTAAATTCGGTTGTTTTGGACACTTTGATGCCGGAGGATAACAATGTACACTTTCAAAGTGACCGTGGTGAATGGTCCAATCAAGCACAAGATCAAATATAAGGATGATAATGATGATGCTCTGAAGGATGAAAATAAGAAAATAGAAGAGATTTGAATAAACTATTGTGGCATGTTGATTTGTTTTGCATGAAAGAATTTGTCATAATGACTGGACTGAGTTGTCATTCTCCTTCTAAACCTCTTTTTAAAGTTACACCCTTAAAAAAGCTAAGAGAAAACAAGATATCTAAATCAGTCAAAAGACCGAAAAGAAAGACATTGTCAACCAATTGACAGCCACCAAAATCAACAAAGGCAAAGAAAAAATAAATAATGAGAGTGAGTTGCTGACCATTGTTGGACCTAGCTATAAAGAGAATGATTTGTTAGTAGATCTCAAAAACAAAAAAGGTTTTGAAGAAGCACAAAAAGTGATTGTGCTTAGTTTGATTTGTGTCTTTCATTTGATGGGCTAAATGCATCAACAAAGTTGTAGATCTTGAATTATTTGTGTTTGCTCAAGATTTGAATGCATTCAACAATTAGCCATGGAATTATGATAGTTTTTTCTTGACTGTCAAATATTTTTGACAAAGTTATCATCAAATCTGCATAATTTATACGGCTTTCCTTGGCCTTTCATGGTAAACTTCACCTCTAATTTTGGTCTTTCATTTATTTATGTTATTGAATAATTTATTCTAATTTTTAGAACAATTATCTAATAACATAAATAAATAAAACACTAAAATAGACGTGAATTATATCACAAAATCCTAAGAAAAGTCATTTAGATTTTTCGTCTTTGATGATAATTTTGTCAACAAATATTTGACAGTCGAGAAATAATCATCATAATGAAATTAGTAATTGTTGAATGCATTCAAATACTGAGCAAACAATTCAAGATCTATGACTTTGTTGATGTCATTAGCCCATGAAATGACATGCATAAATCAAACTAAGCACAATCACTTTTTGTCTTCAAAAACCTTTTTATTCTTGAAATCTGTTAACAAATCCTTGGTTTTATATCTGGGTCTAACAATGTTCAAAAACTTATTCTCATTATTTATTTTTCTTTGCCTTCGGTGTTTGGCAGTTTGCCTTTCTTTCCAGCCTTTTACTGATTTAGATGTCTTGTTTTATCTTGACTTTTTTAAGGGCGTATATTTGGCAGAGTTTCAAAAGGAGGATGACATCTCAATCCAGTCACTATAGCATATTCTTTCATGCCAAATCAAACCGACATGTCACAATAGTTTATCCAAATTTCATCCATTTCCTTGTTCTTATCCTTCAAAGCATCAGCATCATTACTTCTATAGTTGATTCTGCGTTTGAGAAGATCCTACATCATGGTCATTTGAAAGTGTTGTTATCCTCCGGCAACAAAGTATCCAAAACAACTGGACTTAAAGAAATCCTCTAATTTTCATCCCTAAATGTCTTTCTAAAATCATCAAATTTGATTTCCATGACTGATTCTACAACAAAATCACCAGTTAAATTTGTAGGATTATCTATAGGCATCTTCACCTTCACCTGAAACTTGTCAATAGTAAAAGTCTTGACAACTTCATGTCGGACTTTTGATCTTCGTTCACAATCGCTTATAGATATCTCAATATTATCAACTCTTTCCTCTTCATCATCTTTTTCAGTTTCCTCTTCAACATCTTTCCCACTTTCAATATCATCTATTTTATCACTTTCTTTTTTCACCGTCATTCTACATTTATTTTCATCTTTTTATAACTTCTAATTGATTTTTCTTAATTATTTCTTTTCACATTTTCGTTCTCTTTCTATACATCTACAGAATGTAACACATTATTTGTTTGTGAAATGACTTGTTCAACAAGTTCTTCTAATGATATTTGTACTTTAGCTATTTTACTTTGATTTATTAGAGGTTGATTCACTTGTTAATCTTTTGAAATTTATTTTATCTACAGGTAAGAAAAAAATTACAATTGATTTGTGCATCATTAAAAAGAACGATAGCAACAAATATAATAATATAATAATCAATGGTTTACCGATTTGATTTCTTCCAATCGATGACTTGTATGTTACAATAGATGGACCTATGTGTTACAACAGATAAGTCATTTGTTGAAAGAAATAAAAAGATTCTTACTACTGATTTGATTTTTTCCTAACATATGATTCATATGTTGCAATAGATAATTCATCTATTGCAACAAATAGACCATCTATTGAAAATAAATAACAATGAAATATTTTTTTCACAATACTAATGTTTTTATCAATAATACCAACAAAATTAAGAACACCAAAAATACCACAAACTATATCACTAGTTAAACAACGTAGTCTCAATTTTTACCAATACACTAAGTACACCAATAAAAACAAAGAATATACAGATTATGAGTTCTAATGTTTTTGAAAACAACAACTCTTCAACAACAAGCAGATTGAAATTTGCAACTTTTTTATCGCTAAGTGATTATTTAGCAGATCGAAAATTTGTAACAAGCAAATAGAAAAAATGTAAATGTGATGATTTTAGAGCTCTAACATGCCCTTGTTCATCAACGCTGGTCCAACAAATGAACTCCTTTATTGTTGTCCATAATAGACTTGTGTTGCTTCAAAAAGTGCACATAGCTTACCATTCCCTGTAGAACCTCTGTTTTCCAATCGTTGGTTACTGCAAACAATTCTTATGCTTGTTAGAACTAGGAGTTTTCGTCTCGGCAACATGTAGATTGTTGCTTTTGCCTTTCTGTGCTGTAGCATTTTTACCATCTATTTCATTTGTTTCATCTTCTAGCAGCTGCTGAAATAATTACCACAATTGCTGAAATTACTATTGCAACTGCTATAAAAATTACAACAATTACTACAAAATAATTTTAAAATGCAATAGTTGCTACATTTGCAATTGTTTCCATATTTATTTTGTAGTTTGAAAGTAACTTCCAAAATTATCTAAGGATAATGAATTTATTTTTGCATTGTCACATTTTGATTTTATTATTTTTACAGACTGTGTATCCATATGATTATTTTTATAACTAATAATCACATTTCCACTATATTTCTTATTGTATAACTTCCTACATATATCCTTCTCATTTTCTGGCTTTTTATTCTATAAGTTGTGACTTCATTTATTTTCTTTTTCTATTTTTTTCCAGATTAGAGAAGTAAGTTGAAAACATAATATTGGAAAATTCTATACCTGAGAGAGAACGTGGAATGCAATTTTTACTTTTGAGTCATTGATTGATATGTACTCAGATTTAAGAGGTTCTTTATACTTAAGTTGGGATTATGTAAGTTTTATGATTTTAGAAAGATTTTTAAGAACAAAACTTGAAAAAGTTCTCTCGATCTTCTATTTTACGAAACTACTTATAACTTAAATATGTGAGATCAACTTCTTTGATGTGAGATTTATAGCGCGATCAAAAATAGAAAGTTTGGATAAATAAGTGGCATGTCCTTTTGTTTAAGCATGAAAAGAGTTTGTTATCATCACTGACATAAATTGTCATAAGGTAAATATGTATGATAATAAAAAAATGTCAACTAAGACAAAAAGGAGACAAGAGTTGGAAAAGAGTTGCAAGAGAAATGAATTGATTGAGCATCTCAAAACCAAAGATATTAATAGAGGTGTAAAAAAATCATTGTGCTTACGCTATTTGTTCATGACATTCTTTGTGGAGAAGATTTGAACACAAATATTTCAAAAAAAAAAGAAATTTTCTCTCTACCGATAAAGAAGCACTATCTATTTATCCATGGGCCTGTATTAGTTATGTCATTTTAATTAACCAACTATTGCAAGTGGTGAAGCCTTATTCGAAGATCACCAATCTTTATGGCTTTTCATGGGCATCTATGGTAAATTTTATTTTATTATAGTCCATATTTAATTTTTTCATTATTTTTTGGTGCATTCAATGTTTTGATCTCTTTTTGAGATTATTCTATGTGGTATTGGGCATTTGAGGTTGGTTTTTTCCTCCGAAAAAAATACAAGTTGTTTTTTGAACAAGTGTCTTCGCCAAGAATTTTTGCGGCTTTTGGCGATTGCTAACAAGGAGTCTAATTTTGCTGTAGCATTTTTAGCAACAGTTTCATTTGTTTTAGTAATTTTTGAAATAGTTACTGTCACGATCGGAATCTAGACCCAGACGAGACCGGCGTCGCTGACCTCGCAGAGGTCGCAAACAAGCCTACTTACGTCATCCTTACTTTACATAGGTTAATTTTAGCGAAAAATATGAAACTTTTGATCCTTTAAACATACTTGCTAAACATTCTTAACATTTCACAATCGTTCATCATCAACCATCTAACATTAAAGAGATAAGTAACTGAAAGAAATAATTCATTAAGTATAAATTGTATAATGGCCAAAATAGCACCAATACAAAATCTGAACAAAAATAGGAAAGGAACGCTAGTGGAACATGCTCCACTAGCTCAACTCTAAAACTACGCTAGAATGTAAAACAGCAGCATCCTCGAAAGCATGAGGACCTACCAAACTCCGGATGAATGCTGACGTCCGGATAGCTGCAACAACGAACCTGTAGCTCTACCGCCCACCTGTGTCTGCACCTAAAAGTAGATGTTTGTATGGAATTAGTACACACTTGTACTAAGTATGGGTATATGCAAGCACACACCAAGGACATGCATGAGAAAGAATAGCTATTTCCTAACGACATGCTTTTTGGAAGTCAAGTCAGTAGACTTGCCAAATTGAGATTGGGAAAGTTATGCCATGAGAGTAACATGCATCATTATAATTATCGTATTGCACACATAGCTTCTTTCATTTTATTCATTCATATGACATGAGACCTTGTTATCATGGACTTGATATTAAGACCTTCCAAAATGAGGGCTCAACATATGAGACCTCAACTAGGGAGTCTTGTTTAACAAACACATAGTCTGCTTCATTCATTCATACGTATTTTATTTCAGTTCATTCATAGGCCAGTGTGAACACCAGCTATACCTAGGATGTAGTTTAAGACTTTCATCGATTTGCTGTGCAACGATCAGGAATAACCTAATGTCATTACCTGAATCTAGCTCACCTCTTGATTATCCTATCCTAACACCTTCGGTATCATTCATCTTTTTATATGATTCATTGGAGGCTAAACTCATTCATTCATTGGGAACTTTAACTTTAACGACATAGATCATGTGAGCATCATGAAATCCAGTGTCTCCCCCACACCGAAAAGAGGTGGAATCACCGGCCAAAGTGTCTCAATAACATGCTGGTGTATATGGGAATTTAACCTCGCCAGATTCCAATATTGGCAGTATAGGTTCAAAGACTAGGAGATGTATGGAGACCCATACCCGTCAAGCCGCACAGTCTAATCTCATGAGAGTTACGTGAACCTTCGTCCTTCTTGAAAGAAGGCATCACCGCTCATAGCTAGCCTATCGGTGCTCTGTATAAAGTTCCATTACATTCAACTCATACATCATGGAAGCTGGCTTCTAGTATGAGGACATCATAGCTCATTAGATGATTTCTCATCTCATCATATGCCAATGCACTTGGCCATTTAGTGTAACTTACACTCGTACTTAACCCTCCTAAGGTTCATATCATTTCATTACGTACATCTTAGGTTCACTTGTTTTTGAACGTATGTTAGACTTATGTGTCTATACATACAAGTCATGGGGCTTCGTTCATAGTTTGCTAAGTGATTCTTACTTTCCTAAGATTATGTATTGCAAGACTTATGTATCTTGTATATATGTCAAGATCTTGATTTTTGATCTAAGTAGATGGCATTACTCTTGGATGTTTTACTCAGGTATGACTTGTGTATCAATACGGAAGTTTGGGCACGGGAACCCAAATCTTGAATTACTTGGATATCATTTATATTTTTCATTTATTTTATTTTTAATATTCATAACATTAGAATTCTAAATTAAATCTCAACATTTACATGACATGATTAATTTTCTATTTTTAATTAGAATTCTAAATTAAATCTCAACATTTACATGAAAGGATTAATTTTCTATTTTAATTAGAGTTCTAAATTAAATCTCAACATTTTCTTGAAAGGATTAATTTTCTATTTTAATTAGAATTCTAAATTAAATCTCAACATTTACATGAAAGGATTAATTTTCTATTTTAATTAGAATTCTAAATTAAATCTCAACATTTACATGAAAGGATTAATTTTCTATTTTAACTAGAATTCTAAATTAAATCTCAAAATTTACATGAAGGGATTAATTTTTTATTTTAATTAGAATTTTAAATTAAATCTCAACATTTACATGAAGGGATTAATTTTCTATTTTGATTTTTACTCTTAGTTAATCGAAGGGTTGGGGGTTCGATCCCCCACAACCCCTTTGATTTTTAGAATTAAATTTGCTACAATAGGGAGGTTGTGGGTTCGAACCCCCACAGCCCCCTTATTTTTCTTTTAATTTCGCTGAGGAGGAGGCTGTGAGGTGGTAGGTTCGAACCCCCGCAGCCCCTCTATCTTCATTTTTTTAAAAGGGGCGAGTGGCAGTGAGGTTGTGGGATCGAATCCCCACAACATCACTTTATTTCCTTGTTATTTCGCCTCTCTCTTCAGCGCTGAGGTTGTGGGTTCGATCCCTACGCCTCGCATCTTTTTTTTTCCTCTTCCTCACGCGTATTGGGAGGTCGTGGGTTCGATCCCCAAGCCTCCCATTTACTTGTTTACTTAAATTTTTTCTTTCTCCTCCCCATAGGTTGCGAGTTCGATTCCCCACCAGCCCTTTTTCCTTTTTTTTTTCTTTTGCGAATTTCGCCGGCCCTCAGCCCCCAATTCGAGCCCGCCTGGCATACCCTTTTAATTTTATTTGTTAAGGTGTGTCTTGGTGAGGTCTTGGGTTCGATCCCTGCAGACCTCACCCATTTTATTTTTTTTTGACGTTCAAAAATTCCAGAACTTACCTACAGCTTATCTCTAGGTTCTGGAAATTTTATTCCATGATTTTATGCATCATTTTACGGGTACTTTTAGCATTTGTTTCTTAGACATTCATTAGGGTTCTTAAGACAAGTTAGAAGAATGATTTGGTGATTTGTTTTAGCTAGAGTTGATAGCATTTCAACCATGTAAACATCACGCCCAGGGACATTTACTTATACATAAAACACAAGTGATTCCATGTTGTTAGCATGCTAAACGGATACTCCAAGGTCATAGTGACAACTTTGCAAAAATACATTCATGTCTATATTCGTATTTTTGAAAGATACAAAAACATAGGCACATAATCATGAACACATACTCGAAACGAGATCGTCACCACACACAGAGTGTCCCCAAAATCTACCAGCAAACATACAAACTTAAGATCATTGGGAGCTAGTGACAGGGAACATGCAAAGGGAAAACAATCCTAGTTTCGGATGAACAACGTGAACCCTAAGGGATCTCTTGGGAAAGGGACCAAGAGGAAAGAAACTCATACCTTTATTGATGTTCAAACAGAGAATTTGCTGCCCAAAACTCTCTCCAAATATCAGTTCAAGTTACCTCAACGTCCACACCACTCAACGAACAACTTCTCTTCGCCTTAACGTTTTTGGTTGCTTTGTTTTTCTTAAAATTTCATGTGAGTTCTTCAAGTGTAAAGAACTCTTGATGTATTCTCTGGTTTTTGTTGTGTTTGGCAGAATAGCGTGAGAGAGAGATGGAGAATGTGAGAGAGAGAGTTGAGAAACGTGAGAGAGAGAGTTATTAGGATTAGGAGACTAAATTCAAGACTTAGTCAAAATAGGATTTAACTAACTCAATAAAAATCTGATTTATTTTAAATTAATACGTGAAAGGACATTATGCCTATAAAATTTCAGTTTTTAATTAATAATTAAATCACCTTAAGTACCTATTTATTCGATTTTTTTGGATTGTTACAGTTACCATAATTTCTGAAATAATTACAATAATTATTGTAATAATTCAACAATTGCTATAAAATGATTTTTAAAAATGCATTTTGCTACATATGTATGTAAATCTTTTCTCTTTTTTTTGTAAATTTGAAACTAATTTACTAATTTTCAAAATAATCCAAATGGTTAATGAATTTATTTTTATATTGTCACATTTTAATTTTATTATTTTTACATGTAGATTGTGTATTCATGAATGATTTCTACACCTAGTAAAATGGAGCTGAACTTTTTTACTAAGTTTGTACCTAAAAATTAACTAAAGATGATAAAATTAGAAAGTTTGAGATGATTTTGTGGGCTATTAAATGAGATATTATAGTTTTGAACATAATTTTGATGTAGCGAGGAGGATTTTTTCCGAATGTCGAGAGTGCTTTTACTGGTGTTAATGGGAAGAACGAGAAGAGATGTATTGATGGTGTTGATTTCGAAAGAGGAGGAGGATTCGGTGATGATAGTGGTGATTTTGGAGTAGGAAGATCGTCTCCGGTTGATAAGAATATTTTTTGTTCTCAAGAAACCCCATCCACTTAGAAGGATTCAATAGATTTATTGAATGCTTGAATAGAGTCTCATTCAATAGATCTATTAAATGCTTGAATAGAGTCTCTAGAGAAAATTATCGCCAGTACGAATGTTAGGATATAGCTTTTAGAAAAAATTATTATCATAATGTTGTCTAAGAGAGGTATCATGCTGGATATAGATTTTAGAAAAAATTATTGTCATAATGTTGTCTAAGAGAGGTATCATGCCATCATCAAGGATCTATCCCCATATACTCCTGATCATGTTAAAGAAGAAATAGATAAATTTCAAAGACATTATCAAGTGTTTAAAAACAGACATAGAAACATGTGAATGAGTCTATATTATCAAAAAATAATTGGTGTCTAAAGTTAATCCATAGTGAAGGTAATTAAAATTGATTTCAACCATCTTTCTAATATTTGTCTTGTGTGATATAAAATTGTTAGAATACAATTTTACATTTCACCATGCATTATTATCATATACGATTTCTTTTTCGATAATAACCTTATTCACCCGTCTTTTTGTCATCTTTTTAACACTTCATAATACCTATGAAATTTGTTTCTTTTTTCTTTTGACATGATAAGGACTTGGGAGAATATGGTTGAGAGATTTCTTATGATGGTTTGACACCCCTCTTAGACATTGTAATGATAGTTTTCTCTAAAAACTTTATATCCTAACATTCAATAAATCTATTGAATCCTTCTTAGTGGTTGAGGACAAGGAACATTCTCATTGATCGGAGAAGATTTTTCTATGCTAAAACAACCACTAACATCACTGAATCCTCTTTCTTTTTCGAAATTAACATCTTTAGTAAATTATCTTTCTCCTTCACCACTAAAAGATCTATCAATATTTGGAAAAGATCCTCATACATCAAAATTAAGTGCAACAACTATGTTATCTCTTTTAATAGCCATAACATCTTTCAAATTCATTTCGATCTTATTATCCTTAGTTAATTTCTTAGGCACAAATTTAGTGAAAACGTCTATCTCCATTTCACATTGTGTAGGAATTATCCATGGATACACAATCTACATGTAAAGTAATAAAATCAAAATGAGATAATATAAAAACAAATTCATTATCTCTTTTGAAAGTTAGATTCAAAACTAAAAAAAATAAATAGGATAAACAATTACAGATACAACAACTGTTATGATTTGAAAGTTATTTTAATAGCAATGGAAGTAATTATTGCAGCAATGCTGTAATTATTTCAACAACTGCTAACAAATGAAATAGTTGCTAAAAATGCTATATAGCAAAAAGAGTAGAACTCAACTGTTTAATTAAAGAATGATGCTTATCAAATCCTCGAAGGATCAAACAATTTATTAATCTCAATTGATCTGCTATTAGTCGCAAAAAGCCATTGATTTTTTTTGAAGACACGTGTTCCAAAAACACCTTATGTAACAACCTTAAATGTCCAACACTACATAGAATAAGATCAAAATATTTGATGCACCAAAAAATAATGAAAAGAATAAATATAGACTATAATAAAATTTATCATAAAGGTTCATGGAAAGTCATAGAGGTTGATGGTCTTCATATAAGGCTTCACCGCTTGCAACAGATAGTTAATTGTAGCATTATAACTAATATAATCCTATAGATAAGCAAAACATGCTTCTCTGTTGACCGAAATTAAAATTCATTTTTTTTGAAATAGTTGTGTTCAAATCTTTTCCACACAACTTTTTTTTTTTGAGATGCTCAATCAATTCATTTCTTTTGCAACTCTTCATTTCCTTTGCAACTCTTTCCCATCATATCAAGAATTTCTTTTTGTCTTAGTTGAGATTTTTTTCATCATCATACACATCCACCTTGTTGATTTTATGTTTGACTTCCAATTTATGTTGTTTTGTTGGTATGTTGTTGTATGTATGTTGCATGGACATAATTCTTATGTTGGATCCACTTCTTAATCTCATATGCACAAGAGTACTGTAGCCTCATCTCAATTTTGCAGTAACGAATTCAATTATTAAAGGGTACGGCAAAAAAATTTCTTCTATCACATACCTGCAAAGAGCTTGAAACTCAACTAGGTATAATGTAAATTTCTTTGTGTTTCTTTTTCTCCATTCACACACACACACACACACATATATATATATATTCTCTTAATAAGTGTCAAAAATTTCATTTGTAAACCCAGAATTTGCATATGGATATAGTATTAGTGTATGATAATATGTCTAGACGAAAACTGATGAATAATATTGTTTTCCTTTCAAGTTCTTTTTTTTTTCTCCATCTTCATATTTGGTGCATTTAGAAAAAAATATTTTCTGTTCTGTAGGAAAGAATTACTTTAGTAACTTTTGTTATTTAAACATTTCATGAAAGATAATTTAGTTTTTTACTAGCTGATTTTTCCTTCTAGTTCATTTGGATTCTTAGTGTGGAGAGAAAACATATATATCTCTATTTGATATAGGCAGTTAAGTTGTGATACTACACTGGATATGTTGTTGTTGGCAGACGTGATAAAGCGAAAAGTGATCATATTTGTGGAGCTTTTTCTAGAAATAACATCTTTCCCTCAACAATATCATGGACGTTATCTTTGTTCGTTCCTTTGTTGCTAAATTTTTGTATTGTTTATTGAAATACATAAATTTACTTGATTGTACACATTTTCTTGGATCAGGTGCTCATACTTTGTCCATTAGATATTATAGGTAATATCAACACAATGGCGCTAAAAGAGTTTTGCCTCTTCAAGTGGGGTTGCACTTTTATTCACATGTAAGTGCTCTCTCATGTGTTATCTATAAGTTTGACTTGCACAGATAAATTATTAGTATTATTACTATTTTATGATTAATTTGGTTGCTTCTTATGATAGTAGTATGGCTACATTCATTAAATTTTATGTCTAGACATAGTGGTGGATAAAGCATAAGCTTGATGAGTTCAATTTTATCGAATATTTTTTATATGATACATGATCTGTAAAAGTGTAATATAAGAACCTAAGGTTGAAATTACTCCTTACTAGGTGCATTTAAATTGGGAATTTTGGTAGGCTTTTTCCTGGAATTTTAGTGTCGTATATATGAGATATGAGATATGACAGAGTGAATCTTCAAAACTTCAAATTTGAAATTCATTGCTTTTCCAAGTGTGATTCCATCAATTACAAATTGAAAAACAAGATTGATACCATCAAATTACTTCATAAATTTGATGTATATGCCTTTCTAACTGCTGAAATTTGAGTAAACAATCGATTAACTTTTCCTTTGGATTGTTAATACAATACTTTTATTGTAGGTGACTTCCCACTGGTGATCATTGCCCATGAAAAACAATGGAGTCATCCTTTTAATCTTCTTAATTTTCCCATTTTCTAGGGAGCTATGCTTCACTGCGTTGAGACTCTAAAACTCTAAGAAATTTGATCTACATTTCAACTTTATCACTGACCTATAAATTGCAAGGGAGGATACTTTACGAGTTCTATCTAAGACCCTTTACTATTGCATGGACAATTTTATTAGTCATTGTTTGGGTTAACTTTGTTCCAATGATTTATCATCTTAGTTGGCATACTTCTATGTCAATATATCTATAAATGATCATAGTTCTGTTGTAATTACATCAAACAAGCTTTCGTGATATTAACTCTATGTTTTCCCTGTGCTACTTTTTCATTTTCTTTTAATTTAACTCTTATCTTGCGCCTCCAAATGATGATCAAAAGATTCACCCTAAAAGATAGAAAATGTTGGGCCCGTGCTAGTATTATCCATACATACTGTAAACGGTTGTTATGCATGCATGATGCTAGGGGTGTACAAAATCGAATCAAATCACAAAGCGAGTCAAATCGGAAAAAAAAAATCAATGTGGCTCGGTTTGACTTGGTTTGGAATTGGATAAAAGATCCAATTATATTTGAGTTGGGTTAGTTTTAACTAAAAAAATCAACCCAAGACCAAACCAATCCGACATGATATATGTAATTTTAAAATTTTATTTTATACATAAAAATATTTACTTTGACATCATTTTAAAATATTTCTTATACTATTTCATAGTTTTGTCTTTTAATATATTATTTCAAGTTTAAAACTTAAAATTCGGAATGGTCCAATAAAGATTATAGTCCATAGATGTTGATAATTATAATAAAACTTAAATCAAAATCACATTAATACTAATGCAAAAAGAATATTAATTCAACACTAAGAATGACAATAATATTGAATATTATCTTTAGTTTTACATTGATTTAGACAATTAAAATACATAATCTAATTTAATTTTCCTTAAATATTTAGTAATGTAATAATACTTATTAAACTTATTTTAGTATGATTTAGTACTTTTAAATTATGATTATTTTCACTATGACTTTACAATATTTATTTTGTATGATGATTTCATTATTATTTTCTATTGCATATTTATGTGTCATCAATGCTCATCTTATATTTTATGTTATTTTTTAAGAAACACCTTAGATAATTATAATTTGGTTGGACTAAAGATATATTTGGAGCACAAGTTAATAATATGTTTGTACGCAAGCTTTACCGAAAAATCCAAAACTTTAAACAACCCGAGGTTGAAAAACCCGAAAAAATACAAACTTTATTAGTTTGGTTTGATTTATAAATTTAAAAATTTTACACGAATGGTTTGGTTTGATATTTAAAAAACTCAAATCAACCCGGTCACAAATACCCCTACATAATGCATGTGTTCATAAATGTTATGTGGGAGAGAAGCCAATGCGCAATTTTCATTCACATGTTGGAGTAGATTATGATAACACAAATGCAATTAGCTATTCCATTATAACAAAAATAATTTTTAGTGACAATAAATATACACATCAATAAAGAGTGTAAAAATCTTTATCAATATTAGTTAAATGCTATTGGATCCACTGTCATTATAGGCTTCAGAGGCATTTACAAAAAAGTGTTAATTGCCAATAAAAATATATATTTAATGGTAATTAAATTATTGATTATCACTAAAGATCATTTTTTTAGTGTATTATATATTGTATGTTTATGATTGGGATTTGGTTGGTTTATACATTTTCACATGATGTTAGGGTATATATTTGGTGAAATTGTTAAATTTCATACATTTACGTATTATGGTCAGGTGAAATAATTATTTTATACAAAAATAATTTGAATTCTAATAATCAAACGCATGATTCATTACTCAAATGTACCTCAAATAAGTTTAAATTTGAAACATAAGTTTCGCATATAATAAAAAACAAATTTCAATCATTAATTTCCAAAATAATAATAAATCTAACAAATCAATTGTGATTATTTTACATTGTTTTCTGAGTATTTCAACAACATCCATTTATTTTCATTTTTCTTAATCATCATAAACTTATTATTTCATGTAAAGCGGTAATTGTAGTAGTACTCAACCCAAGAATGACTTCTACAATTTTCTTCAATTAAATTAATTAAACCACAATTAAATAATTTATGGATTTATATATGGGGGAAATTAAAAGAGGGAGAAGGAAGAAGAAGAAGATGAAAGTCTAAGTTTGTTATAATTTTATATGTAAGACTAATAACTAAATGGGTGTCATACCCAACGTAAAATGCTGATTATTATTTAGTCAAGCAAGTTGGTTAGTATTTCCCATTCCTAAAAAAGAAAAAAACAATTGCAATGATAATATCACAAGCAATTTATTTTATAGCCTTTTCTTCATACTTTTTGTCAGAGGCGGAACTAGGTGGGGTTCATGGGTTCGGACGAACCCAGTAGCTTTTTCGTAGACCCTATGTTTATATTAAAAATTGAATATTTATGTATATTAATTTGTGAACCCCTAACAAAGTTGATTGACGGATATTAATGAAATCTAGAACCCTCAAACTCGTAATCTTCGATTTGTCTCTGCTTCTTTGTTTATATTCTACATGCAAAGACAGAACCATCTTAGGCGAACGCGATATGGTACATATTTTTCGCCACTAATGTACTGAGAGTTACTTGTTAACTAATTAAAGCGTATATTTAATTTTGCATATCTTTTGCTAAATTTCTACCTCTGTCACTATACCTATGACTTTAGCTATATATTTGTTCATGGTCTGTCGAACATTATTACAAGAATGTGGACCAAATATTTGCAGGTAGACAGGAAGTCGTTAGTTAACCCATAGATATCAGCATTCGTCAAACAAATATTTGCTATATAGTTTGACTTCAAAATGAAGTGATATTTTTTTTTTTTTGGGGGGGGGGGGAATTATTTAAGTATCAAATAAGCATGTCAATTCAGCAGTTACATGCATTATGGTTGCACCAAATAATAATTGTCATCAAAATCAAACTTCACACCTTTTTTTAAAATGCAAATTGGGTCATATACCACAATGAAAGAAATGGAAAAAGATAAAAGCAAGAACAAGATAAAAGCAAAAAATTTATTCATTTTATTAACATCTCAAAATTTGATTCTCATATGTATAAGTCACTAATACATGAAGTGCAGAATTTAAGAAATAAGTACAAGTCTCAAGCCTTTGTTTCTCAAATAGATCAAAGAACTAAAGGAAGAACTAGCCTGAATGACAAATAACTATCTCTCAACAGATCTTTGACAAACCTCGAAGATGCGAGAAGAAGAGCAATCACACGATATCAGACTCGAAACTTACACAAGTGTAGAAGCAAGGAGTGAGTACCAATTTTAGGGTATATAGCTATTAATAATCTGTTTAGAAATAATATTCTAACAATTTTCAAGATTATATATCTAAGTGGGAGATTGTTAAGGTATATATTATCAACCATGCATTTAGAGATGGTATATTATAATAATTGTGATGGTTAAAAGTCTAAATGAGAGATTGTTGGGATATATACTATTAACCATATGTTAAGATATAATTTTTATTAGAGAATAATTATTTATTCAGTTTTAATAGATCACATATTCGTTTATGGTGTGTGTTTGCTTATATTGTACATGATTTATTGTACAGAGTTTTAGCTTATACACAGAAGATTAAATCATCGATTCTTATAAGTATGAAGTTTTTTGTTTACAATCTAAGATGGAAATTGGGCATGTCATCGATACGATTATAGCAAAAGATTATGAATAATTTATCTTGATTATGGGAACGGTATAATTCCAACTTCTTGTGCTAGTACATTTTGAATGTATTGAAAGGGATCGAGTAGAGACAGTTGCTTTAGACTAACTGACAAAAACATATTCTTTAAAATGTTAAATGTACTTATAGTCTTAATCCTGATATAACTACTATGATCTGTATATATTAATTATTGTTTTTATTAATGAAAAGGTGTGATTCCTGTATGGGTCAATATGCCTGATAGATTGGAATATAAATATACATTGGTGAAATAATAAGTTAATTGATGAAATTCATGTCTCTATATAGAGATTGATGATATGTCTTTTTGATAAGCTTATAAATTTTCATCGTGTTAAACTATGCAAGTAGATTTATGAATTCGATACATAAAATAAGTTAAGCAGTGCTCTAAAGGAAATTAATCATTGAAGTAAAATTTTCAGTAATTTATTTTATTGATTAGTATCTGGAATCTTAACATGGAAATTACATAAGTGTTTAATGGAACTTTGAATATAATTGGAGGAATGCAATTACGAATTTCTAGTAGAATGATTTGTATTTTTTTATGTTGAGATTAACTCAAATTAATTATTTGAAATTATTTCCATAATAGAAAGTCTCTGTAATTAATTATTTTGTCCTATAGTGCTCATATTTAACTAGAACTCAGAATCTTATTTCTAAAAGAAAAAAAAAAGGAAAAAAATAGTGTGAGTTTTCTTGTTCAAGAAAAGAGGCGTGGTTTTTCTTCTCATTTTTGGACTTGGAAGAAATCTCTATAAATAGGGTTTCTTCTAACCTAGAAAGACAATAAGTTTTCTATACGATACTTGTCCACCCAAGTACTGAGAGAGTTTGAATGTGAACTTGGATCACCGTAGAAGACTGTTGTCTAACTTGTGGATTCACTTGAAGGTCTGTCTAACTTGTGGATTTGCTTGAAGGTATCTACTCACACTTCAAGAGGTAATTCTTGAATAGAATTTCAACAAGCTTATGTGTTCTAGCATGATTATATATATCATAGCATAAACTTATTGATTATCTATAATTCACAACGAAAGCATACCACCAAAATCAAACGGCTTACATGAATATCCGAGTATCCGAACCTCGAATGTTGAAGTCAACCCAATGGCAAAATGTCCACAAGTTTCCAACTCAGTATCTCAAATCCTCAAAAAGACTCAGAATCTAAAATCGACAATTCTCATAGACCAGATTCACATTCTAAGACTGATAGAATAGACGAAATTCCATTCCGACACTCAAAACTCTAAAAGATATCGAAAATCACTTTATAATAACCTTAGCCTTTAAAACTCAAAACTTACAAAAAATTTAACTTTAGACTCAAAGTTCAAAAACCCTTTTAAACTCAATTATAGAAGACTCAGGGTCAATACCGAAAAGGAAAAAATGATAAATTTATGAAACTTTCCAAAAAGTGACCAATCGAGTCATTACAAATTTGCCGGTTATATATAAGATTTATAGACCAACTCTATTTTGTTGGTCAATTGAGCAAAGAATGCCTCCCATATTTTTGGACTTTTCATAATGTGAGAACAGAATTAGATTTTTTAAAGGGAAAACAGTCAAAAAGTATCTTTAACTTTGGTTTATTAGTTGACTATACTTTTACCGTTAAAATAAAGTTATTCTTACTCCTGCCGTTATTAAAATGGGGAATGAGTCTTTTTTTATGATCCGGATCAAGAATAAATGTCAGTAGGGGCACAAATGATGAAATTAGTAACGATAGGATAAGAATAACTTCATTTTAACGGTAAGGGCATCGCCAACTAATAAACTAAAGTTAAAGAATATTTTTGACCCTTTTTGCTCTATTAAAACCATATCAATCATATCAATTTTTCTTCGATATTGGTATTGTTTGGTTACTTTTCTTTTCTTTTTTTACTTTTAAAGTATTAACTCAAAATTATTAAAAATATTTTTTCGCAAGTGTGTTCTTGAAGAAGCACTTCAATTATTCACCAAGAAGCTAATAATATAAAATTTTGTTAACGTATTGTTTGATCTTAAATTTATAATAGGAGTATTTGTTAGTTTTTGACATATTGTTTGATGACACTTCTGTAATATAATATTTTTGTAAAACTTGATCAATTAAAGATTAATTAAAGGAGAAAGACCCGGAGTAGTCGACAAAAGACTTAGGACTTCGATTATATTTATACTTGAAAAATGTTAGAAAATATATTTATATAAAATTTAACATATTGTTAATATATAAATATATTCTCATACATGTAAGATTTTTCGATTCGATTAAAAAAATGATTTTCTTTTACAAATCAAAAAGACCATTTCAATTGTTTGATACAGAATATACTTAAATAAAAATCTAAAATTTTATTAAAAAATTAAATAAATTAATTTGATATGATTCAATTCGATCAATTTTACATATTCTTTGACACCCCTACTTTGAAGTATATGCCACTGATGTCAGTGTAACGTAGTTTTCCTGGAGCATAAAATAGGAGCACTCAACCTTGTGCAATAGTGGGTTAAGAGGAACAATGACTTCTACAATTTTCTTCAATTAAATAGTGGATTAGATTTATGGGAAATTGGAGGAAGAAGGAGGTGGAGAAGGAAGAGAAGAAAAAGATGAAAATCTAAATTTTTTATATTTCTTTTAGTGAGATCAATAATTAGGGTTGTTTATGGTTACGGTTAAAAATTAAATCAAATTGTAATTTAAATATAATCGATTAAAAATCAAAATTGGTTTGGTTTAGTTTGGTTTTAAATTTTAAAAATCGATATTATTTGGTTTGATTTTGATTTTACTAAATAATAACCACAAAAATAACTAAAACTTAACTGATAAATTAGATATATAAATTTTATAATTATTTATATATTGTTTATAAATAAAATATAAATATTTTGTAAAATTTGAATCAACTTAAGTCTTTAATTTTATCATTTTCTCAACCCAACACTTTAACCCAACTATAACAATCTTAAGTCCAAGTCCATTTTAGTTTATACCTACCATACTCACAATAGTCACACTTTCGCATAATTGAATCACTTTGTTCGAGTTATGATAACTCTAATATTGCTTAATTGAAAAGAGAGTAGCTTTTCTGTGGATTGTTCATGTACTAGGTGTTTGTGTCTATCGAGATAAGTACGTCATCAAACAAATTATTACTTTCAAATCGAATAAACCAGAAAAATTGAACCGCATCAAAGCAAACCAATAATAACCAAATTGATGATTTTTTTTTCTCGTTTGATTTGATTTTAGAAACTTAAAAAACCAACTAGATTGGTTTGATTTTGATCTTAATCAATACCAATCCAAACCGAACCACGAACACCCCTACCAATAATTATAGTTATCCATAGCCAAAATGAATTCTCAATTATATTTATATATCACAAATAAAAATATTTTATTAGAAAAAATAAAATACATAATTTTATTATATGTGTTCCATTAATGTGTCATAAAAGATTTCCTAATTTTCTTATCAACAAGAAGATTTAGGGTGTGTACTTTTTACACTGTCTGTTAATCATAATCCTAATAGGTTTCTAAATCAAGAACTTTAATTTTAAAACCTTGCCTACAAATTGAGTTTTATGTTTTTCTGATTTCTCATCCATTTTGTTATGTTTTATTATAATGTTATTAATATATATGTGTCTACAATAACTATATTCTTTATATTATGCCTCACGAATTGCACCATCTTGTGTTGACGATACTTAATACTTTCGGTCATAGGTTTCATTTTGTTTGTATAATTCTTTGGTTAGATGAAAACAATACATGTCCCATGTGTCAGACTCACATTAGTGTCGTGACATGTACTCTGATGATGATATTCGTTCCTAAATATTTTTCAATTTAAAAATTCAAGATATAATTTTTTTTATTTTGCCCTTAAAATTAATTATTTTTAAATTAAATAATATTGATTATTTAAGGAAAATTAAAAAACATACTTTCATAACTATTGATTTGAAAATGAAGAGTTTATAAGAAAACTTTTGAACAACTTTGGAGAATGTTTTACATTTGTTTGGTTCTTGGTTGGTTGATTTATAAATGTTGGTGTCTCTATTTATACCACAATTATAAGGCTAAAGTATAAATAAAAATTGTTAAGCAAGTATTTACAATTTAATCCCTATCCTAGAATTCTTTTCTAGAATTCTGTGTAAGCCTAGAATTCTAAAGTCTTTCAAAAACTCTTCTAGAATATTTTAGTGTCTTCCACAAACCTCTCCAAGACTCTAGATCCTCC
>NC_028645.1:69954621-69974185 GCF_001406875.1 Solanum pennellii
TCTTGTATTATGCCTAAGTTATCTTACATAAATCTCATAGTGTAAGACTTAACTTACATTTTATCTCTATTTTTTTTTTTTACAAAAATTTCCTAAAATATCAGTCATCCAGATTTATAATTGGATGTCCGGATACATAATTGGATGTCCGAATACATTAATTATGCCCTATAATAAGTGCCAATATATTGCACTAAAATAGGAATAAATCTTAAAAATCTAATTATATCTCATAAATTATGCTTACGTTTCTTTTTACTATCAATTAGACAGATGTTAATCCTAGCCGAACGAAGAAATTCAAAATTTAAATCACTTCCCCCGGTTCATCGAAGAAACCTTTTAAAGTGATAAAGAGATACAAAACTTTGATGCGTGCAATTTCGTATATTAAAATATAGATACACATGCTCTTGACTTGCTTGAATTGAAAATTGACGATTCTTGTTACATATCGATATCGATATATATAGTTGATACAAACAGTTTGGATGTGAAAGTGAATCAATTGTACATGGATAAAGCTACTCTAATGACTGTAATGACAAAATACAAAATAGATCATAGCTTCAATTTTTGAGTTGAAATATCTGATAACAAAAGGTATGTGATCAGAATTATTGTGTTGTAATACATTTTCTTTTTTATACAACAGGAACATGTCAATCTTGTTGAGACATTCCAAAATTTGATAAAGTGAAGTGAGGTATTGCGATACAAAAGTGATAAAATTGTTGTTGGTCAAAATATTGATTTGTGAATCTCAAATCACCTATTGCAGCAAAATTAAATATCGATGTGTTGAGAAAAAAATTGGTCATCTGATACATCGTTGAGGTGAAGAAACAAGAGTTTGAATTTTCAATGTATTCGTTATGCATTGATACAATAAAAAAAAGGTTGAAGAGATGCCTAACTTTGGTATATCATTCATACCTCTTATAATGTTGTGTAATTGTTTTTTGAATTTTATTTTCGAAATGGATAATTGTGTATTTGTTCATGCAATAATAGAATGTTGTGTATCCGATACATTCTTTCATATATCAGCTATATGATTTAGTATATGTAATATTATGTTTCATAGAATTGTGTATCTAATACACAATTTGTGTAGTTGTGTTTGATTAAAAGTTGTATTTGATATTAGCATAATTTAAAAGTCGAATATTGTGTACATGATTCATTGTGTTGTGTATCTAATACGTGATTTAATATATGTATTGGTTTGCTCCATATTTATTATATCAGATACATAGGTGCATAATCTTCACATTTTACCTCAAACCAAACAAACTTTTGATAATAACATTTTGTTATCACCGTTTATGAATTTGATACATACTTGTGTGACACTTTAATGTATCATATATCTAACTTAAGAAGTTTCAGATGCATTGTTGTGTGTCAAGATCACTATTATTTGATGTATCGTAGTGTTGATAAAATTGTAATGCATCATAGTGTTGAAACAAAGGCATTATGCATTAATTAAGAAACAAAATTAACTTAATACAATAAAAATCTAGTTAATGTATTCCACACCATAGCGCTAAGATAATTTATTAATTTAAACACGATACATTGTATATGATGAAAATGTATCATATCATAATATTGAATGAAAATATTATACATTATTTAAGAAACAAAAACAACTGGATACATTAAAAATTTGAACTCATATATATCAGAAAAGACGAACAAGAAAAAATTGAAAAAAATAATAAATAATTTGATCTGTTTCGAATTCTTCTTCCCAACATTTATTTTAGAAGACAAATGTACATCCACTTTTTTCTAGATCACTTTAAAAGACAAATGTACACCCTTCTTCTCATTCTCCTTCTCAAGATTCACTCTTTTATCCCTTTTTCACGGTTAACATTGACGTCACTCATGGATCTCGATCCGAAGTCCTTATCAAAGCATTTTTCCACAATCAATTTAGAAGTCGAAGATGTTTCTTTCTTCAACTATATTGGTTAAGCCCAATATTGAAATATGGACGTTCATCAATAGATTAATAGGATAATTGTGGAAAATTTGTGCGTGCAAAAGGGAGCAATCGTGGGAATCGAAAGTTGAAAAAGAAGAAAAGGATGGAAGAAATTTATGGATTGAAATCAGAAAGTGATAAACATGAGTTTGGGGAGTGAAAGTTATGTCTCAGTTTTGTGATACGGTCAAAAGTAAGGGATATTAAAAAAAATTAGAACTGATGGGGAATAATAAAAATTATGAAAAAAAATGTGTATATGAGCAATTTTTCCTTTTTTTTTTTTTTGCATACTAAATAAGGTCAAAGTTCATAAAAATATTTTACGTCATTTCAATAATGTTTACCTGCAATAAAGTTCATACCAAATTTGTTATATGGTAATCTAAAAATTAGACTAAGATGTTATAACTAGTTAATTAAACTGTATTGGTAACATAAAAATATTTTATACTGCAATATACATAACCCAAATTTAAATTTGAACTTTAATATTGATATTGATTTTGATATTAGATCTGGTTTGACGCTAGCCGGTTTGAAATATAAGCTCAATGTTCATTAATCATTCGATATGCCTTTACGCAATGTGCAAGAAAGAAAATAATTTAATAGTTGGCTGAGAAAATAAAAAATATGTGCCTTCCAAAACTAATTCAGATAATTACAAGTTGATAAATTAAAATGTTTTAGTTACCAAAAACAGGTAACTATACATTTTGTCAAACAAGTTAGCAAGTAACATTAAACGTTCTCTTAATGATCATAAATATTCATATATAGTGAAAGTAAGACTTGATATACACTTCGAATATTTTAGGATAACATTCATAAATAGTCATTATAACAAAATTAATTATATTTAATTGCAATAGTTTATATAGTTATGTGTTATAGTTATAATTTAAGTTGTCTCGTTTGTATAATTCGCGGTGAGTATGTATAATTCAACTATTTTTGTATACACTCGAAATAACGAATTTATACAAATACAAATATCTGAACTTTAAACAGTTATACAAAGTATATTGCCAAAAAATTATATTACACAATAATTATACAAAGTTTGAGTTTTATAAACATACGACTATACTAAACTAAAAAATCAAATAACATAATTATAATTCAAAATAAATCGTGAATTGTAATTAAAACAAACTGTAACTATATTAACTAATTAATTAATATATAGATTTCAGAAATCCCAACATAAGTAGTAAATTATTTGTAGGTTAGCAGCTAGTATAATACAGCGGTGTAGCTAGCCAATAGCCATTGTATTTCTCTTGTTATTTCTTGATCTTTGATAGTTTGTTGTTACTATTTTCGCCTAATTTTAACTGTTATTGTTTTATATTGTAGAGTCAAATGTTAAGAATTTGATTAATATTTAATAATGTACTTTTTCATCAAATTGATATGTAAAAATTTATAATTTATAATATTTTTTATATAATTTTTTAATATTTAAAATTTTTGTTTGAAGTGTCGAATCAATATAATCTAATTTTGCTTTAAAAATTAGTCAAATTAACTTTCAAAAAATGTAATATGACTGTAGACAGTAAATTTTTATTGATAAATTCATACTAAATTTGGACTAGAACTTAAATTCATGATACGTTGACCAAGTCCAAATTATATTTGGGTCAGTCCATTAAGTTAACAAGAGGAGCCTAACTCATGTTCTTCAAGCCCAAGGACCAAAATTGTTTGAACGAAAATACCCCTAAAATCCTAGCTCAAGCTTATATAAAAAGGTCTTCATAAGACCAAGAAAAAGGAGAAAGAAAGAAGAAAACACATAGAGAATCCTTGCTTTTTAGTTGTGATCTGCAAGTCTGAAGAAAATACATAGAGAATCCTTGTTTTTCAATGGTGATATGCAAGTCTTCCATATACAAAGGAATCTTCGCTTCAAGTGTTGAGCCGCAAGTACAAAGAAGTCTTCGCTCCAAAAGTAGAGCCGCAAGTATTCCATTAAATCAAGAACATCATTGAAGAGAAGAATTAGGGGATGACATATATTTTCTTAAAGATTTTTATAAAGATTGTAATATTCGGATAAATTTAAATACAAATACTGTTGTTTGCTTGCTATTTTTCTTTCATGTTTGCTGTATTTCAAGATTGAAACTGTAGACGCTTATAATGACAATTA
This sequence comes from Solanum pennellii, assembly GCF_001406875.1. Classification (NCBI taxonomy): domain Eukaryota; kingdom Viridiplantae; phylum Streptophyta; class Magnoliopsida; order Solanales; family Solanaceae; genus Solanum; species Solanum pennellii. Next base: position 69,958,782 of record NC_028645.1, read on the forward strand.
AAAGTGGACAGATAAAATATATAAATCTGTTGTTTTTACTTTAATTAATTTATTATAATTATTGTTCAATATGTTTTATTGTGCCTTCATATTCATTACTTCCCTTTTCACATTGCTTTGATTTGTTTTTTTCATGAGTTGATGGTATATGAAAATTACTTCTCCATTTCAAAGGTAGAAATGCAATTTGCATACACATTATCTGAAACTACACTAAAGCGGCACTCTCTATGCTTCATATTATAAACACAAGTAGTATTTTAAACTTTTATGTTCAATCCAAAATAAACAATTTTTACATGATTAATAAGATTATTAATTATATCTTCAAATATATCCTTATTTAAAAATAATTGAATGTTTGCATAGTCAAGAAACTATAAACAAGTACTACTATTCAATAAATTTGATGAAAATTAATAGTTGAAAAAACAAGAAGAAGAAATTAACAACGCTTCCAGAAAATACATAAGAGTATACTAGCTAGTTATACTTTTCTAAATATAATAAATAAAATTTGACAAAATAATCCCAATATGACTAGTAATCTTCTAGTAGCTCTCAATTTTTTTCCCACAAGAAGAAAAGGTGGGGAAATGACAAATGCGAAGAAAAAAGTAGTATTGTTAGATTTCAAACATTTATTTATTGGGATATTATTATTTTAATTATTAATTAATTACAGCATGCGCGTTATAAGAAATCCGTTTCAAACTTTTGCAACAAAATTTAATACTTGACAACACGTGGGACCACACATGGATGTTTTTCAACAACAATTCAGTTTCAGCTCCTACAAAAGCAACGCTCTTTTTTCCTTTCACAAAGAAAGAATAAAAGGTACTCCCTCCATCCGGTATTATTTATCATAATTTCTATCTTTAGAGTTAAATTATAAAAAATTTGATTAATATTTTAAAATATATTTTTTATTATATTATATGCAAAAAATTATAATTTATAATATTTTTCATATAGTTTTAGAATATCTAATTTTTTTGTTTAAAATATTGAATTAATGTGATCTAATTTACCTTTGAAAAATTAATCAAATTGATTTCGATAAGCGCAATATGACAAATATTTCCGAACGGAGAAAGTACTATTCCTTATTTACCCTTTTTATTAGAGTGTTTTATTTTTCAACATAAAATCTTTTAACATAAATCTAGATTTAATTAAACTTCAATGTTAATATCCAACACATAATGAAAAAACAAACAAAAGTACTACTTCTTGTTTAAATTGTTTCACTTAATTTAATTTGACATAGAGTGTGTATATATATAAAGGTTATATAATTTTTCTTTTTTTAAAAAATATATTAGAATATTTAAAAATTGTAATCTTAAATTAATAAAGTACGAGAATTATGGGTGAGATTTAATTTTGAGAGGAGACAAAAAAGACTAAGTAATCTTTTTATTTGTTCAGTCTTGGTGATAGAATAGAATCAGTTGATACCTGTTGTTGGTGGGAGGGTAGCATATATCACATATAATTAATTAAGGTGCACGAAAACGATTTGAACACTATAATCATAAAAAATGTTATGTAAAAAATTAAAATTAAAAAATAAAATAAATATCATTTGTTAAAATAAGCTGGTTAACAAACTAAAACTCCCTCCATCATCTTTACTTATACATAGGGGTGTTCGCGGATTGATTTGGATCAGTTATTGATCAGAACTAAAATCAAATCAACTTAATTGATTTTAAAATTATCAAAATCAAACCAAACCAAATATAATATATATTTATCAGTTTGGTGGTTATCAATTTTTATTTGGTTTGATTTGGTTATTCGGTTATTGATCATATACCAAAATAAAAAATAATAATTCATTCAAAATATGAAAAAGTGACAACAATCCATTCAAAAACAAAAATAATTAGAATGACTTAGATTATTGAACTTTCGATCATTAAAATTACTATCAGTAAAACTTTAAAATTCACTATATTGATCTAGAAGGAAGAGACTATAACATTTTCAGTTCCACAACGAATTGTCATAGACACTCATATACATGAAAATCGATAAGATGAAGTTTTTCATCTTAGACATTTTTGCTTTCAATAAGTAAATTATAATGAAATTTTAATGGAAGTATATACAAGATCTTTAAAATTGTTTATATAAAACAACATATTAAGTATATATATTAATAAAATATATATGTATAATTAATCGGTTCGATTTGATTATTTCTTCAATGTTTTCGAATAAATCATAACCAAACTAAATACTATTGATTCTTAATAATCTAAAATCAAACAAAATCAAACTTAAATAAAATTTAATTTATCGGTTTGGTTCGATTTTTTGGTTTGGGTAGATTTTATTCAAACTGTGAATACCCCTACTTGTATATTATACTATTTTGGGATGTTCAACAATTTGTCCAATTTATAAAATCAAGAATAATTTATCATATTGTATCTATTTTACCTTTGGTATTATAATACTTTTCAATTTTCGCTATATGACTTATATTTAATAAGAGTGATTTGATAAAATTATCCTTATCATTTATCGTTTCTTGTTTCTTGTGTCAAGTCAATAGTCGAGAACTATTGTTGAATATAGAAGTATATAAATTAAAATAATGGAAGCAAAATATATACCTACACACATTGTAGTTTAGTGGTGAGATTATTTCATTTTTAATCAAAAATTTTGAATTTGAGCCGTAATATGAAAAAAATTTACATTGAAAACACTACTCTAAATAGATTTTACGATACATGACTCAAATTTAATGATCTTCAATACAAATTTGAAGAAAGAATAATACGAAACTTTCACATATAGCCACTTAAAAATAGGCTAATTACTTTCTATAGCTAAGATTTGATAATTACAATTCGTAGCTACATGTTATATGGAGGAGAGAGGCGAGCGAGACTGGGAGAGAGAGAAAAAAAGTGGGAGAAAGGTGAATCATATATGTATATTGGTTAGATAATTGTATATTATACATATGTATTTGTATATATGGCAAGCGAGATTGGAAGAGGAAGGAGCGAAGCGAGAAAGAGAGGGCAGAGAGTGGGAGAGAGGTGAATCGTATATGTATATATGATAAATAATTCTATATTATACATATGTATTTGTATACTCAGCGAATTATATATATACAAACGTGACTAATTATACAAACTCAAAGTCAACCCACGTAATTAATGTATAATATTAATTGCGAGTAATGATTATAACAAACTTTTGCTATAATAATTACTTACTCTGTCCCTGTTTACTTGTCCATATTTTCTCTTTTAGATATCCCTATTTACTTGTCCATTTTGACAAATCAAGAAAGGATAAATTTCTTTTTTCTATTATATCCTCATTTAAACTTCTTGAAAATTTCATAATTTTAATCCATCCTTTTTGAAATCATATTTAATAAGGATAATATTATAACTTCACTATATTAATTATTGTTATCTTAATATGTGTATCTTTTATAAAACAAACAATTAAATAGAAACAAAAAAATAATTAAATAGTATTAATTTGATTAACCGCTGAATTTTCCCACAATAATAAAAAGCACTTGACAATCCTAGAAAAGGAAAGTTCGCCCACACCCAGGCAGCCGTACCCCGCCCCGCGTCCCAAAAATTAAAATTCATCTTCGTCACGCTTCCCCCTTTTTATCTTTTTCAGTTGCCTCTTCATACGCATTTTTATTTCTCCTCTCTCTCTCTCTTAAATTCTCTATTGCTTACTATACCAGCTAGGGTTTTGTTTTTTTTACACAGAAAAAATGGGGCAACAATCGCTGATCTACAGTTTCGTTGCGCGAGGAACTGTGATTCTCGCCGAATACACTGAATTCACCGGTAATTTCACAAGTATAGCTTCACAGTGCCTCCAGAAACTTCCGGCTTCCAATAACAAGTTCACCTATAACTGCGATGGCCATACTTTCAACTATCTCGTCGAAGAAGGCTTCAGTAAGTCATTTTCCTTCTCTTTTTCTCTTCCTTCTGATATTTTTGCTAATTGATTTTCCTGATCCTGTCATCCATACATCTACGATTGTTTTTCTTGTTGTGCGGCTGTTTTCCATCCATTTTTGCTTAATCTCATTGTTCTGTTGATTGTTTGATTTCAAATTAGTGTTGTTTAGATCTTGTGGGAATACCGGGTTGTAATAATAAATGTTGTGCTAATTAGTTTAGTTAATGCGGAATTTTCCGTTGGATCTCAATCATTTCGGTTATTGCTTCATATTTTTTTCCTTATTCTCCTTGTTCGGTTGCTGAATTTGATTTCGGAATAGTCAGTCTAGACCCTAGATCTTTGTTAAATACTACTAGTATCTAGTAAGTAACAATTAATTTTCGTGTTAATTAGTTTAGGTAGTGCAGAATTTTGCTCTGGATCTGATTCATTTTGTTGCCAACTTTTTTTCCATCTTTTGCTTGTTTTTCCTCCTTCCTGTACCCCACCAAGGGTAGGGGTAAGGTATGCATACACAGGGTATTTCTGTTGTTATTGTTCTGTTGGTTGTGTTTGATTTTTTGAGTAGTGCAGTCTAGATCTCAGTAGAATACTGATAAGTAATATTATATTGGTAATTGGTTTAGTTAGTGCTTAATTTTGCTTTAGTTCGGTTTGATTTCATATACAATTTTACATATACACACGCTTTCCATCTGCTTAGGCCTTGTTGGACATAGTTACCTTTACTTGTCCAGGTAAGAGGTACCTGGTGGAATAGTCATTGAGGTGCAGTCAAGCTGCGGGGAAACAGAGTCCTTTTGAAAAAAAGAACACCTACCTTAGTAAGATATGAAAATTTCCCTGTATTAGCAGAGGAGAAGATATGAACTACATCTACCTTAGTTAAGACATGAAAATTTCCCAGAATTTCCCTGTATTAGCAGAGGAGAAGATATGGACTAGTTATACCTTAGTAAGATGTGAAAATTTCCCTGCAATTAGCAGAGGAGAAGATATGGACTATAGACATCGAGGTACACTCAAACTGGTCAAGAGTCAGTACACCATTTTCCAATTTAAAAAAAGATCTACCTAAGTAAGACATGAAAATTTCTCTCTAATTAGCAGTGAAAGTAGATATGGACTATTTTGGAAGATATCAGTTTTTTGTGTAAATTTTCTTGTACATCTGTTGTTATGGATGTATATCATGCTAACATCTTCAATAGATCCTATATTTTCTTCAGTCTTTTTCTTAACAAGATTAAGTGGCATTGTACTTTTAATACATACATTGTAATTTGATAAGGTAACCTACTGGTTTTGCTCATTTGCAGATTTTCATTTGAATTGTGAAGCAACTACACACTGCTTTTAGATTTCAACATAACAAATTTGAGCAGTAGTTTATTTTTATTCAAATTGGAATGAACAACAAATCTAGAAGAAATTTATGCACTCCTTGCATTTTCCACATCTTTCAGTCTTGATAGTTCTTTAGACTCTGATTTGTAATTTTTAGTGCTCTTTATGTCCAATTAGATGATGATTGCTTGCCTGACAAATAACATGTAATGCTCCATTCCTTCTGCGTCTTTTTTCATGCTGACATTGTTATACCCTCTGTACAAACAGCATACTGTGTTGTTGCTGTGGAATCTGTCGGGAGACAGATCCCAATTGCGTTTTTGGAGAGAACCAAGGAAGAGTTCACCAAGAAATATGGTGGAGGCAAGGCTGCTACAGCTGTTGCCAACAGTTTAAACAGGGAGTTCGGGTAAATATCATTTTCTTTTTATTCTCTTTCCCCCTCTCCTCTTTAATTGTTGGTAATACTGAAATTGAGAGATGCCTTCATTCAAAAATCAAAATGATAATTTACAGGCCCAAGCTGAAGGAGCAGATGCAATACTGTGTAGATCATCCAGAAGAAATCAGTAAGCTTGCAAAGGTGAAGGCTCAGGTTTCAGAAGTTAAAGGTGTGATGATGGAAAACATTGAAAAGGTAGAAAGATACTGTTCTAGAGGACATATTTATGTCTTGGTCTTAAAAAAGGATTGACAATTGGAAGTGGATTTGATTTGTTGATGAGAACTGTGTCCTTGTAGGTTCTTGATCGTGGGGAGAAGATTGAACTTTTGGTGGATAAGACTGAGAATCTTCGCTCACAGGTTTGTAATGCAATGACCATTCAATGTCCTGTTCTTAAATATTTGGGTCTTGAGCCGTAGATGGATGAATCTCCACTCCTAGTTATATGAATAGGAGCCACAGTCAGGAAGATTCATCTTTTTTTGACTCTTTTGACTGGTAGCACATGACGAGTACTATGTACTACTAGTTTCAGCTAATTAAATGTGGTTTGAATTAATTTTACTTAGTGAACTTGAAGGTATAACGATTTTGCTGCATATTTTTTGTTTCAAGATATTTCTAATGGTTAAGCTTAAGACTGGTCAACAGACCGGAACCGGTTCACCGGACCGGAACGAACCGGTACCGGACCGGAACAAACCGGTACCGGACCGGAACGGAACCTGTTGACCGGTGTGTTGACCGGTACCGGGATGAACCGGACCGGAATTACCGGGATGAATAATCGGTTCCGTCCTGTTCCACTATATACCGGGATGGAACCGGAACGAACCGGAACGGACCGGGATGGAACGGGACGGGATAAACGGGACGATATTTTTTGGGATTACGAAAATATAATTATTTTTTTTATTTTTCTAAGTATAAATTAATAGTTTTTAAATTTATACTATAATTTTTTACTTAAGTTTATTTTAAAGATATTTTTTTAATTTTTTTTTGTTGTTAAGTTTGCTAGTAAAGTCTAATAAAGTTTTCAAAATTTAAATCTTTTGAAGTTTATACTTTATAAGTTATTACTTATATTCATTAATATTTATTTTATAAGTTATATTTATAACTTGTGTCTTGTAAATATTAAATAAATAAAATTTGTAATTTTAAAAAAATTAAATTGAAATAAGGATAAAACAATTACAAAAATTAAAAAATATCAATTTAATTTATTTAAATTTGTAACAAATTACAATTTCAATTTACAACTATTAGTAGAATACATAGTTTACGCAGCCACCTTCTAGGAAGGATTCTGTTTCAACTAAGTCTCGAATGTAATACTAATAGTTGTAGTCTCGTAAATCCTCTTTCTAACTCAGCTATGGATTGATTGTAATATAAAATATAATTTATAGAAAATATAAATATAAATTATATAAAATATAAAATATAAAAAAATTAATATATATTAAGTAAACCGGATCGGAATCGGACCGGACCGGACCGGAACCGGGAAGAACCGGTACCGGTACACTGGTACGAAATCACGGTTCCGTCCCGTTCCGTGTACCGGTTCAGACTATCCCGTCCCGTCCCGTAGGCAACCGAAACGGGACGAACCGGAACCGGTACCGGTACGTCCCGTTCCGTTGACCAGTCTTAGTTAAGCTCAGGTCATAGATAGAAAATTGTAGGTGGGAAACTACTGTTGGGCAGTCATTTATCTATATTGATTTACATTTTATATTTTGCAATTGCTTAGATAACTTTACTTTCGATTCCATCCATTACACACACACCTAAAGGTTAGTGACCTCTTTAACTTTGTTGGCAACTTTAGGTAAAGGTTTATTTGCTCCAGTGGGCTGGACCCCATGACCTGTTATTACATTATTACACACCTACTCGTTTCCTTTTCTTGCTACCTTCTTTTTCTAAACTTGTACTTGTGTGTTATATTGTTTTCCTCTTTTGTTGCTTTATTGCAGGCACAAGATTTCAGGACACAAGGAACAACAATGAGGAGAAAGATGTGGTTGCAGAACATGAAGATCAAGCTTATAGTTTTGGGAATTATTATTGCCTTGATTCTGATCATAGTTTTATCTGTGTGTGGTGGTTTCAAATGTCACTAGTGTGGTTTGTCATCTTACTAGGCTGGATGTTGATTGAAAATTGTGGCACTTTTGTAGCACTCACTGGCTTGGCAGTTCCATTATAATTCTTTTCTTCTTTTATTGTGATGTCTTGCGATCTATCGTCTCTGTATCATGTATAGCTTGTAATGCTGAATTCTTCTGAGTATATTATTGAAAGAGCCTCCTTCCTAGTTTCACCACACCACATAATTGATATTGTTGGATAGAAAAAGATACTGAGAATAGAGCTAGTAGAGAAGGAGTACTCTTTTCTTTTCTAAAAGTGTAGTTTATTCCTGCGTCTATGAACCACAGGAATTCTTGTTTCCTCGAATTGAATTCTTAAAGCTGCATTGCCAGGGAAGTTAATAATAGTACTTGGTTAAGGATTCTGTGAGGATCCTAGTGCTTAAATTCAGAAAGGATGAAAGTGTTGTTTATCCCATTTCTATAATAATGAAAATAAGTAGGTTATGAAACATAACTAGTGTAAAGGAAGTAACATTGAGTGAAATATCTACAAAATATTAGAGGTTGATATAATCTATTTGCGTTATTCGTGTTAAATTTTATGAGATTATCTCTTGTGATGATCCTTAAATCAATACAACAACAAATCCAATCAAATTATATGAGTAGAGTCTTGTGAGAGGAAAGGATGTATGCAAATTTTGTGGGATAGAAATTGTTTTTGACAGATCAAAGCCAAGTTACAAAAGCAAAATAGCAAAATAAGTAAAGCAGATGAACATGTCATAGTAAAAATAAAGAACAAGATATCACACGAATATAAAAAATACTACTACTACATAAAGGGAAGATGAGAAGAGGAAACTAACCCCCTTCCTCTCCTATACAAAGGTCTGATATCACTCTACTATCTATTATCATAATCTTTGACCGATCTCCATACCATCCTATATAAGGTCATATTTTCAATAAATCGATTTTGTGTCATAACTTGTCTAATCACCTCTTCCAAGTTCTCCATCCTACCTCTACCCCTTCTAAAATCTCTTATAGCCAACCTCTCACGCTTCCTTATCGGTGCATCAACACTTCCTTTTCACATTAATGAACTATGTCAACCTCGGCTTCTTAATTTTTTTCACTAGGGAAGCAACCTTGTCCAATAGTACTTCATTCTTAATACCATCTTTTACTAGTGTGACCACACATCCATCTGAGCATCCTCATCTCCGCTATCTTCACATTCTAAACGTGTATATTCTTTGACTGTAAAAACTTTGTTCATACAACACTATTGGTCTAACTACCCGTTTTAGAACTTTGGTGACACATCCTTACCATATAATACTTCGGAGGCGAACGAACCTTCATTTTGTCCATCCTGTTCCAATACAATGTGTGACATCATCATTCATCACTCTTTTTTCTTGGATTATAGATTCAAAATACTTATTCTTGCCTTCTAGGGTATGACTTGCGTACAAGGGGATCTAAAATTTATTTTTTATGGATTCAAAATTTAATATTCTTAGCATATCTTTGTCGTAATTGTAGTGATTTTTACACAAAAAATTATACTTCACAATGGATGTATACGATTCAAATGATTCAGTACTGTAATGGTGAACCTGTCCCTATTTGTGTATCAATCTTCACTTCCAAACTCCGCTTAATGCATGTCACAGAATTTGCAGTCAAGTTACTCTGTTTTAGTCTTGCTAAACTTGAAACCTTTGGATTATAATGTATGTCTCCAAACTTTTAGCCTATCATTAATTTCACCGCACGTCTCTTCGATCAATAACATATCATCAAAGAAAAAAATATTATAGGATACCTCATCTTAAATATGCCGCGTTAATTTGTCCAAGAAAAATAAAAATAGGCTAAGCTCTTATCCTTGATGCAACCTCATCACGGCTAGAAAATTTCTAAGTTATCTCTCACAAGTCTTATCAAGATCTTAACTCCATTATAAATATCCTTGATTGACATGATATAAGCCATATGTACACCTCTAAACTCCAAATATTTTCACATAACATCCATAGACACTTTTAAATTTTTTCTTTTATCTCTATATTGCTCCAACAAATTCCTTACCATATCTATAATTTTTGAATCCAAGTTATTTCTTTGGTGATAAACACATCCCTCCTTATTCTCATCTCAACCGCTCTCTTTGAAAGTTTCATTGTGTGATATGAGCTCCCAAGTCAAAATTCCAAATAAAAATTAAAATAAGAAAGAATAAACCAAGTGTTTGTACACATGATATTGACCAAACAAAAGCAACTACTTAATAAGTAATCATTGGTTAGATACAAATATCAAACTTTGATTTTGTTACACCTTAAAATAAAAAGGGAATATCAAACTAACATTCTTATGTAACCACAATATTTTTAACGAATAAACTCAAATATACATATTCTCTGACCAATTCTATTGTTGATCTTCCAATCATTTATGTCGATTAAATTTAAATGTATCTTGCTTTTGCTATTAATTTTGTTCTGATAGACGATATCAAAAGCAATATTTTTTTTTATTATCTTTATTTTTGTATATCTTCCGGCTATATCAATATCGATTATATCTTGATATAATAATCTTCTCATAATTAATTACTCTTTCATAAATAATATTCAAGCATCATCTTTTCTATTTTAATCTATAGATATATAGTTATTTGACTTAAAAAAAAAGACAAAAGTAATTCTATCGCCATTATTTATTAGGGAAAAGGGTCTGATATACCCCTCAACTTTGTAATTTGGAGCTGATATACTCCTTGTTATGAAAGTGGCTCATATATACCCCTACTTATAAACAAATGGCTTACATATACCCTTTTCCTCTAACGGAAATGAAAAAAATAATAATTTTAATCTAACTTTTTATTATTTTTTTCTACAAAAATATAATCCCATATGAGTAAATTTAATCCTCGTCAAACATATTCTTTTGACTTTTTTTTTGTTTCAATGACTAATTTAGAATTATTATTTTGATAATCAAATTTATTTATGTTTCACTAATATTCTTGTAAAACTTATTGTAGATGACTAAATTTTTTTCTTCGAATACAAAAATCAAATTACAATATAGACAAAAAAATAGTTTATTTTTTTTTCTTTAAACAAAGGAATGAAAGGAAAAAAACAAAATAAGAATAAGAAACTCAAATCATTATGATAAAAGAAGTCAAAAAATAATTTATGTATTAAAAGAATTAAAATATACCTTGAACTTTGATAGAAGAATCATATATACCCCTAAATAATTTTTTAAAAAACATTAAATAAAAGTAATAAATATAAATTTAAAACTAATTTTTTAACTTTCGTTAAATGAAGGGTATATGTGAGCCATTTTGTAACGGCAGGGGTATATGTGAGCCGTTTGTATAATGGTAAGGGCATATATGAACAACTTTCATAACGAGGGGTATATCAACTCTAAATGACAAAGTTGAGGGGTATATCAGACCCTTTTCCCTTTATTTATTTGGCATATGTTGAATAATTAAGTAAAAAAGTAACTTGATTACCAAATAAAATTTTTCTAAAACAAGGAAGGAGGACGGCTTTCTTTCTTGCTTTCCTCCTCCTTTCACTTCTAAAATAAAAATCTGTTTGCGCTTCGCACGGTTATGAAAGATAATAAGATGTCAAATATATATATTATCCAGACATATCATTAATTTTATAGTGAAAAATATCTGGTTAGAAGTTAGATGACCTTCGACAAAATCATGAGTTACTCTTTTGAATCAAAAGAAAATATAAACGTGTGACAATAAATTTTTTTTTATAAATACAAAACAAAGAGAAATCATAAAGAGAATTACAAAAAAAATTGTAACACTTAAAAAAATAAAAAGATAAAATACGAAATATGTATACAATCTTTCGAGGTCTTGTTGACATCCATTCTCACAAGCCGATCACAGTTCAACAACTTTCATTTTATTCTTCTAAGTAAAAAAACATAACAATTTAAAAAGGTAGGATGATCAAATCTCCAAAGTCTTACACTGCATTTTATTATAGTACTATTATATGAATAAGAAATTATGTCATGAATAGTATATTAAAAATTATGAGAGTGATGAAAATAACAACTATTAGGTTTTGAATTAAAAATTATAAAAGAATGGTTCATTGATATGTTTATTATTCTATAATAACAAAATAAAAAATTATAAAAAATAAGAAAGAAAATAAATAGAACTCTTAAAGCAAAATATTATAAAAGTTTACACACATCAATAGCAAGAACTCTTTGACTGTTCCTCCTTAGAGTACCCTTCTTTTGTTTTTCTCTTTCACTCCATTTATGTTGCGAGGATGATTCTTCCAAAAGGAGATACATATACGAGCCTTTCTTTTTTCTCTTTCATGAAATAATGCAACTCCTATGCATCTTCAAGTTTTATACAAAAAAAAGTTAGAAAGTTTTTCGTTATTTAATGAGAATCTGTTTTTCATCATATTTTTATGTATTTTTCAGCATACTGATCAATTGAAAATGGAATAGAAAAATTATATTTTGTAATATAGTCATCGATTCACACTTGGGGAAAGCCTATATTTCTAGTAGTGGCTAATATTGAAGCATACAATAAAAATGTGTACCATACTCACGTTTCTCCTCCAATTTCTAGCGAACCAGGCCATTGAAAAAAACATGGTAGAAAATAAGTTTTTTTTTTATAACATACAATAAAATGTGTACCATACTCACATTTGAGTATCGTCAACGAGAGTAATATCCATTATTGCTTTTCGTGGAGTATTTGATTATTAATCAATTCGAAAATCGTTGTATGTTTTGTTAGGTAGTGGAGCCTGATTAATTTTAGGTTTTCTATTTTAGGCTTTCCTATTTATTCTCTATTTTAGGCTTTCCTATTTATTCTCTATTTATTCTCTGTAACCAAAAATACTCTGATTTATTAATATAAATATACCTCACCGCCGTGGAAGTTTACTCACGGGGTGTTACCACGAAATATTGGGTTTTCTCTTTCTCTCTCTAGATCTCTCATCTCTTTCTCTTGAAAGTTCTTGTGTTCTTCATTTATCTAGTGTGTGTGCGTGAATTTGATCTAACAACTGGTATCAGAGCCAAGGAGATTCAACACGATCACTGAAGATGGATAGTTCGAAGCTTGGAATCGAGAAGTTTGATGGATCCGATTTCAGTTTCTGGAAGATGCAGATCGAAGATTATCTGTACCAGAAAGATCTTCACGAACCGTTGACCGGGGTGAAGTCGGAATCCATGACGGAGGAGAAGTGGAAACTCAAGGATCGCCAGGCTCTAGGGTTGATCCGGTTGACTTTGTCAAGAAACGTGGCGTTCAACATCGTGAAGGAGAAGACTACGTCCGGTCTGTTGAAGGCACTGTCAAACATGTATGAAAAACCATCGGCTATGAACAAGGTATATTTGATGCGTAGATTGTTCAATTTACAGATGTCTGAGAATGGATCCGTTTCTGATCATATAAACGAGTTCAATATGATTGTGAGTCAACTCAATTCTGTGGATATTAATTTCGAAGATGAAATTAAGGCGTTGATTTTGATGTCATCTCTGCCCGAGTCTTGGGATACTGTTGTTGCTGCGATTAGCAGTTCCCGTGGATCTGAGAAACTGAAGTTTGATGAAATCCGTGATGTTGTTCTTAGCGAAAGTATTCGCAAACGAGAAGTGGGAGATTCATCGGGCAGTGCTCTCAGCGTTGATCGAAGGGGGAGAAGTAAGACGAAAGGCCAAAATCAACATGGTCGATCAAAATCAAAGAATCGAGGAAAATCCCTGAACAGATCAAACATGACTTGTTGGAACTGTGGAGAAAAAGGGCACTTTCGGACGAACTGTACAAAGCCAAAGAAGAAACAGAATCAGAAATTTGGAGATGACAATGATTCTGTAAATTCAGCAGAGGACATTGGGGATGCTCTAATCCTTAGTGTGAACAGCCCGGTTGAATCATGGATTTTGGATTCTGGTGCATCTTTCCATTCGTCTCCAAGCAAGGAGTTGTTCCAAAATTTCAAATCTGGAAATTTTGGAAAAGTATATCTTGCTGACAATAAAGCCTTAGAGATTGAAGGAAAGGGGGATGTTTGCATAAAGACCACCTCGGGAAACCAGTGGACATTGGAGGATGTCAGATATATTCCTGGGATCAAGAAAAATCTGATCTCTGTTGGTCAGTTGGATAGCACGGGATATGCAGCAGAGTTTGGGAAAGGTTCGTGGAAGATCGTGAAAGGTGCTATGGTAGTAGCTCGTGGCACCAAATCTGGAACCTTGTACACCACTGCAGGGTGTATAAACATGGCCGCTGTTGCTGAAGGTGCTTCCGGTTCATGTCTATGGCACAACAGACTTGGACACATGAGTACTAAAGGAATGAAGATGCTGGTTGCAAAAGGAGCATTAGAGGGTCTGAAGTCTGTTGATATGGGTCTTTGCGAGAGCTGTGTTATGGGCAAACAGAAAAGAGTAAGCTTCACAAAGACTCCTAGAGAGCCAAAGAAAGTGCGGTTGGAAATGGTCCATACAGATGTTTGGGGACCATCTCCAGTATCATCACTTGGAGGATCCAGATTCTATGTTACCTTCATTGATGATTTCAGCAGGAAGGTATGGGTTTACTTCTTGAAGCATAAGTCAGATGTGTTTGCAACTTTCAAGAAGTGGAAAGCTGAAGTTGAGAATCAGACCGGTTTGAAAGTCAAATGCCTAAGGTCTGACAATGGAGGAGAGTATGACAAATCAGAGTTCAAGGCATTCTGTGCAGCTGAGGGAATCAGATTGATGAGAACAGTTCCTGGTAAGGCAAGGCAGAATGGAATTGCTGAGAGGATGAACAGAACATTGAATGAGCGTGCAAGGAGTATGAGGATACACTGTGGGCTTCCCAAAACACTTTGGGCGGATGCTGTGAGCACAGCTGCATACTTGATCAACAGGGGACCATCAGTTCCTTTAGGGTTCAAGATTCCAGAGGAGGTGTGGACAGGAAAAGAACTCAAGTACTCACACTTGAGGACTTTTGGTTGCACTGCTTATGTTCATGTTGATCCAGAAAAGAGAGACAAGCTTGATGCCAAGGCTGTGAAGTGTTACTTCATAGGCTATGGTTCTGATTTGTTTGGTTACAGGTTTTGGGATGACAAGAACAGAAAGATCCTGAGACATTGCGACGTGACATTTGATAAGTCTGTCCTGTACAAGGACAGAGAGCATAAGGTTCTAGAGATTACAAAGAAAGTGGGAGTTGAGGTTGAGTTGGAAAAGAGTAACCCCAGAGATGTCGAAGCAGATACTCAACCAACTCCTACTGAAGAATCTGAAGTGGAGCAAGTTACACCTGAGCAGGTGTTAAGGAGATCATCCAGATCCATCAGGGCACCAGATATGTATTCACCTTCATTACACTATCTATTGCTAACTGATGAGGTGGAACCAGAGTCTTTTGATGAGGCCCTACAGGTGGAGGATTC